>NC_091299.1:16777486-16809986 GCF_038502225.1 Cherax quadricarinatus | reverse complement strand
GCATCAACACACCATTAAATGGCATCAACACACGCACCATTAAATGGCATCAACACACACACCATTAAATGGCATCAACACACGCACCATTAAATGGCATCAACATACGCACCATTAAATGGCATCAACACACGCACCATTAAATGGCATCAACACACCATTAAATGGCATCAACACACGCACCATTAAATGGTATCAACACACGCACCATTAAATGGTATCAACACACGCACCATTAAATGGCATCAACACACGCACCATTAAATGGTATCAACACACGCACCATTAAATGGCATCAACACACGCACCATTAAATGGCATCAACACACCCACCATTAAATGGCATCAACACACGCACCATTAAATGGTATCAACACACGCACCATTAAATGGCATCAACACACGCACCATTAAATGGCATCAACACACGCACCATTAAATGGCATCAACACACGCACCATTAAATGGTATCAACACACGCACCATTAAATGGCATCAACACACGCACCATTAAATGGTATCAACACACGCACCATTAAATGGCATCACACGCACCATTAAATGGCATCAACACACCCACCATTAAATGGCATCAACACACGCACCATTAAATGGTATCAACACACGCACCATTAAATGGCATCAACACACGCACCATTAAATGGCATCAACACACGCACCATTAAATGGCATCAACACACGCACCATTAAATGGCATCAACACACGCACCACTAAATGGCATCAACACACGCACCATTAAATGGCATCAACATACGCACCATTAAATGGCATCAACACACGCACCATTAAATGGCATCAACACACCATTAAATGGCATCAACACACGCACCATTAAATGGTATCAACACACGCACCATTAAATGGTATCAACACACGCACCATTAAATGGCATCAACACACGCACCATTAAATGGCATCAACACACCATTAAATGGCATCAACACACGCACCATTAAATGGTATCAACACACGCACCATAAAATGGTATCAACACACGCACCATTAAATGGCATCAACACACGCACCATTAAATGGTATCAACACACGCACCATTAAATGGCATCAACACACGCACCATTAAATGGCATCAACACACCCACCATTAAATGGCATCAACACACGCACCATTAAATGGCATCAACACACCCACCATTAAATGGCATCAACACACCATTAAATGGCATCAACACACGCACCATTAAATGGCATCAACACACACACCATTAAATGGCATCAACACACGCACCATTAAATGGCATCAACATACGCACCATTAAATGGCATCAACACACGCACCATTAAATGGCATCAACACACCATTAAATGGCATCAACACACGCACCATTAAATGGTATCAACACACGCACCATTAAATGGTATCAACACACGCACCATTAAATGGCATCAACACACGCACCATTAAATGGTATCAACACACGCACCATTAAATGGCATCAACACACGCACCATTAAATGGCATCAACACACCCACCATTAAATGGCATCAACACACGCACCATTAAATGGTATCAACACACGCACCATTAAATGGCATCAACACACGCACCATTAAATGGCATCAACACACGCACCATTAAATGGCATCAACACACGCACCATTAAATGGTATCAACACACGCACCATTAAATGGCATCAACACACGCACCATTAAATGGTATCAACACACGCACCATTAAATGGCATCACACGCACCATTAAATGGCATCAACACACCCACCATTAAATGGCATCAACACACGCACCATTAAATGGTATCAACACACGCACCATTAAATGGCATCAACACACGCACCATTAAATGGCATCAACACACGCACCATTAAATGGCATCAACACACCCACCATTAAATGGCATCAACACACGCACCATTAAATGGTATCAACACACGCACCATTAAATGGCATCAACACACGCACCATTAAATGGCATCAACACACGCACCATTAAATGGCATCAACACACCCACCATTAAATGGCATCAACACACCATTAAATGGCATCAACACACACACCATTAAATGGCATCAACACACGCACCATTAAATGGCATCAACACACGCACCATTAAATGGCATCAACACGCGCACCATTAAATGGCATCAACACACCCACCATTAAATGGCATCAACACACCATTAACTGGCATCAACACACGTACCATTAAATGGCATCAACACACCATTAACTGGCATCAACACACGCACCATTAAATGGCATCAGCACACGCACCATTAAATGGCATCAACACACCCACCATTAAATGGCATCAACACATGCACCATTAAATGGTATCAACACACGCACCATTAAATGGCATCAACACACGCACCATTAAATGGCATCAACACACGCACCATTAAATGGCATCAACACACGCACCATTAAATGGTATCAACACACGCACCATTAAATGGCATCAACACACGCACCATTAAATGGTATCAACACACGCACCATTAAATGGCATCAACACACGCACCATTAAATGGCATCAACACACCCACCATTAAATGGCATCAACACACGCACCATTAAATGGTATCAACACACGCACCATTAAATGGCATCAACACACGCACCATTAAATGGCATCAACACACCCACCATTAAATGGCATCAACACACCATTAAATGGCATCAACACACGCACCATTAAATGGCATCAACACACACACCATTAAATGGCATCAACACACGCACCATTAAATGGCATCAACACACGCACCATTAAATGGCATCAACACACGCACCATTAAATGGCATCAACACACCCACCATTAAATGGCATCAACACACCATTAACTGGCATCAACACACGCACCATTAAATGGCATCAACACACCCACCATTAAATGGCATCAACACACCATTAACTGGCATCAACACACGCACCATTAAAGGCATCAACACACGCACCATTAAATGGCATCAACATACGCACCATTAAATGGCATCAACACACGCACCATTAAATGGCATCAACACACCATTAAATGGCATCAACACACGCACCATTAAATGGTATCAACACACGCACCATTAAATGGCATCAACATACGCACCATTAAATGGTATCAACACACGCACCATTAAATGGCATCAACACACGCACCATTAAATGGCATCAAGACACGCAGTAAGTAGGAATCACCACTGTTGAATATTAAAGGTAATCGGTGGCACCTGTCTCCACCCATCAGGCGGAAACCAACTTTGGGAACGACCTATGTGGCACTGTGAACGACCTATGTGGCACTGTGAACGACCTATGTGGCACTGTGAACGACCTATGTGGCACTGTGAACGACCTATGTGGCACTGTGAACGACCTATGTGGCACTGTGAACGACCTATGTGGCACTGTGAACGACCTATGTGGCACTGTGAACGACCTATGTGGCACTGTGAAGGGTCACCCAGACGTGAAAATACTCCCCTGAATCTTGCCTGACACACATTACACAAGCGTTGAAAATCTGAAATTAACCTGAGAATGTTGCGAAAAAAAGGAAAGTTTCTCGTCGCTAAACAAGGATATTATTTATATTTTATTTAGATTTCTTTACGGTCCTGCAAAATATATTTTATATTGATTAAAAAAATCCAGTTTTATAAAATTAGCAAAATAGAAATTGGCACCAATACACAGCTCAAAATTAATACAAAAAAAAACTTCCTCTTAAGATACGTCAGCATTTATGGTTTGAAGCCGATCAGAAGAGGCATTCTCTAGTTATTACATGGGAAACAATTTACTTAATAAAACTGGTAACTTGAAGTTCACATAGCACAAAGTGACTGAGAAGCTGTGAATTAATAAAGACCACTAATGGTTAAGTTTGAAGTCGATCAGACGAGTCATTCTCAAGTTATGACACGGATTACAACGGTTCCAAGTTTTGTTTTTATTTAATTAACGTCAGTATATTGGCTGACAGTCAATTGAAACTCAAGAAGCAATATCCTGGCCCTGAGATGCATCACTCTTAATTAAATACTTAAGTCGTTCACAAAAGGTAAAACGGAAAATTAACGTAGTTATACAGGAATAATAACCAATACTGTCGTATTTTTTTTTTTTTTTTTGGACACCTTTAGTGAAGGTTTGAAGTTCCGTCACCGAGGATTTTGGAAGTTATGAGAGTGATGCCAAGTTGTTGGGAAGGTGATCAACAACTTTGGTCATAGACCAGGTGAACATGACACTTGCTCCAATTGGTCCTCCTTACCGAACACAAGAATGAAAATTTGAAGCCGATTAGATAAGGCGTTCTTGAGTTATGAACAAAATACAATCGAAAATTACGAGAAAAATAGGAAAATCAGGTAACCTCTTAATGGGCTCCATTTGGGGATTAATAATAATAATAATAATAATAATAATAATAATAATAATAATAATAATAATAATAATAATAATAATAACAATGATTAATCACTTTCACATGGGAAAGTTATACCAACAACAAGACATAACAAGTCAGAGACTTAGGTGTCTCTGAAGGATTACCATTATGGTGGTGGCACGATCCTTTCCATCCTTAATAACCTGAGAACGCCTAAACCGATCGGCTTCAAATTTTCATGGCTGATGCAACTGTTACTTGAGAGAGGTTCATGCAACTGTTACTAGGGAGAGGTTCATGCAACTGTTACTAGGGAGAGGTTCATGCAACTGTTACTAGGGAGAGGTTCATGCAACTGTTACTAGGGAGAGGTTCATGCAACTGTTACTAGGGAGAGGTTCATGCAACTGTTACTAGGGAGAGGTTCATGCAACTGTTACTAGGGAGAGGTTCATGCAACTGTTACTAGGGAGAGGTTCATGCAACTGTTACTAGGGAGAGGTTCATGCAACTGTTACTAGGGAGAGGTTCATGCAACTGTTACTAGGGAGAGGTTCATGAAACTGTTACTAGGGAGAGGTTCATGAAACTGTTACTAGGGAGAGGTTCATGCAACTGTTACTAGGGAGAGGTTCATGCAACTGTTACTAGGGAGAGGTTCATAAAACTGTTACTAGGGAGAGGTTCATGAAACTGTTACTAGGGAGAGGTTCATGAAACTGTTACTAGGGAGAGGTTCATGAAACTGTTACTAGGGAGAGGTTCATGAAACTGTTACTAGGGAGAGGTTCATGCAACTGTTACTAGGGAGAGGTTCATGCAACTGTTACTAGGGAGAGGTTCATGCAACTGTTACTAGGGAGAGGTTCATAAAACTGTTACTAGGGAGAGGTTCATGAAACTGTTACTAGGGAGAGGTTCATAAAACTGTTACTAGGGAGAGGTTCATGAAACTGTTACTAGGGAGAGGTTCATGCAACTGTTACTAGGGAGAGGTTCATAAAACTGTTACTAGGGAGAGGTTCATGAAACTGTTACTAGGGAGAGGTTCATAAAACTGTTACTAGGGAGAGGTTCATGCAACTGTTACTAGGGAGAGGTTCATAAAACTGTTACTAGGGAGAGGTTCATGCAACTGTTACTAGGGAGAGGTTCATAAAACTGTTACTAGGGAGAGGTTCATGAAACTGTTACTAGGGAGAGGTTCATGAAACTGTTACTAGGGAGAGGTTCATGCAACTGTTACTAGGGAGAGGTTCATGCAACTGTTACTAGGGAGAGGTTCATGAAACTGTTACTAGGGAGAGGTTCATGCAACTGTTACTAGGGAGAGGTTCATGAAACTGTTACTTGAGAGAGGTTCATGAAACTGTTACTAGGGAGAGGTTCATGAAACTGTTACTAGGGAGAGGTTCATGCAACTGTTACTAGGGAGAGGTTCATGAAACTGTTACTAGGGAGAGGTTCATGAAACTGTTACTAGGGAGAGGTTCATGCAACTGTTACTAGGGAGAGGTTCATGCAACTGAGAATCTTGAGAAAAAGACTTGAGAAAGACTCTTCAGACAGATTTCAAACTTTAAATACTGATTCACCTCAGGAGAAATTTTGGGATGTTATTAGAGTCCGTTGGTGCCAATATGTCAGTTTTTATTTTTTAAACAACGTGGTATTGTTTGTCGCTAAAAAAATCTTGTCTGTGCTTCACCTGTTTGGTTTCTGTCCTTAAGATCTGAGAAGTGTGATTTATCATGTGTCCTTAAGATCTGAGAAGTATGATTCATCATGTGTCCTTAAGATCTGAGAAGTATGATTCATCATGTGTCCTTAAGATCTGAGAAGTATGATTCATCATGTGTCCTTAAGATCTGAGAAGTGTGATTCATCATGTGTCCTTAAGATCTGAGAAGTATGATTCATCATGTGTCCTTAAGATCTGAGAAGTATGATTCATCATGTGTCCTTAAGATCTGAGAAGTATGATTCATCATAAGATCTGAGAAGTGTGATTCATTATGTGTCCTTAAGATCTGAGAAGTATGATTCATCATGTGTCCTTAAGATCTGAGAAGTGTGATTCATTATAAGATCTGTCCTTAAGATCTGAGAAGTATGATTCATCATGTGTCCTTAAGATCTGAGAAGTGTGATTCATCATGTGTCCTTAAGATCTGAGAAGTATGATTCATCATGTGTCCTTAAGATCTGAGAAGTATGATTCATCATGTGTCCTTAAGATCTGAGAAGTGTGATTCATCATGTGTCCTTAAGATCTGAGAAGTATGATTCATCATGTGTCCTTAAGATCTGAGAAGTGTGATTCATTATAAGATCTGTCCTTAAGATCTGAGAAGTATGATTCATCATGTGTCCTTAAGATCTGAGAAGTGTGATTCATCATGTGTCCTTAAGATCTGAGAAGTATGATTCATCATGTGTCCTTAAGATCTGAGAAGTATGATTCATCATGTGTCCTTAAGATCTGAGAAGTGTGATTCATCATGTGTCCTTAAGATCTGAGAAGTATGATTCATCATGTGTCCTTAAGATCTGAGAAGTATGATTCATCATGTGTCCTTAAGATCTGAGAAGTATGATTCATCATGTGTCCTTAAGATCTGAGAAGTGTGATTCATTATGTGTCCTTAAGATCTGAGAAGTATGATTCATCATGTGTCCTTAAGATCTGAGAAGTATGATTCATCATGTGTCCTTAAGATCTGAGAAGTATGATTCATCATGTGTCCTTAAGATCTGAGAAGTGTGATTCATTATGTGTCCTTAAGATCTGAGAAGTATGATTCATCATGTGTCCTTAAGATCTGAGAAGTGTGATTCATTATGTGTCCTTAAGATCTGAGAAGTATGATTCATCATGTGTCCTTAAGATCTGAGAAGTGTGATTCATTATAAGATCTGTCCTTAAGATCTGAGAAGTATGATTCATTATAAGATCTGTCCTTAAGATCTGAGAAGTATGATTCGCTATTTAGCCGCTGTATAGATCCAGATTTGTCAGTATAGCAGAACACTTAAAAATAGTTGAAATCGCTGGATTTATTGTGTAAACCGAAGAATGACTCTTCCGGTCAGCATCAAACTTGTACCAGTGAGGAACTTTACTCATCGGAAGATTCGCCTAAGTGATGATGTCCATTTCTATTCAATAACTGTAAAAAAAATGCCTCTTCTGATTGGCTGGTCGTGCACGTAAGAGGTGAGGGTTGTGCTCTGTGACGACGGTGTTACGAAGTCAACCTGACGTCTCCTGAAGACAGAAGTGCCAGGAGGGGAGGGGGGGGGGGTAAGTACTAGGATACACTAGGCAGATGTGGCAGGGACACACTGTGTGAAGTGTGAACAACAACAACAACAACAACAACAACAACAACGCTACAGCAGTTGAGAGTTAATAACAGACCAGCCTTAACCGGTCTTCCAGGTGCTGAGACATGGCCCAAGAGCTGAAGCTCAGCCCCCTCTGCCTCCACCTCCATCCCCACTACCCTAGTTACTCATCTATCATCCCCTACCCTAGTTACTTCTCTATCCTCTCCCCTACCCTAGTTACTCCTCTATCATCTCTACCATAGTTACTCCTCTATCAACCCCCCTAACCCTGGTTACTTCCCTATCATCTCCTCTATCATCTTTCCCAACCCTTGTTATTCCTCTATCATCTCCCTACTCTAGTTACTCCTCAATCATCTCCGCTACCCTAGTTACTCCTCTATCACCCCCTACCCTAGTTACTCCTCTATCATCTCCTCTACCCTAGTTACTCCTCTATCATCCCCTACCCTAGTTACTCCTCTATCATCTCCTCTACCCTAGTTCCTCCTCCATCATCTCCTCTACCCTAGTTACTCCTCTATCACCCCCTACCCTAATTAATCCTCCATCATCTCCTCTACCCTAGTTACTACTCTATCACCTCCTCTACCCTAGTTACTCCTCTATCATCCCCGACACTAGTTACTCCTCTACCGTAGTTACTTCTCAGTCATCTCCTCTACCGTAGTTACTTCTCAATCATCTCTACCGTAGTTACTCCTCTATCATCCCCCTACCCTAGTTACTTCTCTATCAACTCCTCTATCCTAGTTACTCTACTATCAACACCCCTACCCTAGTTACTCCTCAATCATCTCCTCTACCCTTGTTACTCCTCTATCATCCCCCTACCCTAGTTACTCCTCTATCATCCACCCTACCCTAGTTACTCCTCTATCATCCACTCTACCCTAGTTACTCCTCTATCATCCCTCTACCCTAGTTACTCCTCAATCATCTCCTCTACCCTAGTTACTCCTCTATTATCCCCCTACCCTAGTTACTCCTCTATCATCCCCCTACCTTAGTTACTCCTCTATCATCCACCCTACCCTAGTTACTCCTCTATCATCCTCCCAAGCCTAGTTACTCCTCTATCATTCCCCCTACTCTAGTTATTCCTCTATCATCCCCCTACCCTAGTTACTACTCTATCATCTCCCCTACCCTAGTTACTCCTCTATCATCCCCCCTACCCTAGCAACTCCTCTATCATCCCCCATACCCTAGTTACTCCTCTATCATCCCCCTACCCTAGTTACTACTCTATCATCTCCCCTACCCTAGTTACTCATCTATCATCCCCCCTACCCTAGTTACTCCTCAATCATCTCCTCTACCCTAGTTACTCCTCAATCATCTCCTCTATCGTAGTTACTCCTCAATCATCTCCTCTACCCTAGTTATTCTTCTATCATCCACCCTACCCTAGTTACTCCTCTAACATCCCCCCAAGCCTAGTTACTACTCTATCATCTCCCCTACCCTAGTTATTCATCTATAATCCCCCCTACCCTAGTTACTCCTCAATCATCTCCTCTACCCTAGTTACTCCTCAATCATCTCCTCTATCGTAGTTACTCCTCAATCATCTCCTCTACCCTAGTTACTCCTCTATCATCCCCCCTACACTAGTTACTCCTCTATCATCTCCCCCTACCCTAGTTACTCCTCTCTCATCCCCCCTACCCTAGTAACTCCTCTATCATCCCCCTACCCTAGTTATTCCTCTATCATCCCCCTACCCCCTCTATCATCCCCCTTCCCTAGTTACTACTCTGTCATCTCCCCTACCCTAGTTACTCATCTATCATCCCCCTACCCTAGTTATTCCTCTATCATCCCCCCTCTAGCAACTCCTCTATCATCCCCCATACCCTAGTTACTCCTCTATCATCTCCCCTACCCTAGTTATTCCTCTATCATCCCCCTACCCTAGTTACTACTCTATCATCTTCCCTACCCTAGTTACTCCTCTATCATCTCCTCTACCGTAGTTACTCCTCAATCATCCTCCTACCCTAGTTACTCCTCAATCATCTCCTCTGACCTAGTTACTCCTCAATCATCACCTCTACCCTAGTTACACATCTATCATCCCCCCTACCCTAGTTACTCCTCTATCATCCCCCTACCCTAGTTATTCCTCTATCATCCCTCTACACTAGTTATTTCTCTTTCATCCCCCTACCCTAGTTACTCCTCAATCATCTCTGCTCTAGTTACTCCTCAATCATCTCCTCTGCCCTAGTTACTCATCTATCATTGCCCCTACCCTAGTTACTCCTCTATCATCCCCCTACCCTAGTTACTCCTCAATCATCTCCCCTACCCTAGTTATTTCTCAATCATCTCCTCTACCCTAGTCACTCCTCTATCATCCCCCCTACCCTAGTTTCTCCCCTATCATCCCCCGTACCCTAATTACTCCTCTATCATACCCCCTTCCCTAGTTACTCCTCTATCATCCCCTCTACCCTAGTTACTCCTCTATCATCCCCTACCCTAATTATTCCCCTATCATCCTCCTACCCTAGTTACTACTCTATCATCTCTACCCTTATTTCACTTCTATTATCACTCCTACCCTAATTACTCCTCAATCATCTCCTCTACCATAGTTACTCCTCTATCATCCCCCCTACCCTAGTTACTCCTCTATCATCCCCTCTACCCTAGTTACTCCTCAATCATCTCCTCTACCCTAGTTACTCCTCAATCATCTCCTCTACCCTATTTATTCCTCTACCATCTCCTCTACTCTAGTTACTCATCTATCATCCCCTAGCCTAGTTACTCCTCAGTTATCTCTTCTACCCTAGTTACTCCTCAGTCATCTCCTCTACCCTAGTTACTCCTCTATCATTCCCCCTACCGTAGTTACTCCTTAATCATCTCCTCTACCCTAGTTACTCCTCTATCATCTCCTCTACCGTAGTTACTCCTCTATCATCTCCTCTACCCTAGTTACTCCTCTATCATCCCCCTAGCCTAGTTACTCCTCTATCATCTCCTCTACCGTAGTTACTCCTCTATCATCTCCTCTACCCTAGTTACTCCTCTATCATCCCCCTAGCCTAGTTACTCCTTAATCATCTCCTCTACTCTAGTTACTCCTCAATCATCTCCTCTACCCTAGTTACTCCTCTATCATCCCCCTAGCCTAGTTACTCCTCAATCATCTCCTCTACCCTAGTTGCTCCTCTATTATCTCCCCTACCCTAGTTACTCCTCAATCATCTCCCCTACTCTAGTTACTCCTCTATCATCCCCTACCCTAATTACTCCTCAATCATCTCCTCTACCCTAATTACTCCTCTATCATCCCCCCTACCCTAGTTACTCCTCAATCATCTCCTCTACCCTAGTTACTCGCCTATCATCTCCTCAACCGCAGTTACTCCTCAGTCATCTTCTCTAACCTAGTTACTTCTCTATCATCTCCTCTACCCTTGTTTCTCTTCTATTATCTCCCCTACCCTAGTTACTCGTCAGTCATCTTCTCTACCCTAGTTACTCCTCTGTCATCTCCTCTATCCTAGTTACTCCTCTATCGTCTCCTCTACCCTTGTTTCTCTTCTATCATCTCCCCTTCCGTAGTTACTCCTTATTCATCTCCTCTACCCTAGTTACTCTATCATCCCCCTACCCTAGTTACTCCTCTATCATCTCCTCTACCCTAGTTACTCCTCTATCATCTCTACCCTTATTTCTCTTCTATTATCACTCCTACAATAGTTACTCCTAAGTCATATTCTCTACCCTAGTTATTCCTCTATCATCCCCCTACCCTAGTTACTCCTCAATCATCTCCTCTACTCTAGTTACTCCTCAATCATCTCCTCTACCCTAGTTGCTCCTCTATTATCTCCCCTACCCTAGTTACTCCTCAATCATCTCCTCTACCCTAGTTACACCTCTATCATCCACCCTACCCTAGTTACTCCTCAATCATCTCCTCTACCCTAGTTACTCCTCTATCATCTACTTTACCCTTGTTTCTCTTCTATCATCTCCTCTTTTTGTTTCTCCTCTTTGTTCCTTTTTTATCATTTCCTTTACTTTTGTTTCTCTTTTATCATATCCTCTACCTTTGTTTCTCTTCTATCATCATCTCTACCTTTGTTTCTCTTCTATCATCTCCCCTACATTTTTTCTTTACCACCATTCCCCCTACCCTTGTTACCCCATCACCACCATCCTTCCCCTACCCTGGCTCCTTTACCATCATCTTAATTATCAATCCTAATTATCCTAATTATCAGTCACAAGCTGCACCGTCTGTGTCACAATTAGTGTGTAACGAGTGACAGTGAATCTACGAGACACAGTCGACAACGTGAACCACCACTGCCTCTGTTCCGTGGAGCGTATATGCATTCCAGGACAAGAACCAAAGATCTAATTGATGCTCTACAGTAAACGCGACTTTCTGTATTATGAGATTATCTGTTGATCTTGCCAGCTCCCCATTCACTCACTTTGAGAATGCTGGCTCAGACTGTTTACAGAAACCAAAAGGTGGCGTCTTCACATTAGCAGTAGATACCGTAGATGATGACTCTACCTCCACCAATGTTCAGTCATCATTCCCAAGGACTAGTATCTCTCTCTTCCAACATCCTGATATCCAGCGCGTTGGTACCGATAACGAGCGTATCCCTTGTGGTCCCGTGGAACCGTAAGATTTCCAATTTACCAGACAACTATACAGCAGTTAAATGGGTTTCGGCCATCAAGAATCTACTCAGGCCCAAACTACATGGTCTTAAGAAACCTTGTTATAGAGTGGATGTCAAAGAGGAAAGTCAGTGGTGTTGTCATGTCTATGATGTCACTGAATCACCATCAGACGAAGACTACCTCGATGATGAATCTTCAGATGTATATTAACGTGTATCATCGGTACTTATCATGCAAATAATCCACACGAAGAAAGGGAAACGAACAAGTAAACAACAATCACAGCGCTTCCATTATTTTCACAACACTCAGAATAAGTGGCGATGATCTAACACTTAGTGGATGTCGTGCGAGCAACAGTCCATCATCTCAACGAAGGACAGACACCAGCACTAGCTTGCGATCAGCTGCTGTATAAAATAACTATGGATATTCAGTGGACATAGCTTGTAACGCATGGAGAGAATAAATTTGTGGTGATGTTAGAACTCCACGTCAGGATGACATTACTGAAGTGGCTGGATAAGCTTGATAGCAGTGGTTGGATGTCAGCTTAGCCCAGGCGGGAATACCTTCTTCAGGTACAGCAAATTCCTGTCTTAAGGTTGCACATTTGAAGATGACTGCAAGGGCTCGTCAAATGACGCATGTACACTTTTTAAGCTCAGACAAGAAGCATACACTGAGGATGGGATAGATATTACTTAATTAGCTTGGACCAAGATGAGAGGTGCTTCTGTTATCTTCAGTTCCTGGGAATTAATCTTGAACACAGAGTTAATTAACTTAACGTGAGATATATCCATTCATGAAGGCAACTTTGCCTTAAATGTTGCCACTGTCCGCGCTGCAGTGGCTCTTTCATGCTGTAGACTATCATTACTATGCCCGGGCTGTTGTTGATCATGTTCGGAATAGGTAAACACTGGAAAATAGTGTCGTGCAAAGAGCTGATAGGGCATTTTACATTTATTAGAAGGAGAGTCTGAAAGCTGGTACACTCGATAAGAGATTCAAAGGTACCAAAACACATAATGATGGAATAACAAAGTACCACGTAACTAGCATGAGTTCTTGCGTGATGAGGAAAACAAAACCAGGCTCTACCGTCTCATTAGTTATCGTGATGTGAGTGAAGCATTTCCGGATGTGATTATTATTACCTGAGGTGTGAATGTTCTGGCTTCAGTCCCGTCTAATTTTATCAGTCTGACAGGTTGTAGCCATAAGGAGGCTGATACGAGGATCTTTATTGATGCCAGTGGTGGGATTCAGTGTGGAATAAAGAAAGTTCTCATCAGAAGTGTAGATACAGATGTTACCTTGAGTGTGAGTCACGTCTGAACTCCTGAGTGTAAGTCTTCGTGGCTGACTCATGCAACAGGAAACTAATTACTGCATTTAGATGTTTCTGCTGAGGCTCAAACTCTCGGAAAAAGCAAATGCAGAGCACTTCTTGCAGGTGACGCCTTGACTGGGTGTAACGTAATCTTCTCTTTTTCAGAGGAAGTAAATACTGTTCTCCCAACCAATGAAATATTCGTAATCATAATGATGTATGATCGCACGAGTCCTGAGACAAAAATTAACGTTGATAAACATTGAGAGACGGGGATGTAGAAAGCATCCCTCCAACTTAAGATGCTCTGATACAGCATCTGCTACGAGGAGGTTATCACGCAGGTCACACGTGCTAGTCAGGTCAACAAAAATGCCTAGCCGTGCTGACTATGTAATGGTCAGGGATGAAACATTTGAGAAATGGAGAATGGATGATCCTTTTAGCTGCTGGTCGTGCTCTTTTCAAGTGAGTGTACATCAACGGCTGCATGGTGTCACTGCTGCAACATTGTATGGTGTAGTAACTATCACGGTGTCACTGCTGCATCATTGTATGGTGTAGTAACTATCACGGCGTCACTGCTGCAACATTGTATGGTGTAGTAACTATCACGGTGTCACTGCTGCAACATTGTATGGTGTAGTAACTATCACGGCGTCACTGCTGCATCATTGTATGGTGTAGTAACTATCACGGTGTCACTGCTGCAACATTGTATGGTGTAGTAACTATCACGGTGTCACTGCTGCATCATTGTATGGTGTAGTAACTATCACGGCGTCACTGCTGCAACATTGTATGGTGTAGTAACTATCACGGTGTCACTGCTGCAACATTGTATGGTGTAGTAACTATCACGGTGTCACTGCTGCAACATTGTATGGTGTAGTAACTATCACGGTGTCACTGCTGCAACATTGTATGGTGTAGTAACTATCACGGTGTCACTGCTGCAACATTGTATGGTGTAGTAACTATCACGGTGTCACTGCTGCAACATTGTATGGTGTAGTAACTATCACGGCGTCACTGCTGCAACATTGTATGGTGTAGTAACTATCACGGTGTCACTGCTGCAACATTGTATGGTGTAGTAACTATCACGGCGTCACTGCTGCAACATTGTATGGTGTAGTAACTATCACGGTGTCACTGCTGCAACATTGTATGGTGTAGTAACTATCACGGCGTCACTGCTGCAACATTGTATGGTGTAGTAACTATCACGGTGTCACTGCTGCAACATTGTATGGTGTAGTAACTATCACGGTGTCACTGCTGCAACATTGTATGGTGTAGTAACTATCACGGCGTCACTGCCGCAACATTGTATGGTGTAGTAACTATCACGGTGTCACTGCTGCAACATTGTATGGTGTAGTAACTATCACGGTGTCACTGCTGCATCATTGTATGGTGTAGTAACTATCACGGCGTCACTGCTGCAACATTGTATGGTGTAGTAACTATCACGGTGTCACTGCTGCAACATTGTATGGTGTAGTAACTATCACGGTGTCACTGCTGCAACATTGTATGGTGTACTAACTATCACGGTGTCACTGCTGCATCATTGTATGGTGCACTAACTGTCACGGTGTCACTGCTGCAACATTGCATGGTGTACTAACTATCACGGTATCACTGCTGCAACATTGTAAAGTGTAGTAACTATCACGGTGTCACTGCTGCAACATTGTATGGTGTACTATCACGGTGTCACTGCTGCATCATTGTATGGTGTACTATCACGGTGTCACTGCTGCAACATTGTATGGTGTACTAACTATCACGGTGTCACTGCTGCAACATTGTATGGTGTACTAACTATCACGGTGTCACTGCTGCATCATTGTATGGTGTACTATCACGGTGTCACTGCTGCATCACTGTATGGTGTACTATCACGGTGTCACTGCTGCATCACTGTATGGTGTACTATCACGGTGTCACTGCTGCAACATTGTATGGTGTACTAACTATCATGGTGTCATTGTTGCATCATTGTATGGTGTAGTAACTATCACGGTGTCACTGCCTGCATCATTGTATGGTGTACTATCACGGTGTCACTGCTCCAACATTGTATGGTGCACTATCACGGTGTCACTGCTGCATCATTGTATGGTGTACTAACTCTCACGGTGTCACTGCTGCATCATTGTATGGTGTACTAACTATCACGGTGTCACTGCTGCATCATTGTATGGTGTACTAACTGTCACGGTGTCACTGCTGCAACATTGTATGGTGTACTAACTATCACGGTGTCACTGCTGCAACATTGTATGGTGTACTAACTGTCACGGTGTCACTGCTGCAACATTGTATGGTGTACTAACTGTCACGGTGTCACTGCTGCAACATTGTATGGTGTACTAATTATCACGGTGTCACTGCTGCATCATTGTATGGTGTACTAACTGTCACGGTGTCACTGCTGCATCATTGTATGGTGTACTAACTGTCACGGTGTCACTGCTGCAACATTGTATGGTGTACTAACTATCACGGTGTCACTGCTGCATCATTGTATGGTGTACTAACTGTCACGGTGTCACTGCTGCATCATTGTATGGTGTACTAACTGTCACGGTGTCACTGCTGCAACATTGTATGGTGTACTAACTATCACGGTGTCACTGCTGCATCATTGTATGGTGTACTAACTATCACGGTGTCACTACTGCATCATTGTATGGTGTACTAACTATCACGGTGTCACTGCTGCATCATTGTATGGTGTACTAACTATCACGGTGTCACTGCTGCATCATTGTATGGTGTACTAACTATCACGGTGTCACTGCTGCATCATTGTATGGTGTACTAACTATCACGGTGTCACTGCTGCAACATTGTATGGTGTACTAACTATCACGGTGTCACTGCTGCATCATTGTATGGTGTACTAACTATCACGGTGTCACTGCTGCATCATTGTATGGTGTACTAACTATCACGGTGTCACTGCTGCATTACTGTATGTTGTACTATCACGGTATCACTGCTGCATTACTGTATGTTGTGCTATCACGATGTCACTGCTAGGTCATGCTGCTGGGTTGTAATGTTAGGTCATACTGCTAAGTCATACTGCTAGGACATAATGTTAGGTCATACTGCTATGTCATACTGCTAGGTCATCCTGCTAGGTCATAATGCTAGGTCATACTGCCAGGTCATACTGCTAGGTCATACTTCTAGATCATACTGTTAGGTCATACTGCTAGGTCATACTGATAGGTCATACTGATAGGTCATGTTAGGTCATACTGATAGGTCATGTTAGGTCATACTACTTGGGCATTCTGGGATGTCAAAATGTTAGCTCATACTGCTAGGTTCTATTGCTAGGTTATACTGCTAGGTCACACTTCTATGTCATACTTCTAGGTCATACTATTAAGTCATACTGTTAGGTCATATTAGGTCCTACTGCTAGGTCATATTGCTAGATCATACTGCTAGGTCATACTACTAGGTCATATTATTATATCATATCGCTAGGTCATACTGCTAGGTCGTACTGCCAGGTTATACTGCTAGGTCATACTGCTAGGTCATACTGCTAGGTCATACTGCTTGGTCATACTTCTAGATCATACTGTTGGGTCATACTGCTAGGTCATACTGCTTGGTCATACTTCTAGATCATACTGTTGGGTCATACTGCTAGGTCATGTTATGTCATACTGCTAGGTCATACTGCTAGGTCATATTGCTAGGTCATACTGCTAGGTCACACTTCTATGTCATACTTCTAGGTCATACTATTAGGTCATATTAGGGCCTAGTGCTAGGTCATATTGCTAGATGATACTGCTAGGTCATACTGTTAGGTCATACTGCTAGGTCTTACTGCTAGGTCATACTGCCAGGTCATACTGCTAGGTCATACTGTCAGATCATACTGCTAGATCATATTGCTAGATCATATTGCTAGGTCATACTGATAGGTCATACTGATAGGTCATACTGATAGGTCATACTGCCAGGTCATACTGCTAGGTCATATTGCTAGATCATTCTACTAGGTCATACTGCCAGATCATACTGCTAGGTCATACTACCAGGTCATACTACCAGGTCATACTGCCAGGTCATACTGCCAGGTCATACTGCCAGGTCATACTACCAGGTCATACTGCCAGGTCATACTGCCAGGTCATACTGCCAGGTCATACTGCCAGGTCATACTGCCAGGTCATACTACCAGGTCATAGTACCAGGTCATACTGCCAGGTCATACTGCCAGGTCATACTACCAGGTCATAGTACCAGGTCATACTGCCAGGTCATACTGCCAGGTCATACTGCCAGGTCATACTGCCAGGTCATACTACCAGGTCATAGTACCAGGTCATACTGCCAGGTCATACTGCCAGGTCATACTGCCAGGTCATACTACCAGGTCATAGTACCAGGTCATACTGCCAGGTCATACTGCCAAGTCATACTGCCAGGTCATACTGCCAAGTCATACTGCCAGGTCATACTGCCAGGTCATACTGCCAGGTCATACTGCCAGGTCATACTGCTAGGCAGCATTGTGTTTGGATTCCTTGGTATTGTTAACATGGGTGTGGATGTAGAATATGTAAAACAAAAGATACGAGAGACTGAAAATCTGCGCTGCCACTGGTGACCAGAGGTCGAGTCTGGATGGGCTGCAGTGGATTTTTTTTCGGCCAAGTCCTTGTGGGCTCAGTACACTGGTTGGTACGTTTTAAACTTGTATCACACTCTGAATAACTCATTTTCGCTAAGCTTCCAGACTATAGAAATTATTTAATCAGCGGTACTATGGTGTCGTTTTGCTTTCCTTAAAAAACAGACGTGTGTCAGAAGTGGGATGACTCCATATAAATTGTCTCCCAGAGATTAACCATAATGAGAGTTATGGAAAACATAGGTTGAAAAATACTATTCAGATACCCTCGTGGGTCATTAAGCGAGGAAAAAAAAGATGATAACATTTGACATTACAACATACAAGAAGATTATATTGTGTCACCATCAAGAAGGACACGAATGTGAACTATGTGTGGTGTGCGTCGAGTATGTTACGTTCTATTCGACGTTCGTAACACAACCATTTGGCACGCCCTCTCGACCAGTGAACTGGCAGTTCGGAGTGTGGCAGTTCTGGGGCCCCACTGCTGCGCTTATTGTTAGTTCAAGCAGCCACAATCCCGTGGAAACCAGACGTTACAGGCAGCAGACTTCCACCAAGACTGGTCGTGGCAACCTCTGTTTTCAGTGGCTCTCATTTGTACCATTTTCAATCCATTTTACTCTCATTAACAATACACACTGTATATATTAGTGAAGGAATACACGGGGTAAAGAAATATACACCTGTTTTTTGTGCATTACCCACGCTCTACCCCACTGAGTTCCTTTTTTGCTGCTGACTTAGTTACGAGCGGCCGCAACAGGCCATCAGTCTACCACCTGTGATCCTAATACTGGAAAACAATATTGTGTCGGAAAAGATGGTAGATAATATTTATTCAGCCACAATGTGGTTGACTACTGCAGTGGTACTCAAGAGGAGGCATTGCATGCTACAGTGGTAGTCACGAGGAAGTAGTGTATGCTACACCACTGCAAACTTTAATAATTATATTACGAACTAAAGTGATGATGGAACACCATCAACCATCGTGTACCTATCTCTCTCTCTCTCTCTCTCTCTCTCTCTCTCTCTCTCTCTCTCTCCCACACACACTGAGGGGCTTTATCAAGGGCGAAACGTTGTCTTGAGAGTATTCTCTACTACCAATGTCGTCACACCCACACTCGGGAGCTACACATGAACAGGAAATGATATCCGTAGTCAAATATACATACACTCATACATGAGACACATACAGATAAATATGACATGCACATACAAAGATACATGAGTACCACACATATAAACACATGAGACCCATACATACAAACACACATGAGTCCCTCACATACAAACATACGTGAGACCTACACATACAAACATACATAAAACCCACACATACATACATGAGACCCACACATAAAAACATACATAAAACCCACACATACAAACACACATGAGACCCACACATGCAGAGTTAGCTTATAATAAACATTCACACTAACAAACGTATCTTTTTTTAAATACATACCTTGAAGACAAACATTCACACATATATATATTCACACAAAACATTCACACACTCAAACATTCCCAGACATATAGTCACACAGACAGATGTTTACAGAGAGCTGTATTTGCTCAAAAACGAACATTAAAAAAACATTAAAAAACATTCATGCAGGCAGACACAGGGTCAAAAACACTCAAGATACGACGAACGCATTCACGCACAGTAGCATAATGACGGAAGGTCGACCACAAGCACTGATGCTGGGAGTGTCCAGTGAGGTAGCTGTGGTCTGGTCATCCTTACATTACTATGGAAGACCACAACAAGCACTGATGCTGGGAGTGTCTAGTATGGTAGCTGTGGTCTGGTCATCCTTAAATTACCATGGAAGACCACAAGCAATGATGCTGGGAGTGTCCAGTATGGTAGCTGTGGTCTGATCATCCTTACGTTACCCACACCAGTGACTCAATACACAGGGACACTCAAACTAGTGAGTCAACACACAGGGTCACCCACACTAGTGAGTCAACACACAGGGTCACCCACATTAGTGACTCAACACACAGGGACACTCGAACTAGTAACTCAACACACAGGATCTCCCACACCAGCGACTAAACACACAGGGTCACCTACACCAGTGACTCAAAACACAGGGTCACCACACCAGTGACTCAACACACACGGTCACTCACAGTAGTGAGTCAACACACAGGATCACCAACACATACAGGTGGTACTGGAAAACTTCATGTACCAACACGTAAGGGACACTACAAGAGAGAGAGAGAGAGAGAGAGAGAGAGAGAGGAGAGGATGAACCAGCAAGACTGGACCTAGTATTCACCTTGAGTAGTGCAGATATTGAGGACATCACATATGAAAGACCCCTTGGGGCCAGCGATCATGTGGTTTTAAGCTTCGAATACACAGTAGAGCTACAAGTGGAGGGGGAAGCAAGAAGGCCAGGACGAATGAAGCCAAACTACAAGAAAGGGGACTACACGGGAATGAGGAACTTCCTGAACGAGGTTCAGTGGGACAGAGAACTGGCAGGGAAGCCAGTTAATGAGATGATGGAATATGTAGCAACAATATGCAAGGAGGCTGAGGAGAAGTTTGTACAGAAGGGTAACAGGATTAATGAAAAAGCCAGGATGAGCCCATGGTTCACCCAAAGGTGCAGGGAGGCAAAAACCAAATGTGCTAGGGAATGGAAGAAATATAGAAGGCAAAGGACCCAGGAGAATAAGGAGAGCAGTCGTAGAACCAGAAATGAATATGCACAGATAAGAAGGGAGGCCCAACGATAATATGAAAACGACATAGCAGCGAAAGCCAAATCTGACCCGAAGCTGTTATACAGCCACATCAGGAGGAAAACAACAGTCAAGGACCAGGTAATCAGGCTGAGGAAGGAAGGAGGAGAGACAACAAGAAATGACCCTGAAGTATGTGAGGAACTCAACAAGAGATTTAAAGAAGTGTTCACAGAGGAGACAGAAGGGGCTCCAGAAAGACGGCGAGGTGGGGCACACCACCAAGTACTGGACACAGTACACACAACCGAGTAAGAAGTGAAGAGGCTTCTGAGTGAACTAGATACCTCAAAGGCCATGGGGCCAGATAACATCTTTCCATGGGTCCTGAGAGAGGGAGCAGAGGCGCTATGAGTACTCCTAACAACAATATTCAATACATCTATCGAAACAGGGAAATTGCCTGAGGCATGGAAGACAGCAAATGTAGTCCCAATCTTTAAAAAAGGAGACAGACATGAATCACTAAACTACAGACTAGTGTCACTGACATGTATAGTATGCAAAATCATGGAGAAGATTATCAGGAGAAGAGTGGTGGAACAACTAGAAAGGAATGATCTCATCAACAGCAGCCAACATGGTTTCAGGGACGGGAAATCCTGTGTCACAAACCTACTGGAGTTCTATGACATGGTGACAGCAGTAAGACAAGAGAGAGAAGGGTGGGTGGATTGCATTTTCTTGGACTGCAAGAAGGCGTTTGACACAGTTCCACACAAGAGATTAGTGCAAAAACTGGAGAACCAAGCAGGGATAACAGGGAAGGCACTACAATGAATCAGGGAATACTTGTCAGGAAGACAGCAGCGAGTCATGGTACGTGGCGAGGTGTCAGAGTGGGCACCTGTGACCAGCGGGGTTCCACAGGGGTCAGCCCTAGGACCAGTGCTGTTTCTGGTATTTGTGAATGACATGACGGAAGGAATAGACTCCGAAGTGTCCCTGTTTGCAGATGACGTGAAGTTGATGAGAAGAATTCATTCGATAGAAGACCAGGTAGAACTACAAAGGGATCTGGACAGGCTGCAGACCTGGTCCAGCAATTGGCTCCTGTAGTTCAATCCCACCAAGTGCAAAGTCATGAAGAATGGGGAAGGGCAAAGAAGACCGCAGACGGAGTACAGTCTAGGGGGCCAGAGACTACAAACCTCACTCAAGGAAAAAGATCTTGAGGTGAGTATAACACCAAGCACATCTTCTGAAGCGCATATCAACCAAATAACTGCTGCAGCATATGGGCGCCTAGCAAACCTCAGAACAGCATTCCGACATCTTAATAAGGAATCGTTCAGGACCCTGTACACCGTGTACGTTAGGCCCATATTGGAGTATGCGGCACCAGTTTGGAACCCACACCTAGCCAAGCACGTAAAGAAACTAGAGAAAGATCAAAAGTTTGCAACAAGACTAGTTCCAGAGCCAAGAGGTATGTCCTACGAGGAGAGGTTAAGGGAAATCAACCTGACGACACTGGAAGACAGGAGAGATAGGGGGGACATGATAACGACATACAAAATACTGAGAGGAATTGACAAGGTGGACAAAGACAGGATGTTCCAGAGATGAGACACAGCAACAAGGGGACATAGTTGGAAGTTGAAGACACAGATGAATCACAGGGATGTTAGGAAGTATTTCTTCAGCCACAGGGTAGTCAGGAAATGGAATAGTTTGGGAAGCGATGTAGTAGAGGCAGGATCCATACATAGCTTTAAGCAGAGGTATGATAAAACTCACGGTTCAGAGAGAGTGACCTATTAGCGACCAGTGAAGAGGCGGGACCAGGAGCTCGGACTCGACCCCTGCAACCTCAACTAGGTGAGTACAACTAGGTGAGTACTAATGAGTCAACACACAGCGTCACTCGCACTAGTGACTCAACACACAGGATCACCAACACTAGTGAGTCAACACACAGTCACTCACATTAGTGAGTCATAAACAAGGTCAGCCACACTAGTGACTCAACACACAGGGTCACTCACACTAGGGAGTCAAAAAACAGGGTCAGACACACCAGTGACTCAACACACAGGGTCACTCACCAGTAAGTCAACACACAGAGTCAGCCACATCAGTGATTCAACTCATAGGGTCAGCCAAACCAGCGACCGAACACACAGGATTACCCATACCCGTGACTGGACACACAGGGTCACCCACACAAATGACTCAACGCACAGTGTCACTCACACCAGCGACTCAACACAGTCAGCCACACCAGCGACTCAACGCAGTGTCACTCACACCAGCGACTCAACGCAGTCGGCCACACCAGTGACTCAACGCACAGGGTCACCCACGCCAGCGACTTAACACACATGGTCACCCACACCAGTGACTCAACACACGTCTTTCATAAATTACCATCCGGCTCCACCAACAGGCAGTACCAAATCGGCTGTTGTTCCTTCTTACTTGTGTCGCTACTGAACTGAAAATTCGCACCAAGCGAATGTAGTAGCTGTGGTCTGGTCATCCTTACATTACCATGGAAGACCACAAGCACTGATGCTGGGAGTGTCCAGTATGGTAGCTGTGGTCTGGTCATCCTTACATTACTATGGAAGACCACAAGCTCTGATGCTGGGAGTGTCCAGTATGGTAGCTGTGGTCTGGTCATCCTTACATTACTATGGAAGACCACAAGCACTGATGCTGGGAGTGTCCAGTATGGTAGCTGTGGTCTGGTCATCCTTACAGTACTATGGAAGACCACAAGCACTGATGCTGGGAGTGTCCAGTATGGTAGCTGTGGTCTGGTCATCCTTACATTATCATGGAAGACCACAAGCACTGATGCTGGAAGTGTCCAGTATCGTAGCTGTGGTCTAGTCATCCTTACATTATCATGGAAGACCACAAACACTGATGCTGGAAGTGTTCAGTATGGTAGCTGTGGTCTGGTCATCCTTACATTACTATGGAAGACCACAACAAGCACTGATGCTGGGAGTGTCTAGTATGGTAGCTGTGGTCTGGTCATCCTTACATTACCATGGAAGACCACAAGCACTGATGCTGGGAGTGTCCAGTATGGTAGCTGTGGTCTGATCATCCTTACGCTCCCCACACCAGTGACTCAACACACAGGATCACCCACACTAGTGAGTCAACACACAGGGTCACCCACACTAGTGAGTCAACACACAGGGTCACCCACACTAGTGAGTCAACACACAGGGTCACCCACACTAGTGAGTCAACACACAGGGTCACCCACACTAGTGAGTCAACACACAGGGTCGCCCACACTAGTGACTCAACACACAGGGACACTCAAACTAGTGACGTAACACACAGGATCTCCCACACCAGCGACTCAACACACAGAGTCACCTACACTAGTGACTCAACACACAGGGTCACCAACACCAGTGACTCAACACACACGGTCACTCACACTAGTGAGTCAACGCACAGGATCACCAACACTTATGAGTCAACACACAGGGTCACCCACGCCAGCGACTCAACACACAGGATCACCAACACTAGTGAGTCAACACATAGGATCACCCACACTAGTGAGTCAACACCCAAAGTCACTCACACTAGTGAGTCAAAAAACAGGGTCAGCCACACTAGTGACTCAACACACAGGGTCACTCACACTAGTGAGTCAACACAGTCATTCACATTAGTGAGTCAAAAACAGGGTCAGCCACACTAGTGATTCGACACACAGGGTCACTCACACTAGTGAGTCAAAAAACAGGGTCAGACACACCAGTGACTCAACACGCAGAATCACCCACACCAGCGACTCAAGACAGTGTCACTCATATCAGTGACTCAACACACAGGGTCAGTCACACCAGCGACTCAACACAGTCAGCCACACCAGCGACTCAACGCAGTGTCACTCACACCAGCGACTCAACACAGTCAGCCACACCAGTGACTCAACGCACAGGGTCACCCACGCCAGCGATTTAACACACATGGTCACTCACACCAGTGACTCAACACACGTCTTTCATAAATTACCATCCGGCTCCACCAACAGGCAGTACCAAACCGGCTTTTGTTCCTTCTTACTTGTGTCGCTACTGAACTGAAAATTCGCACCAAGCTAGTGTGATGTTTTGACATAGTGACGACTCTGCAATTACCAGTTAGAGTAGCATATGTGTCTCTGTGGTGCAGTGGTGGAGGGTTGGACTGGTACTCTGAGGAAGACCACACCACGGGTTCGAGTCCCGGCACCCCAGTCAATTCTTATATTCAACTGTTAACGAACTTTCAGTACAAACGTAGGCATTACCAAACATGACACCTTTAAATCACTCAGTAGCACAAAACAGATTAATATCCATATAAACACGCAACTCTTACAAGTATATAAACATCCATACATATTTACAAATGGTTATACAAGATTGCTAAAACACCCAGAGAGGAGACATACGAAGACATTCTGTCATGCAAATAAACATACAAGTATACACATACTAGGGCGCATACATAGCACATGCATGCACCCTAGTATGTGCATGCCATACACAGGCATGTTCAAGACACAGACACGAGACACGCGCCCATATGTATACACAAAAAAAAATTATAGACAAATTCTTCAAATTAGTTCCTGACCAGCCGGGCTGTGGTTCTTACGTTAGCCTGTGTGTGACCAGCAGTAACAGCCTGATTGATCAGGTCTTGATCCACCGGAATGGGGAAGTTGGCCTAGAGCAGGGCCGCTGGCTCGCTGCCACCTCAGAAACATTCTTCGTGTCTCCTTCGGGTTCCAAAATACATATATGTACAAGATATACAGTGAAGCACACTAAAATAAACTTAACGAAGCAGGCGTTTACCTGTGCATGTTCACACACACACACACACACACACACACACACACACACACACACACACACACACACACACACACACACACACACACACACACACACACACACACACACACAGGTTGAGAAACACTAGCACTCGTCAAGATACATGTTCACACAAGCATTCACAAAACACGCTCAAGAATTCCAACACAAATTCAAAAACCCTTTTCAAGGACACAGGCCTACTGTCTCTCACACAACAATACCAACGTACCTTGAAAGACATGTAGAGATAATGTGAATCAACAAGTGTCTGACAAAGGCTGCCGAGTGAGCAGGTAGATAGACGGGAATCCGGTGCGGTGTTGACCGGGACTGGTGCAAGAATTATATGGGAAGCATGACTTGGGCTCGCTGCTTTATATAGCTCCCATCCTCCCACCTTCTACGCGCCCAGCCAATCAGCGAGCACTCCGTTGACTGCCTCGCCCAACCCCAGCCAGTCCCGGGAGATTTTTCGCTCGCTGCTTCTCGAGGCATCGTCCAATCAAACGCCAGTATCGTCGACTGCCTTTCTCAGTCATTGAGGGATCCAGACAAATGATATTGGTGTGTCATATGTTTGATTACGGTGTTAAGGGAGAGACACAAAGGTTTAGTGGAGGGAACCGAGACCGACCCTTTATTAGCTAACATTTCTTCTGGGCCTCATTGTGACATAGGGTCATATGTAATTTATTATAGGCCCATGACTGGGAATATAAGATCTGGGATAAATTACGAAATTATTGCACTTCGCTTTTTTTCCATCGTCTTGAGCAGTAAATATGACAGATGTGTCTATTTGTGCTTGCTATTACACCCCGCTGTCCACTTCTCAGCAGACACAAAGAAACTCTGTCCAGACATAAGCCATTGTTCATACACCAGTATTAAATGAGTCGTCAAAGGCCGTGTCATTCCCTAACACATAGATGTGTGCCATACAACGTATAGTGAGGAAATAAATGTATATTTGAAGTTCATAAAACCTGACAGTGAAGATGTAAAGCCTGGAAGAGTCTTTAATACCACGAGGGACCAGAATTAGGCAAACGAAAATTTGTGAATGCAATAATTTCGCAAAAATAATTCTAAACCTAACGAAAAAAATATATTTCATTGTATTTGTTTATTATCAAATTATTGTAAACTTATCTAAAATATATTTAATTGAGTTAGGCTAAATTAAATTGCGCTTGCTGTAATAAGGTTAAGTTTACTAAGGTTCATTTGGTACAAGATTATTAATTTTTACATTAGCATTAATTAAAAATATATCTTTAAACGCATAAGAGAAAATTTTAGAAAGGACTTAATTTTAAACGAGTTCTTGCTAATGGACCAATTTTACCTATTCGGCACGACATATATATATATTATGCAATAATTGCGAACAAGCGACACAAGTTGCAAAACAAGCACAGGGGAAGTTGAATGATGGTTCTAGACCTTTCGTGTAGCAGTCAACACATCATCAAGAGCTTGCAATGTTGCAGAAATGAGTAGGAAATCAAGACAGTTTAGTTCAGGGGAACGTTCTGGCTCGAATGAGGTAGACATCAAAGGGACACCAGGCAGATCAGTGCCAGGTGCCAGACAGAGAGAACATAAAAGCATCAGAAGACAGCCAACCCACAAATGCTGATAATGTAGTAATGACCTAGCGAAACTAACGTTATTGCTATGACATTTATCAGAAATTCGGTCAAGCTTCGATACAATATAAAACACCTTAAATTCTGAATATAGATATATCTGGCAATCGTCTTAAGAAAAATTCCATAATTTTATGAAAACGGGTCTATGGCAGACTCAAAAAGGAGACATCTATAGTTTATACAGAGGGAGACGTCTATAGTTTAGCTATCCCACCCAACTCTTGAGCAGATACTTGTCTAACAAGAAGGCAGGAAAGTAGGACCTAATGCCTTGGTGTGGAATTACGACACTTAAGACAATCCAAAGCATTCGTATAGGAATCCGGCTTCAGGCTATGCACAATGGCCTCAATTATATACGAATCGAGTTTGATTAATAGATTTATAATTATTTATTCTAAATTTTTTTTTAAAGCCATGAGGCACAAGGAACCAGGATTCTGGCTTCCGACCAATTGTGCAATTGTTGCAAACTTGGGTGAGGTTGAATAACGTATTTGATTTGAGCTGTTCATATCGAATATCGATGTTGCGTTAAACTAACATCTAGAGGTTTGCCAGTCTGTCCCACGTAAGATAAAGTGCAGCCATTACACACAGTCCTGTAAACATCGCCAACACAGTGTTGAGGGAAATTCTCGATAAAAATACTCTTAACCGTCTGTGAATTCTTAAAAACAACTTGTATGTTGAATCTTTTTAGGGCATTCGTCAGTACAGATAAATTCTCATTGTGACAGAACCACCACAACCTTGATCTGAGGAATTATTCTAGGTTCACTCCTGTGATGAGTTTTCCTAGCTGCCAGTAGATCCATTTCTACAAACTCCTTAGGGCAACGTAGTTTCGTAGCAATATCAAAGATTTTCTTTATTTCCTCATCAAGAAACTCTGGGCTACACATTCGGTAAGCTCTCAGAAACATGGAGAGAAAGACATCCTCATTTTTACTCTCGTTTCATGAATAGAGTAGTAATGGATATATGAATACACATTAGTGACCTTCCTATTTACTGTAAACTTAAACATTCTATTTACCCGGTTGATCAGATCATCTAAAAATAGATGTTTAGAGTCCGCTGCTCTCTCCACGGTGAATTTAATGGACGGAACAAGAGAGTTAAGTCTCGGTAAAAATGCGTTCAGGTCCATATTATTCGGCCAAAGACATAAGATGACATCCACTTACCTGAACCACTAAGCTTCACGGGACAGGATGTCTTTCAACAGCTTAGTCTCAAAACACTCCGTGAACAAATTGTTTAATAGGAGAGACAGTCGATTTTCACTAGTCATTCCCTGTCTTTGAGTGTAATATTTCCCTTCAAACTCAAACTTGCAATCAACTACACACAACTTAATCAACTTAGAAATAATGCTTTTATCGAATGGCATGAGAAACTCATTTAAATCTTCTTCCAGATAAGATCACAGATCGGGAACAGGAACTTGGGTGAACAATGCCATGACGTGTAAAATCATCAGACATGCTAACTTATTGCAGTTTGTCAATGAAGTCAACGTTGTTTTTTTATGTGGGCTTCAGAGATATTGCCAAGCATTGGGGGTTAATATTATAATCAACCATTTTGACAGGATATATGTCGCCGAGTCCACTGAGCTAATAATAGGTCTCGAGTTGGGTAGGTTAGATAAACTATTAATTAAAGTCTCCCTTTGGATAAACTATAGATGTCTCCATTTTGTTTTAAGTGAGTTGGTCGTAGACCCGTTTTCATAATATTACGGAATTTTCGTAATACAATTGCCAGAATTTGAAGTCTTTTATATTGTATAGAAGCCTGGCTGATTTTTTTACAATTGTCAAGACACTAATGTTAGTTTCGCTAGGTCATTACTATATTATCAGTGCTTGTGGGTCGATTGTGTTCTGATGCTTTAATGTTCTGTTTCTGGCACCTGGCGCCGGTCTGCCTGACGTCTGCTGCTTCACTACATCAGCTAGAACGTTTCCCTTAACTAATTTGCTTGGACTTCCTACTCATTTCTGCAACACCGCAAGCTCCTGATGAAGAATTGATTGTAACACGAATATAAATAGGTTCAGAATTATTTTGGCGAAATTATTGCATACACAAATTTTCGCTTGTCCTATATGGCAAGATGAGCGTTGCTGTTTAAGCCAAGATCGCAAGTTCTGCCTATTCGGCACGACATTATATATATATATATATATATATATATATATATATATATATATATATATATATATATATATATATATATATATATATGTATGTACGTATGTATGTATATATATTTCTCCTCCGCCTAGTTTTTGTCTCCTGTGGAGGTCAGCGGACTAAGTAAAATATGGCAGGACTGGTGCGTAGAGTTAAGGGACATACTCGGAGAGTCACGTAGTCATTTTTAATTTCAAAACAAATTCACTGGTTTGTCTACACACACACACACACACACACACACACACACACACACACACACACACACACACACACACACACACACACACACACACACACACACACACACACACACACACACACACACACACACACACACACACACACACTCACACTCACACACACACACACACACACACACACACACACACACACACATACACACACACTCACACACACACACACACATACACACACACACACACACACACACACACACACACACACATACACACACACTCACACACACACACACACACACACACACACACACACACACACACACACACACACACACACACACACACACACTCACACACACACACATCACTTCCATCATCAGCTGACGATAGGTATTGCATGACAGATATTGCTCAATCCTATATCCATACGTCATCAATAATAATGATTAGTTGTGCATCAAGTGTGTCTACCATCAACACTGGTGAGAAACTTAGTGGCTCTGGCCATCCTGAAGACGCTCTAGTACACTTACATGAAAATATTTTCTGTTGGGTGGTTTTCACTACTTCTTTCTTGATAATACTCACATTGTCAGTATGTGTTGCATATAACTGTATTTGTGTCTCATGTAATTTTCAAACATCTCATACCCTTACTACCTCCCTAAGACCATGTGATGTATCTTCATGCATAATTCGTGTTACACCCCCTGAAAGGTACACAATGTATATAATGTATATTTGATGTATATTATCTCTCATATAATTTTATATTGTTGATATTTTTATTAATAGCTAATATGAAAATTTCTTGCTTTATGCTATTATTTGACTCAGCTATGTCATTAGATAGGATGTAACATTTACATTTCACTCTTCAAGAGTTGTGTTTGGCTGTCCACACTGGTAAACTGTTAACCTGACTATCAGCTCACTTGTTTACTTGCCGTCGTCTCTGCAGTACCAGGGAAGAGTCACATGATATCACCTGATGTGATGCCTCTAGTCGAGAAATTGCTGTCTCTCCTGAGCTGGTCATCGCTCGACAAGCACGGCTCTCCATCTGCTACTAATCCTGGACGCATCCCTCTCGTCACTGTCTGCTTGTCCGTTATTTAGACTGTTTTTGGTAGAGTATGATTTCGTTGGTGAATCGCAACATACATCTTGTAACTCTGTTCACAGAGCATTGTTCAGACTTAGTGACTTTTGACGTTTTGCTGAGGTTGTGTATCGTACCCACACTTTAAGTCAACCCAGGTCCCAAGCCAAAGCTTCTGACCCATTTTGTGTGGCATCTACGCACCGTTGTAGTCGGGGATTTGGTTATGCTGAACTTAAATTCAGTATTAAGGGAGTTTTATGACTTTCATGGAGGATCATTAGGGTCGTTATTTTGTCTGTCTCCTTGTTCCTGACTCTGTGCTGCTGCTTGTTACGTTATTGTTGTTTGGTGAATGGTTCGTCACATTGTTCAAGCAAGCTGTTTTGATTACCTTGACGGTCAAGAAGATAGATTATTTGAGGAAGTTATGTCAGTCACTGTTTAATTCTAAGTCGATTCCATAGAGTCTTATCGAGACATAAAGAACAACTTTGAGCACATACACACATTACCACACACACGCTTGTATATGCTAGTATTATTTTTATATTTGATAACAAAGTACCAGACGGTACTTAAGAGTCATACTGATACGAAATGTGCCTTCAGCACTATACTACTATATGTACAATTTCTCTTTGAACTACAAGAATTACATCAGAATTACATCAGACTACTTTGTTTTTGTCCACCTAGACAACTTTGTTAATAAACATATCAGTTTTTATTTCGTTAGTTAGTATCCTATCTGTTGCAATCCTAAAGCACTATTAAAATTACCTTAATTTTAAAGGATAACAGAACCAGAATACTTTCTGACAAACTGTCACAAAACCAGAAACAGGCTAGATGCAAGAGGGGGATTAATAGGTTGAACTTCTAGTATTCTCTGGAGATGTCTATATTTTATAGACATCGCGTTTTGTAACAATTCGCAATGGGAAGAAATCAAAACAGGCCCGGGTACCACAGTTGTGCATGACCAGGAGGGATAATGAAGGCAGGAGCTCCCACCAGGAATTACAGTCATACTTAACTAGGAGTGGCAGTGAAGACAGAAGCTCTTTCCAGGAACTACGGTCAGCCTTAACAAGTAGGGATAGTGAAGGGAACACCTTTCTCCAATAGAACATCAGTCAGTTAACCCAGCCAGAAACGATGTAGAAGTTCTTAGACTTTGAGGTCAGTTACTCCAGTTTCTTCAGAGAAGCCCTGCTTGCTGTCTCATCAACCTAAACTGGTTTCCATTTCACAAACTACGAACGTAGCTTATAGTGATCTCA
>NC_091299.1:16610632-16777386 GCF_038502225.1 Cherax quadricarinatus | reverse complement strand
TATATTTATAGATGGGGTTGTAAGAGAAGTAAATGCGAGGGTCTTGGCAAGAGGCGTGGAGTTAAAAGATAAAGAATCACACATCAAGTTTGAGTTGTCACAGTTGCTCTTTGCTGATGACACTGTGCTCTTGGGAGATTCTGAAGAGAAGTTGCAGAGGTTGGTGGATGAATTTGGTAGGGTATGTAAAAGAAGAAAATTGAAAGTGAATACAGGAAAGAGTAAGGTTATGAGGATGACAAAAAGATTAGGTGATGAAAGATTGGATATCAGATTGGAGGGAGAGAGTATGGAGGAGGTGAATGTATTCAGATATTTGGGAGCGGACGTGTCAGCGGATGGAGCTATGAAAGATGAGGTGAATCATAGAATTGATGAGGGGAAAAGAGTGAGCGGTGCACTTAGGAGTCTGTGTAGACAAAGAACTTTGTCCTTGGAGGCAAAGAGGGGAATGTATGAGAGTATAGTTTTACCAACGCTCTTATATGGGTGTGAAACATGGGTGATGAATGTTGCAGCGAGAAGGCTGGAGGTAGTGGAGATGTCATGTCTGAGGGCAATGTGTGGTGTCAATATAATGCAGAGAATTCGTAGTTTGGAAGTTAGGAGGAGGTGCGGGATTGCCAAAACTGTTGTCCACAGGGCTGAGGAAGGGTTGTTGAGGTGGTTCGGACATGTAGAGAGAATGGAGTGAACAGAATGACTTCAAGAGTGTATTAATCTGTAGTGGAAGGAAGGCGGGGTAGGGGTCGGCCTAGGAAAGGTTGGAGGGAGGGGGTAAAGGAGGTTTTGTGTGCGAGGGGCTTGGACTTCCAGCAGGCGTGCGTGAGCGTGTTTGATAGGAGTGAATGGAGACAAATGATTTTTAATACGTGACGTGCTGTTGGAGTGTGAGCAAAGTAACATTTATGAAGGGGTTCAGAGAAACCGGCAGGCCGGACTTGAGTCCTGGAGATGGGAAGTACAGTGCCTGCACTCTGAAGGAGGGGTGTTAATGTTGCAGTTTAAAAACTGTAGTGTAAAGCACCCTTCTGGCAAGATAGTGATGGAGTGAATGATGGTGAAAGTTTTTCTTTTTCGGGCCACCCTGCCTTGGTGGGAATCGGCCAGTGTGTTAATAAAAAGATATATATATATATATACATATATATATATATATATATACATCTATATACATATATATATATACATATATATATATACATATATATATACATATATATATATGTCGTGCCGAATATGTAAAACTGGTCAATTAGCAAGAACTCATTTAAAATTAAGTCCTTTCTAAAAAAAATTCTTATACGTTTAAAGATATATTTTTTTCATTAATGTTGACGTAAAAATTTATAATTTTGCACCAAAAGGAACTTAGAAAACTTACCTAACCTTATTATAACAAGCGTAATTTATTTCAGCCTAACCCTACTAAATATATTTTAGATTTGTTTACAGTAATTTAATACTAAACAAACACAGTGAAATATATTTTTTTCGTTAGGTTCAGAATGATCTTGGCGAAATTATTGCATAAAAAAATTTTCACTTGTCTTATATGGCAAGATGAGCGTTGCTATTTAAGCCAAGATGGCAAGTTCTGCCTATTCGGCACGACATATGTATATATATATATATATATATATATATATATATATATATATATATATATATATATATATATATATAAAGCTTTCATCCCACTTTTTGTAGGCTCTGTTAGCACCATTATCTTCCTCTGAAAATATCTTGCTCTCTCTCTGTCCTTCTCATAGACCCAGGAATATGGTTCTCTGGAAGCCTCGAGTTGTGAGTGCTGAAGCCCACGTCTCCACGTTGGAGTCAATAGAGCCCAAAGATTAAACAAAAGTTTTGGTCGCCCAGAACTTGTCAGGGTCAAACACATTTTGCTTTTATTTCGTAATATCTCAGGGTGTATTGATAATCGTTAATGTTAGCACTAATATTTTAGAAAAATAAGACACAGGTATGATTAACAATCTCATAAGTAGCGATACTCTTTAAAAAAATACGACCCGAGAGTTTTGAATAGTGCTGCCCAGGTGTCCAGTTTTAATGAACAATGCTTACACCGACAGGTGTATGTCATTCGGTGTATACAATGAAAGTTTAGTTCTTATTTTATGGATTAAAGTATTCTTGACTGGTGATGAGCAGGTCACATGTAGCCTTAAACTCCATCAACTAACTGCATAACAAAGAATTAACTGCAGAGCAGGAGTGACAAGAGTAGCCCAAGTTTTAATAAGTAACCCTTTATGTCAAGGACACATCTAAACAGTGTTTATATATATATATATATATATATATATATATATATATATATATATATATATATATATATATATATATATATATATATATATATATATATATATGATGAACCAGTGGTACATTAGGTGATTTGTCCTCTGATGAATGTGCAACAAACGAAGGAAGGAAGGTGTTGGAGCTCTGACAGGCTTCCTGCCAGAGTAAGGCGGTGCTGGTGCGTTAATCAATGTCTGTGGTGGTAGTAGTAGGAGGAGGAGGTATGAAATGTTTAATCTAGTTTGTAACATTTACTACTAATTGGTTGTTCTCGAGAGACCAGTGATGATGGATATTGATTTTGCCGTCGAAGCAGCAGGTTTATTGTGCACCTCACATCCATCCTGTGGACGGCAGCGGGAGAGTATAAGGATACACACAAGGAATAGGAACTAGGCTCCAAAACAATTTACATGAGTACATCTGGATTTATATCTACAGTTCACATTTATTTCAACCAAATTTAGAAAATTTACTTAATATAACTGGTACCTCATTTTCATTAATAAGATATCTTGACATATCACATATTCTATCTCTATATTCCTCAAAAAGTGGTCAATAAACCACATAGTGTGCAAGATAGCGACCATAGGGCTGACCACATTTGGTTTGATCATCGTCTGTGTGTCTGCCAAACTGCCAGAAGCACTTGTTACTAAGCCTAAGCCTGGCCACTACATCACTTAATCTGTTTACATTGGAAGTTACTCCATAAACATACTTATCAATGTTCATGTTATCATTGTTTATTATAAATCTACTAGGTTTATAACTGTATTATTATAACTTTCAGTTTCATTATTTACTTCTCTCCAAATATTATTCCTGATGTTAAACACAGATATATCAAATTTATATTCAACATTTTCCATCTGGGTGATTTTCTTGGCTAACAAATCAACTTTATCATGAAGGAGTAATCCAATGAGTAATGGAATCCATAACAATTGTACATTAATTCCCTTTTCCTAGATTTTTGAGAATCTATACCAATGAACATGTTGCTAGAGTCATTACATGAGTCAAGAGCCTTCAGTGATGACAGAATCAGTAATCAACAGCTAGTCAAGCTTAGTGTCACAAGTTAGCTTTAGCGCTAATAAGATGGCAGGAAGCCAGCTGCCAATACTGACACCCAAAATATTGTGTTACTCAGAAAGAACAAAAAAAAGGGTACAATACTGTGACTAGAACAAGACCCTAGTTAATGGTACAACTCGGACCGAAACGTCGTCAAAAGCTTCTTTCTCGGATGTGCGGGTTGTTTGTGTATTGTTATTCCTCTGTTATGACACACCTACAGCCAGGAAGACTTTTTGATGTGCTAAATTGACTAATTCATTTATCTCCTTCAGAGGTAGTTTTTATACGTCACACTACACAAGAACTGCTTGTTAATGGGTAACAGCTGTGTTGACCTCTAGTTATTCTGCTTCTCCCTTCTTTATATTCTTTGTTTCCCCTCTATATTTTTTTCCCCTGTGGGACACGTGTCCTCCATCTTCATTACTCCTTCATTTTTATCCTTGCCTTCTTTATTCTTTTTTCATCTTTGGATTATTCTGTTTTTCTTGGGAAATTCTCATATTCTTTCGTTGCCAGAAGCTACTGAAGTTTATGCAGAAGTTCGCCCACTTCCTCGGCTGATTCTTTCTTGATTTTCCAAACTCGTGTGTATCTCTCCTTCAAGGTGGGTTCCTCTGATGCTGATGAGTGTGGAGGGGCTCTTGATCTGAGGAAAGAGACCTGTGCTCTGTTTCCCTTGAATAGAGCCTCAAAGTCTTCTGTGACACTTCTTGCACTGTGACACTTCTTACACTGTGACACTTCTTACACTGTGATCTGACACTTCTTGCACTGCGTTCTGACACTTCTTGCATTGTGTTCTGACACTTCTTGCATTGTGTTCTGACACTTCTTGCACTGTGCTTTGACACTTCTTGCACTGCGTTCTGACACTTCTTGCATTGTGTTCTGACACTTCTTGCATTGTGTTCTGACACTTCTTGCACTGTGCTTTGACACTTCTTGCACTGTATTCTGACACTTCTTGCACTGTGTTCTGACACTTCTTGCACTGTGCTTTGACACTTCTCACACTGTGACACTTCTTACACTGTGTTCTGACACTTCTTGCACTGTGTTCTGACACTTCTTGCACTGTGCTTTGACACTTCTCACACTGTGACACTTCTTGCACTGTGTTCTGACACTTCTTGCACTGTGTTCTGACACTTAATACACTGTGTTCTGACATTTTTTGCACTGTGTTTTGACACTTCTCACACTGTGACACTTCTTACACTGTGTTCTGACACTTATTGCACTGTGTTCTGACACTTAATACACTGTGTTCTGACATTTTTTGCACTGTGTTTTGACACTTCTTGCACTGTGACACTTCTTACACTGTGTTCTGACACTTAATACACTGTGCCCAGACACTTCTAGCACTCTGTTCTGACACTTCTTGCACTGTATTCTGACATTTCTTGCACTGTTTACCTGGAGTTTACCTGGAGAAAGTTCCGGGGGTCAACGCCCCCGCGGCCCGGTCTGTGACCAGGCCTCCTGGTGGATCAGAGCCTGATCAACCAGGCTGTTGCTGCTGGCTGCACGCAAACCAACGTACGAGCCACAGCCCGGCTGGTCAGGAACCGACTTTAGGTGCTTGTCCAGTGCCAGCTTGAAGACTGCCAGGGGTCTGTTGGTAATCCCCCTTATGTATGCTGGGAGGCAGTTGAACAGTCTCGGGCCCCTGACACTTATTGTATGGTCTCTTAACGTGCTAGTGACACCCCTGCTTTTCATTTGGGGGATGTTGCATCGTCTGCCAAGTCTTTTGCTTTCGTAGTGAGTGATTTTCGTGTGCAAGTTCGGTACTAGTCCCTCTAGGATTTTCCAGGTGTATATAATCATGTATCTCTCCCGCCTGCGTTCCAGGGAATACAGGTTTAGGAACCTCAAGCGCTCCCAGTAATTGAGGTGTTTTATGTCCGTTATGCACGTCGTGAAGGTTCTCTGTACATTTTCTAGGTGAGCAATTTCACCTGCTTTGAAAGGTGCTGTTAGTGTGCAGCAATATTCCAGCCTAGATAGAACAAGTGACCTGAAGAGTGTCATCATGGGCTTGGCCTCCCTAGTTTTGAAGGTTCTCATTATCCATCCTGTCATTTTTCTAGCAGATGCGATTGATACAATGTTATGGTCCTTGAAGGTGAGATCCTCCGACATGATCACTCCCAGGTCTTTGACGTTGGTGTTTCGCTCTATTTTGTGGCCAGAATTTGTTTTGTACTCTGATGAAGATTTAATTTCCTCGTGTTTATCATATCTGAGTAATTGAAATTTCTCATCGTTGAACTTCATATCGTTTTCTGCAGCCCGCTGAAAGATTTGGTTGATGTCCGCCTGGAGCCTTGCAGTGTCTGCAATGGAAGACACTGTCATGCAGATTCGGGTGTCATCTGCAAAGGAAGACACGGTGCTGTGGCTGACATCCTTGTTTATGTCGGAAATGAGGATGAGGAACAAGATGGGAGCGAGTACTGTGCCTTGTGGAACAGAGCTTTTCACCGTAGCTGCCTCGGACTTTACTCTGTTGACGACTACTCTTTGTGTTCTGTTAGTGAGGAAATTATAGATCCATCGACCGACTTTTCCTGTTATTCCTTTAGCACGCATTTTGTGCGCTATTACGCCATGGTCACACTTGTCGAAGGCTTTTGCAAAGTCTGTATATATTACATCTGCATTCTTTTTGTCTTCTAGTGCATTTAGGTCCTTGTCGTAGTGATCCAATAGTTGAGACAGACAGGAGCGACCTGTTCTAAACCCATGTTGCCCTGGGTTGTGTAACTGATGGGTTTCTAGATGGGTGGTGATCTTGCTTCTTAGGACCCTTTCAAAGATTTTTATGATATGGGATGTTAGTGCTATCGGTCTGTCTTTGCTGTTGCTTTACTGCCCCCTTTGTGGAGTGGGGCTATGTCTGTTGTTTTTAGTAACTGTGGGACGACCCCCGTGTCCATGCTCCCTCTCCATAGGATGGAAAAGGCTCGTGATAGGGGCTTCTTGCAGTTCTTGATGAACACGGAGTTCCATGAGTCTGGCCCTGGGGCAGAGTGCATGGGCATGTCATTTATCGCCTGTTCGAAGTCATTTGGCGTCAAGATAACATCGGATAGGCTTGTGTTAACCAAATTTTGTGGCTCTCTCATAAAAAATTCATTTTGATCTTCGACTCTCAGTCTGGTTAGTGGCTTGCTAAAAACTGAGTCATATTGGGACTTGAGTAGCTCACTCATTTTCTTGCTGTCATCTGTGTAGGACCCATCTTGTTTAAGTAGGGGCCCAATACTGGACGTTGTTCTCGACTTTGATTTGGCATAGGAGAAGAAATACTTTGGGTTTCTTTCGATTTCATTTATGGCTTTTAGTTCTTCCCGCGATTCCTGACTCCTATAAGATTCATTTAGCTTAAGTTCGATGCTTGCTATTTCTCTGACCAGTGTCTCCCTACGCATTTCAGATATATTGATCTCTTTTAGCCGCTCTGTTATTCTTTTCCGTCGCCTGTAAAGGGAGCGCCTGTCTCTTTCTATTTTGCATCTACTCCTCCTTTTTCTTAGAGGAATAAGCTTTGTGCATACATCGAGTACCGCCAAGTGTTCTGACACTTCTTGCACTGTGTTCTGACACTTCTTGCAATGTGTTCTGACACTTCTTGCATTGTGTTCTAATATTTCTTGCACTGTGTTCAGACACTTCTTCCACTGTGTTCTGAGTCTTCTTGCTCTGTGTTCTGACACTTCTTACACTGTGTTCTGATATTTCTTGCACTGTGTTCAGACATTTCTTCCACTGTGTTCTGACACTTCTTGCTCTGTGTTCTGACACTTCTTGCTCTGTGTTCTAACACTTCTTGCACGGTGTGCTGACACTTCTTGCTCTGTGTTCTGACACTTCTTGCACGGTGTGCTGCCACTTCTTGCACGGTGTTCTGACACTTCTTGCTCTGTGTTCTGACACTTCTTGCTCTGTGTTCTAACACTTCTTGCACGGTGTGCTGACACTTCTTGCTCTGTGTTCTGACACTTCTTGCTCTGTGTTCTGACACTTCTTGCTCTGTGTTCTAACACTTCTTGCACGGTGTGCTGACACTTCTTGCTCTGTGTTCTGACACTTCTTGCACGGTGTGCTGACACTTCTTGCTCTGTGTTCTGACACTTCTTGCTCTGTGTTCTAACACTTCTTGCTCTGTGTTCTAACACTTCTTGCACGGTGTGCTGACACTTCTTGCTCTGTGTTTTGACACTTCTTGCACGGTGTGCTGACACTTCTTGCTCTGTGTTCTGACACTTCTTGCACGGTGTCTGACACTTCTTGCTCTGTGTTCTGACACTTCTTGCACGGTGTGCTGACACTTCTTGCTCTGTGTTCTGACATTTCTTGCTCTGTGTTCTGACACTTCTTACACTGTTCTAACACTTCTTACACTGTTTTCTGACACTTCTTGCACTGTGTTCTGACACTTATTGCTCTGCGTTCTGACGCTTCTTGCACTGTGTTCTGACGCTTCTTGCACTGTGTTCTGACGCTTCTTGCTCTGTGTTTTGACACTTCTTGCACTGTGTTCTGACGCTTCTTGCTCTGTGCTCTGACGCTTCTTGCTCTGTGTTCTGACACTTCTTGCACTGTGTTCTGACGCTTCTTGCTCTGTGTTTTGACGCTTCTTGCACTGTGTTCTGTCACTTCTTGCACTGTGGTCTGACGCTTCTTGCTCTGTGTTCTGACGCTTCTTGCTCTGTGTTCTGACGCTTCTTGCTCTGTGTTCTGACGCTTCTTGCACTGTGTTCTGTCACTTCTTGCACTGTGTTCTGACGCTTCTTGCTCTGTGTTCTGACACTTCTTGCACTGTGTTCTGACGCTTCTTGCTCTGTGTTCTGACGCTTCTTGCACTGTTTTCTGTCACTTCTTACACTGTGTTCTGTCACTTCTTGCACTGTGTTCTGACGCTTCTTGCTCTGTGTTCTGACACTTCTTACACTGTTTTCTGACACTTCTTAAACTGTGTTCTGACACTTCTTGCACTGTGTTCTGACACTTCTTGCACTGTGTTCTGACACTTCTTGCTCTGTGTTCTGAAACTTCTTGCACTCTGTTCTGACACTTCTTGCACTGTGTTCTGACACTTCTTGCTCTGTGTTCTGACAGTTCTTGCACTGTGTTCTGACACTTCTTACACTGTGTTCTAACACTTCTTACACTGTGTTCTGACACTTTTTGCACTGTGTTCTAACACTTCTTACACTGTGTTCTGACACTTCTTACACTGTGTTCTGACACTTCTTACACTGTGTTCTGACACTTCTTACACTGTGTTCTAACATTTCTTACACTGTGTTCTGACACTTCTTACACTGTGTTCTAACACTTCTTACACTGTGTTCTAACACTTCTTACACTGTGTTTTGACACTTCTTGCACTGTGTTCTGACACTTCTTACACTGTGATCTAACACTTCTTACACTGTGTTCTGACACTTCTTGCACTGTGTTCTAACACTTTTTGCACTGTGTTCTAACACTTCTTACACTGTGTTTTGACACTTCTTGCACTGTGTTCTGACACTTCTTACACTGTGTTCTAACACTTCTTACACTGTGTTCTGACACTTCTTACACTGTGTTCTGACACTTTTTGCACTGTGTTCTAACACTTCTTACACTGTGTTTTGACACTTCTTGCACTGTGTTCTGACACTTCTTACACTGTGTTCTGACAGTTCTTACACTGTGTTCTGACACTTCTTGCACTGTGTTCTAACACTTCTTACACTGTGTTCTGACACTTTTTGCACTGTGACACTTCTTGCACTGTGACACTTCTTGCACTGTGTTCTGACACTTCTTACACTGTGTTCTGACACTTCTTACACTGTGTTCTGACACTTCTTACACTGTGTTCTGACACTTCTTACACTGTGTTCTGACACTTCTTACACTGTGTTCTGACACTTCTTACACTGTGTTCTGACACTTCTTACACTGTGTTCTAACACTTCTTACACTGTGTTCTGACACTTCTTGCACTGTGTTCTAACACTTCTTACACTGTGTTCTGACACTTCTTACACTGTTCTGACACTTCTTACACTGTGTTCTAACACTTCTTACACTGTGTTCTGACACTTCTTACACTGTGTTCTGACACTTCTTACACTGTGTTCTGACACTTCTTACACTGTGTTCTGACACTTCTTACACTGTGTTCTGACACTTCTTACACTGTGTTCTGACACTTCACTTTGTGTGAAGCACCAAGGCAGCTTCGTGTCATCATTATCTCTCTGTTTTTTATAGACTTATTTCCAACCACCTTTTTTTCCGTGCTGTGCCTTAATTGCCTAGTCTAACCCACAGCAATTTTATTTATACCTAACCTTCCACTGTTCATATTCTCCAGAAAATCCACTTTTAGGCGAATTGTCCCAACCAAGTTATTGTATCGTGTTTTTGTCCAGAATAATATATTTAAAACGGAATAACGCAAATGGAAGAAACGCACTTGCACTTTATTCTTATTAAGTAAATCCTGTTTATTAGTAACCCAGGATAACCCAGGAAGTGGCTTTTAATATGTTTCTGGTCTTCTTCAGGATGCGACACACAACAGCTTCTTGACTTCCACGTGCCACTGAGTGATGGACATGGGGCTGCAGGACCATTGAGTGGTAGACATGGGGCTGCAGGACCACTAAGTGGTGGACATGGGGCTGCAGGACCACTAAGTGGTGGGCATGGGGCTGCAAGACCACTGAGTGGCGGGCATGGGGGCTTCAGGTCCACCGAGGGGTGGACATGGGGGCTGCAGGACCACTGAGTGGTGGACATGGGAGCACCAGGAGACTTGACCATTGGTCTCGTTCCTGCTCAGGACTGATCCCGGGTTATTCAGTAGTGAGCCGCACGAGCTGCCACAGACTTACGATGATATTTAAAATTCACATTAGTCTTTAGGAGATCCTTGACCACTATGACCATGATCTGGGGACTTCTTTGAGGGAGCGACGACTCTTGTCAGTGGAGACTCAGGGGAAAAGCAAGGAGAGATAAGATTGTACCGTTGGAATTGTTTTAGTGATACCGGCGTTGGTGCTGTTGGTATTTGTGATACCATCAGTTTGTAGGTAAGAAAGTAATCACACATGCATTGATCAAGACTGTATGGGAACTCTTCGCCTCTAGCGGCTACTTCAGTCCTTGTGGCGAAACGATTCCTTATATTCATATATCCTTCTTTCCTTTTAATCAGCGAGAATTAAAACAAGACAGATAGTTTGGCAGCTGTCTATGTGTTCAGTCCATCACTCTGCAGATTGATGGACTGAAGACATCGGCTCCAGGCTGAGGGACTGACCACCTCACAGCTGCTTCAAGACTGACACTGATCACGTCACCTTCACCACTACACTGCTTCTTCTGTGTACATTATTTGTCACCTCTGTACTCGACTGAAAATACCAGCAGAGCAGGCGAAAAGTGTCGACAATGGTGGTACACAACTGCTGCATGAATGTCTAACTCATCTTCATAGCTCTAGTGGCGCTCAAGCGCTAGTTTGGTAGCTGTGGTGGCGCTCAAGCGCTAGTTTGGTAGCTGTGGTGGCGCTCTAGCGGGAACTGGGCGCTCCTTCCCGCCTCACCTGATATTGCTCCCTTCCAGAATTTATTGCTCATCTGGGAACAGTAGTTGCCGTTTACGATGTATGTGTTCAGTGTATTAAAACAAGAATTATTGCTTGTTTAGTGGTAGTAGTGCTTAGCTAGTACCTTTATTACTTGTGTGTGTATGTGTGTACTCACCTAGTTGTACTCACCTAGTTGAGGTTGCGGGGGTCGAGTCCGAGCTCCTGGCCCCGCCTCTTCACTGATCGCTACTAGGTCACTCTCCCTGAGCCGTGAGCTTTATCATACCTCTGCTTAAAGCTATGTATGGATCCTGCCTCCACTACATCGCTTCCCAAACTATTCCACTTACTGACTACTCTGTGGCTGAAGAAATACTTCCTAACATCCCTGTGTGTGTGTGTGTGTGTGTGTGTGTGTGTGTGTGTGTGTGTACTCACCTATTTGTACTCACCTATTTGTGGTTGCAGGGGTCGAGTCTTAGCTCCTGGCCCCGCCTCTTCACCGGTTGCTACTGGGCCCTCTCTCTCCCCGCTCCATGAGCTTTATCAAACCTCGTCTTAAAACTGTGTATGGTTCCTGCCTCCACTATGTCATTTTCTAGGCTATTCCACTGCCTTACAACTCTATGACTGAAGAAATACTTCCTAATATCTCTCTGACTCATTTGTGTCTTCAACTTCCAATTGTGGCCTCTTGTTTCTGTGTCCCCTCCCTGGAACATCCTGTCTTTGTCCACCTTGTCTATTCCACGCAGTATTTTATATGTCGTTATCATGTCTCCCCTGACCCTCCTGTCCTCCAGTGTCGTCAGGCCGATTTCCCTTAATCTTTCTTCATAGGACATTCCCCTTAGCTCTGGAACTAACCTTGTGGCAAACCTTTGTACTTTCTCTAGTTTCTTGACGTGCTTTATCAAGTGCGGGTTCCAAACAGGTGCTGCATACTCCAGTATGGGCCTGACATACACGGTGTACAGTGTCTTGAACGATTCCTTACTAAGGTATCGGAATGCTGTTCTCAGGTTTGCCAGGCGCCCATATGCTGCAGCAGTTATCTGATTGATGTGTGCTTCCGGAGACATGCTCGGTGTTATACTCACCCCAAGATCTTTCTCCTTGAGTGAGGTTTGCAGTCTTTGGCCACCTAGCCTATACTCTGTCTGTGGTCTTCTGTGCCCTTCCCCTATCTTCATGACTTTGCATTTGGCAGGATTAAATTCGAGAAGCCATTTGCTGGACCAGGTGTCCAGTCTGTCCAGGTCTCTTTGAAGTCCTGCCTGGTCCTCATCAGATTTAATTCTCCTCATTAACTTCACATCATCTGCAAACAGGGACACTTCTGAGTCTAACCCTTCCATCATGTCGTTCACATATACCAAAAATAGCACTGGTCCTAGGACCGACCCCTGTGGGACCCCGCTCGTCACAGGTGCCCACTGTGAGACATCATTACGTACCATGACTCGTTGTTGCCTCCCTGTCAGGTATTCTCTGATCCATTGCAGTGCCCTTCCTGTTATATGCGCCTGATGCTCTAGCTTCTGCACTAATCTCTTGTGAGGAACTGTGTCAAAGGCCTTCTTGCAGTCCAAGAAGATGCAATCAACCCACCCCTCTCTCTCGTGTCTTACTTCTGTTATTTTATCATAAAACTCCAGAAGGTTTGTGACACAGGATTTGCCTTCCGTGAATCTGTGCTGGTTGGCATTTATACTCTTGTTCAGTTCCAGGTGCTCCACCACTCTCCTCCTGATAATCTTCTCCATAATTTTGCATACTATACACGTCAATGACACAGGTCTATAGTTTAGTGCCTCTTTTCTGTCTCCTTTTTTAAAAATGGGAACTACATTTGCCGTCTTCCATACCTCAGGTAGTTGCCCAGTTTCCAGGGACGTGTTGAAGATTGTGGTAAGTGGCACGCACAACATATCTGCTCCCTCTCTAAGGACCCACGGGGAGATGTTGTCCGGTCCCATTGCCTTTGAGGTATCGATGTCCCTTAGCAGTTTCTTCACCTCCTCCTCATCTGTATGTATGTCGTCCAACACTTGTTGGTGTATTCCTTGCTGGTGTCCCCATCTGGTCTGTCCCCCCAGAGTCCTTCCTGTCTCTACTGTAAATACTTCCTTAAATCTCGTGTTGAGCTCCTCACATACCTCTTGATCGTTTCTTGTGAGTTCTCCACCTTCTTTCCTCAGCCTTATCACCTGGTCCTTGACTGTTGTCTTCCTCCTAATGTGGCTATACAGCAGTTTCGGGTCAGATTTGACTTTCGATGCTATGTCGTTTTCATACTGTCGCTGGGCCTCCCTCCTTATCTGTGCATACTCGTTTCTGGCTCTTCTACTAATCTCCTTGTTTTCCTGGGTCCTATGCCTCCTGTACCTTTTCCATTCTCTGTTGCACTTAGTTTTTGCCTCCCTACACCTTCGGGTAAACCAAGGACTCGTTTTGGTCTTCCTATTATTTCTGTTTCCCTTGGGAACAAAACTTTCCTCTGCCTCCTTGCACTTTGTTGCCACATATTCCATCATCTCGTTTACTGATTTTCCTACCATTTCTCTGTCCCACTGAACCTCCTGCAGGAAGTTTCTCATACCTGTGTAGTCCCCCCTTTTATAGTTTGGCCTGTCCCCTTCAGTTCCTGTTACCTTCTCCACTTGTAACTCTACTATATAATCAAAACTCAGAACCACGTGATCGCTAGCTCCAAGGGGCCTCTCGTAAGTGATGTCTTCAATGTCTGAACTGCTCAGGGTGAACACAAGATCCAGTCTTGCTGGCTCATCCTCCCCTCTCTCTCTGGTTGTGTCCCTGACATGTTGATGCATGAGGTTTTCAAGTACGACATCCATCATCTTGGCTCTCCATGTTTCGGGACCCCCATGTGGCTCCAGGTTTTCCCAGTCGATCTCCCTGTGGTTGAAATCGCCCATTACCAGTAACTTTGCTCTGCTCGAGTGAGCTCTTCTTGCCACCTCAGCCAGTGTGTCCACCATCACCCTGTTGTTTTCTTCGTACTCCTCTCTTGGCCTCCTGCAGTTCTGTGGTGGGTTATACATCACTCCAATGACTACTTTATGTTCTCCGGACTGAATTGTACCTACAATGTAGTCTCTTTCTCCAATCATGTCCATGCCTTCCATTTCCTCAAATCCCCATCGGTGTTTTATGAGCAGTGCAACCCCTCCTCCCCCTCTACTCCTTCTATCTTTCCTCAGGATCTGATATCCCGTTGGGAAGATTGTGTCTGTTATTGTCTCAGCGAGTTTTGTTTCTGTGACTGCTATGATGTCTGGGGATTTTTCACTGATTCTTTCGTTCCACTCCTCATGTTTATTCATTATTCCATCCGCGTTTGTGTACCAAACTTTCAGTTTCTTTTCTATCATTGTGGTCATGCAAGAATATTGGGGTTGGGGGAGCGAGAGCCTTGGTGGGGGCCTATATGGGGCTGTGGTGTTGGTGGGGTTTGTGATGATGGGGGTGGGGTCAGAATGCCCATAAGGGACAGCTGTTGGGGTGAGGTTTTTGATATGGGGGTTGGTGGCAGAGGGAACAGTGAGTGGGTTGTAGTATAGGTTGCTCAGTTGCGTTGGGAATGTCGCGGTTGGAGTCTTTTGGTGGGAGATTCTGTGGGGTGTGTTTTCCCTTCCTCCTGTGTCTGGGTCCTGCTCATTTTCGTCATTGCCTCTCGTTCCTCCTTGCGTCTCTGTACCCTCTCTTTCAGTGTAGTCCTTTCTTCTTGTGTTCTGTCGCGGTCGAGGTATACTCTCTGGTACCCCTGTTTGTCCCTCAGTCTTGCTTTCTCTTGCAGAATCCTGGTTCGAACTGATTCTTCCTTGAAAGTTACTCTGACAGGCCGTATCCTTCCACTCGCAAACCACCCAATTCTCTGAAAATTTGTCACCTGGGTCATATCGCCCTCACCTATTGTTTTCATGATGCCTTCAATCATTTTTTTCTCCTCCTGTTTTATTTCTTCAAAGTTGTCCCCCTTGGCTTCTTGGAGCCCGTACACAAAAACTGACCTCGCCCTTTCCTCCTCCCACTGAGTCTCCATCTGCTTCCTCTGAGGCATTTTATTTCCTTCCATTGACATGTTCTTGCCTTCAGTCCCTGTCATATCTGAAACTTCTATTCTCAGTGAACTGTCTTTCATGACCAGCTGTCCCTTGCTACTGCAGTTGGCTGTTAGAATCTCTGCATATAGCATACCTTCATTGTCTTCGGACCTGTCATTTGATCTTAGTGTGCTCCTCGTCTTTTCCCTGGCCCCACGTGGGTCTGATAGGGCCTTCGTGTACGTCATGTCTCCGTTGTTGCTTACCGTCCCCTTGTCTGCGCCTGACATTGAATTTCCTGATGTCACATCTGAATTGTCATTTGTCTCTCTAATCTGTTTCAGGCTTTGCAGTTTCTCTTCTAAGCACTGTATCCTAGCTTCTGCTGCTAAGACCTGTACTTCCCACTTCCTGCACTCTTCAGCTATCCGCTCCTCCATTTTCTTACCAAGCTCTACTATCTTCCTTCCCCACTCTTCCTCCCTTTTTTGGAGCTCTAACTCCCAGTCTTTCCTCCCTGGTTCGTCTACCAGATCACTGGTTTTCCGTCCTCTAGGGCCACCCCTTTTTTTTTTTTTTTTTTTTTTTTTTTTTTTTTTTTTTTTTTTTTTTACCACAGACAGAAGGCTAGAGGAGGGAGAGGGTGCGAGGGGGAGAGAGAAAGGGTAGAAAGAGGGAGAGAGAGGAGAGAGAAAGGGTAGAAAGAGGGAGAGAGAGGAGAGAGTATGGGGGTGAGGGATAAGACCAAGGGGGAGAGAGAGAGAAATGTGAGGGGGAGAGAAAGGGTAGAGAGAGGGAGAAAGAGAGGGAGAGGGAGAGGGAGAGAGAGAGAGAGAGGGAGAAAGGAGGGTGAGGGAAAAGGCTATGAGAGAGAGAAATGGAGAGATGTAGAGAGAAGCCTATAGAGAGAGAGAGGGTGAATAGGGTTATGAGAGTGAGGGAGAGAGAAGAGAGAGAGAGAGAGAGGAGAGAGAGAAAGAGGGAGATGGAGAGAGAGAGAGAGAGAGAGAGAGAGAGAGTAGGGGAGAGAGGGAGAGAGAGAAAAAGAGTAGGGGGAAGGGGAGGGGAAAAGGCTATGAGAGAGAGAAACGCGAGGGAAAGATAGGAGGGAGGAGGGAGTGAAGGCAAGAGCGGGGGAGGGGAAAGGTCTGTGGGGGAGGGAAAGGTGTGTGGGGGGGTGAGGGGACGCGGTCAAATTCCAAGGATCAGCTGTGTGTACTCACCTAGTTGTGGTTTCAGGGGTCGAGACTCAGCTCCTGTCCCCGAGTGTATGTGTGTGCGCGCGTGTGTGTGTGAGCACGTCAGTTGTTTATATGTCCCAGAAATACAATTCACCTCTGTGTATCCGTAATACTAATAAGATACCATTAACACTGAGAGTAATTCTAATAATTATAATACTAGCGTGTGTTAACAAGTCATTCTTTCACCCAGTTATGTACTACCTTTTACTACATGTGTACCCAATACTTGCTTCTCAGATTGTACTGTCTTTGTGTCCTAAAACATTATCTCTCGAAACTGTTGTCAGGGCTGTAGTCCCATTAGCCCCGACTTAATCCTCCTGCCTATTCCTTGCTCCTACAAATTTTATCTTCCTACTACTGCTAGGTGTTGTGTGTATGATAATCGCTCTGGAGCAGGGTTTGTGATAGCCAGCTACCAGTGATCGTAGGGCCGGCTCTACCACTCAAAACTTCCCGCCAACCACAAACAGGTGATTTGTACGTTACTCCTCAGAGGGGACGTCCATCCAGATGCCTGATGTACGATGCTCGCTGTACGATGCTCGCTGTACGATGACTCGTGCACCTCGCCCTTCCGCCGCTGACTTCTTCAGCTATTCTTTTCTCGTTGCCCTTTTGAGTCCTCATTTACCACACTTATCACTTGTATACTGCTACTTTTATAATTTACACTTCACTTTTGGTAAGTACACTTCTTATTTGTGATGACACCCAACCTGTTATGGCAGCACTACTTCCTCAGGCCTACTGCTGCCACCACCTCTGCTTATACATATTTATGTATATGTATGTATATATATATACATATATATAGAGATATATATATATACATATATATATATACATATATATATACATATATATATATACATATATATATATACATATATATATATACATATAGTAGGTTGGTAGACAGCAACCACCCAGGGAAGTACTATAGTCCTCCCAGATGACTGTGAAACAAAAACCTGTAACTGTTTCGCATGATGTAGGATTGCTGGTTTCTTTTTCTGTCTCATAAACACGCTAGATAACAGGGATATCTTGCTACTCCTACTTACACTTTGGTCACACTTCACAGACACGCACATGCATATATATATATATACATACATCTAGGTTTTTCTCCTTTTTCTAAATAGCTCTTGTTCTTCTTTATTTCTTCTATTGTCCATGGGGAAGTGGAAAAGAATCTTTCCTCCGTAAGCCATGCGTGTCGTATGAGGCGACTAAAATGCCGGGAGCAATGGGCTAGTAACCCCTTCTCCTGTAGACATTTACTAAAAAAGAGAAGAAGAAAAACTTTATAAAACTGGGATGCTTAAATGTGCGTGGATGTAGTGCGGATGACAAGAAACAGATGATTGCTGATGTTATGAATGAAAAGAAGTTGGATGTCCTGGCCCTAAGCGAAACAAAGCTGAAGGGGGTAGGAGAGTTTCAGTGGGGGGAAATAAATGGGATTAAATCTGGAGTATCTGAGAGAGTTAGAGCAAAGGAAGGGGTAGCAGTAATGTTAAATGATCAGTTATGGAAGGAGAAAAGAGAATATGAATGTGTAAATTCAAGAATTATGTGGATTAAAGTAAAGGTTGGATGCGAGAAGTGGGTCATAATAAGCGTGTATGCACCTGGAGAAGAGAGGAATGCAGAGGAGAGAGAGAGATTTTGGGAGATGTTAAGTGAATGTATAGGAGCCTTTGAACCAAGTGAGAGAGTAATTGTGGTAGGGGACCTGAATGCTAAAGTAGGAGAAACTTTTAGAGAGGGTGTGGTAGGTAAGTTTGGGGTGCCAGGTGTAAATGATAATGGGAGCCCTTTGATTGAACTTTGTATAGAAAGGGGTTTAGTTATAGGTAATACATATTTTAAGAAAAAGAGGATAAATAAGTATACAAGATATGATGTAGGGCGAAATGACAGTAGTTTGTTGGATTATGTATTGGTAGATAAAAGACTGTTGAGTAGACTTCAGGATGTACATGTTTATAGAGGGGCCACAGATATATCAGATCACTTTCTAGTTGTAGCTACACTGAGAGTAAAAGGTAGATGGGATACAAGGAGAATAGAAGCATCAGGGAAGAGAGAGGTGAAGGTTTATAAACTAAAAGAGGAGGCAGTTAGGGTAAGATATAAACAGCTATTGGAGGATAGATGGGCTAATGAGAGCATAGGCAATGGGGTCGAAGAGGTATGGGGTAGGTTTAAAAATGTAGTGTTAGAGTGTTCAGCAGAAGTTTGTGGTTACAGGAAAGTGGGTGCAGGAGGGAAGAGGAGCGATTGGTGGAATGATGATGTAAAGAGAGTAGTAAGGGAGAAAAAGTTAGCATATGAGAAGTTTTTACAAAGTAGAAGTGATGCAAGGAGGGAAGAGTATATGGAGAAAAAGAGAGAGGTTAAGAGAGTGGTGAAGCAATGTAAAAAGAGAGCAAATGAGAGAGTGGGTGAGATGTTATCAACAAATTTTGTTGAAAATAAGAAAAAGTTTTGGAGTGAGATTAACAAGTTAAGAAAGCCTAGAGAACAAATGGATTTGTCAGTTAAAAATAGGAGAGGAGAGTTATTAAATGGAGAGTTAGAGGTATTGGGAAGATGGAGGGAATATTTTGAGGAATTGTTAAATGTTGATGAAGATAGGGAAGCTGTGATTTCGTGTATAGGGCAAGGAGGAATAACATCTTGTAGGAGTGAGGAAGAGCCAGTTGTGAGTGTGGGGGAAGTTCGTGAGGCAGTAGGTAAAATGAAAGGGGGTAAGGCAGCCGGGATTGATGGGATAAAGATAGAAATGTTAAAAGCAGGTGGGGATATAGTTTTGGAGTGGTTGGTGCAATTATTTAATAAATGTATGGAAGAGGGTAAGGTACCTAGGGATTGGCAGAGAGCATGCATAGTTCCTTTGTATAAAGGCAAAGGGGATAAAAGAGAGTGCAAAAATTATAGGGGGATAAGTCTGTTGAGTATACCTGGTAAAGTGTATGGTAGAGTTATAATTGAAAGAATTAAGAGTAAGACGGAGAATAGGATAGCAGATGAACAAGGAGGCTTTAGGAAAGGTAGGGGGTGTGTGGACCAGGTGTTTACAGTGAAACATATAAGTGAACAGTATTTAGATAAGGCTAAAGAGGTCTTTGTGGCATTTATGGATTTGGAAAAGGCGTATGACAGGGTGGATAGGGGGGCAATGTGGCAGATGTTGCAAGTGTATGGTGTAGGAGGTAGGTTACTGAAAGCAGTGAAGAGTTTTTACGAGGATAGTGAGGCTCAAGTTAGAGTATGTAGGAAAGAGGGAAATTTTTTCCCAGTAAAAGTAGGCCTTAGACAAGGATGTGTGATGTCACCGTGGTTGTTTAATATATTTATAGATGGGGTTGTAAGAGAAGTAAATGCGAGGGTCTTGGCAAGAGGCGTGGAGTTAAAAGATAAAGAATCACACACAAAGTGGGAGTTGTCACAGCTGCTCTTTGCTGATGACACTGTGCTCTTGGGAGATTCTGAAGAGAAGTTGCAGAGATTGGTGGATGAATTTGGTAGGGTGTGCAAAAGAAGAAAATTAAAGGTGAATACAGGAAAGAGTAAGGTTATGAGGATAACAAAAAGATTAGGTGATGAAAGATTGGATATCAGATTGGAGGGAGAGAGTATGGAGGAGGTGAACGTATTCAGATATTTGGGAGTGGACGTGTCAGCGGATGGGTCTATGAAAGATGAGGTGAATCATAGAATTGATGAGGGAAAAAGAGTGAGTGGTGCACTTAGGAGTCTGTGGAGACAAAGAACTTTGTCCTTGGAGGCAAAGAGGGGAATGTATGAGAGTATAGTTTTACCAACACTCTTATATGGGTGTGAAGCATGGGTGATGAATGTTGCAGCGAGGAGAAGGCTGGAGGCAGTGGAGATGTCATGTCTGAGGGCAATGTGTGGTGTGAATATAATGCAGAGAATTCGTAGTTTGGAAGTTAGGAGGAGGTGCGGGATTACCAAAACTGTTGTCCAGAGGGCTGAGGAAGGGTTGTTGAGGTGGTTCGGACATGTAGAGAGAATGGAGCGAAACAGAATGACTTCAAGAGTGTATCAGTCTGTAGTGGAAGGAAGGCGGGGTAGGGGTCGGCCTAGGAAAGGTTGGAGGGAGGGGGTAAAGGAGGTTTTGTGTGCGAGGGGCTTGGACTTCCAGCAGGCATGCGTGAGCGTGTTTGATAGGAGTGAATGGAGACAAATGGTTTTTAATACTTGACGTGCTGTTGGAGTGTGAGCAAAGTAACATTTATGAAGGGATTCAGGGAAACCGGCAGGCCGGACTTGAGTCCTGGAGATGGGAAGTACAGTGCCTGCACTCTGAAGGAGGGGTGTTAATGTTGCAGTTTAAAAACTGTAGTGTAAAGCACCCTTCTGGCAAGACAGTGATGGAGTGAATGATGGTGAAAGTTTTTCTTTTTCGGGCCACCCTGCCTTGGTGGGAATCGGCCAGTGTGATAATAAAAAAAAAAAATATATATATATATATATATATCCCCTTTCTGGCTAGCTTGTTCACGCTGTGTGCTACATCACAGTTTGTCGTTAGCCAACCTCTCTTAATTCTATTTGATCTTTTCTCTTTAGTCACTCGCTTTGTACTTTGTATATTTGTAACAATGTGGCAACAAGTGCCAACTAGGCCTCAACGAACTGGCACTTTGAAATTTTGTTGTATAATTTCAGGCTTTCTCTCGCCTTTACTTTATTTATTTTTGCTAATACTTTGGTTATCACTTGTAGGGTTGTTCACTGACGTTGTCACTAACACTGGTTGCTTCTAGCTGCTAAAACACGCCCTAAAAGCACTAAGATTCTCGGAGCCTGGCGCTTGTGACCCACTACACTACGTGTGTGTGTGTGTGTGTGTGTGTGTGTGTGTGTATTATTGTGCCTGAAGAGCTAATATAACTAAGTGATAATTAAGGGGTTCAGGGAAACTGGCTGGACGGACTTGAGTCCTGGAGGTGGAAAGTACAGTGTCTGCACTCTGAAGGAGGGGTGTTAATGTTGCAGTTTAAAAACTGTAGTGTAAAGCACCCTTCTGGCAAGACAGTGATGGAGTGAATGATGGTGAAAGTTTTTCTTTTTCGGGCCACCCTGCCTTGGTGGGAATCGGCCAGTGTGTTAATAATAAAAATAATAATAAAGGAGCAGTGTGGTATGGTGGGCCAGGTAGTGTTGAAACCGGTGGGATGTGTGTCAGGGATGCAGGTGACAGTGATGGTCGCTTGGGTCTTGTTGACGGTGTTCGGTGAAGAGTGTCGTAGTCTTGAAGACTACGACACTCTTCACCAGCTACAAGACTGAGGGACTGATTACCTTATCTACGACTTCAAGGGTGATGGACTGATTACATCGTCTTCACATCTCTACTGCTCCTGCCTAGTTTCTGTACTCGACTGAAGAAGCCTACTGTGTAGGCGACACGTTTCGAAATAAAGTTGCCTAAATGTTGCCTATGTGTCTTATCTACCAACCTCATCTTTTGTATATAGTTTTATATTCTTCACATTATATCCTTGTATTGACGAAGCCACTGGATGGCGAAACGTCTACAGTAAAGATACCCAGATGTTGCACAGGTCTATAATTCTTCCTTCTATCGTTATTATATACCATCCATATAGAACAGTTGAAGAATGAGACATGCAACATATGCGAATCTTTACTGAAGAAACGTTTCGCCACACAGTGGCTTCATCAGTCTAATACAAATCAGAAGGGTGTAAGGAGAGGAGGAGTTTGAGGTAATCTGTCCCTCAGCCTGGAGTCGATGTGTTCAGTCCATTAATCTTGACTGATGGACAGAACACATCGGACGAAACTCAGGTTGAAAGTAAATAAAAATATGGTCAGAACACAGCAGCTGCCGTGTGACGGAGTGTGAGGGAGGTGCGGAGAACCTCTAGTATATTAAATACGTTAATTTTCCGCAGGTGTAGCTCTAGGCCCTGTCAACACCGACCAGGCGAGTGGGGCGCACCTGAGGAATAATACAAAAAAAAAGAAAAGAAAAAAAATCGCATAGGAGAGGTAGCAAAAATATCTGAGGGCAACAATAAGTGCTGAATGTTAGTTGTGTCACCTGTACGTGAGGTCACTACAATCACCTGTTACCAAATAAACGCAAAACATGCAGTCTTACCAGAGCAAGTGGGAGTCTGTAATGAAGTGAGTCCCAACTGACGCCCAGCTTGCCAAGTGTGATACATGGCGCTGCCAACGGTCACCCTTTAACTCCAGTTAATTATCATTCCAAATTACAGTTCCTTAATTTATATACTAGACGTTTTCCATTACGATGAACGCTGCCAGCCCTACACGACCACACCCAGCCCTACACGACCACATCCAGCCCTACACGACCACACCCAGCCCTACACGACCACACCCAGCCCTACACGACCACATCCAGCCCTACACGACCACATCCAGCCCTACACGACCACACCCAGCCCTACACGACCACATCCAGCCCTACACGACCACATCCAGCCCTACACGACCACACCCATCCCTACACGACCACATCCAGCCCTACACGACCACATCCAGCCCTACACGACCACACCCAGCCCTACACGACCACATCCAGCCCTACACGACCACATCCAGCCCTACACGACCACACCCAGCCCTACACGACCACATCCAGCCCTACACGACCACATCCAGCCCTACACGACCACATCCAGCCCTACACGACCACACCCAGCCCTACACGACCACACCCAGCCCTACACGACCACACCCAGCCCTACACGACCACATCCAGCCCTACACGACCACACCCAGCCCTACACGACCACACCCAGCCCTACACGACCACTCCCAGCTCTACACGACCACACCCAACCCAAGACCACCCCATCAGTCTTACATGACCCCCTACACCAATACGACCCCCTCCATCCTAAAACGACCACCACCCACCCCTAAACAGTCACACTTATTTTTAAACTGGAAAGCGCCATGTGTAAAGTCAAGCAGCGCCTGGGTAATGTAAGATGACATCTGAGGATGATGACCCAGCTGGCTCCCATTCTGTGGATCAACATCCTTTCACAGGCATCAGGGTGCCCCTTCCCCTCCCCAGCTCCGAGGATAACTACTGATAGTAAGTTTCGTCAGGAATAATGATGGTGGTGGAGCCTCGTGAGTGAGATCAACCAGACTGTGATGTGTCGGCTCCTTGTTAACCTGTGGTACTTCTAGCCACACTCCATCTGTGCCTCTCTTTACTTTACTTATCATGATGATGATAATAATAATAATAATAATAATAATAATAATAATAATAATAATAATAATAATAATAATAATAATAATATTATTATTATTATTATTATTATTATTATTATTATTATTTGTGCTGTTAACGGTTTTTGATGCTATTATCGTATTTTCAATTTTCTTACTGTTATCATATTCTGACCTTTTTAAGTCACCGTTCCTTGTCAGTTTTGGGAGCGCGGTTCGAGCCCCTCCTGAACCCTTCTGTTTATTTGTCGACAGTTGTTTACCGTACCTTAATTTTTGTTTATACACGATGTGAGCTTGAGAGAGGTAAGAAGAGATCTACTGTTAAAGCTCCTGGGCCGAGGGAAGGAGTTTAGTTGAGTTATAGTTGCTGTCTCTGACGGAATATAATATAATATAATATCGCCTCCGAATCCAATCTTTCAGAGGCCTGGGTGGGCCTAGAGGCCAGAGGTCGGGGAATCAGGGCTAATTATCCCAAATGGGGAAAAATGAAAATCTCGGGGGTAATGAAGGCTCAATGAACAAATAAATAAATTTGCACAAAAATTTATTATTTAATAAATAAAAGCAAATTATATTGTTGTATCGCGTATGATATATACTTTTCAGGTTGTATGACTGTATTCTCCATACAAATAGGTTCAATACACTTTTCTGAATTTGAATGCTCGTTGTGTTCTCCGGATTCTGTGGACTTTCAAGTCTAGTGGGTAATTTCCCTGTGCACATATTTGTTTTGGAGTAATACCCAAAAAAAGTTCGCTGTGGCCTAGACGGTACAGCGTCGGACTATCAATTTACGGAGAGCGGTTCGAGCCCCACGTCCACCCTCTTGTTCTGCAGAAATACAGGATCCTAGCTGCACCGGTGCCATTACCGAATGAGAGATTCTCGCTGCTTCAGTAACAAAACCTCGTGCATCACTGGCCTACATGTTATGCACCTTTTCAACGATGGGATCATCTTAACTGGACTTTTTGTCCAGTTAAGATGATCCCATCGTTGAAAAAGTGCATAACAACATGCTCAAAGATGCAACATCCAAAAGGGAGATTACCTGTCTCAAAGCTGTGAATGCGCCTCACTCTGGGGACTTCCTCCAAACAGTTTCCATTTCGGCAATGGGAACACCACTTGGCCCATAGACCCTCCGTAATGTACACGCTCTCCGCCTTGCTGCCCTAATTCAGACGGCATAATAAGTATATTCACGGCGATGCGCAAGCCGACCATTATGGTCTAAACTGCTTCCAAACCAAGGGCTGGCACGCAAGACACAATGAAATCAAGGACAATATGAAGAGGAGCCATGCTACAGCTGGATCCCCGGCTGAGACAGCCCCGATCCCTAGCATTTAACAGTGCTCACAGTCACACAAACTACCCCGATGGGATCACCGTCTATCCTTAGAAGAATGGCAGGCTTTTATCATGGGACTATACCTACGTGTCGACGCTGCCTAACACCTACATCTGTCAGTGTTGGGCAACAGATAGGAGCTGCTGATCACAGGGAGGAGTACAAGATCACCAAGTACAGAGACATAAGGATCAGAGACCTTAGGATCATGGGGAAAGAACGCCACACGTTTACTCAAAGGACTGGTTTCCAGACTTAGTGACACCACCACGACCACTTTCATGTTGCAGTCTGGCCACCCAGATACATACATACATATATATATATATATATATATATATATATATATATATATATATATATATATATATATATATATATATATATATGTATGTATATATATGTATATATTTATATATATATATATATATATATATATATATATATATATATATATATATATATATATATATATATATATATATATATATATATATATATATGCAAAACAACCACTCTGAAAGAATAGAGAAATTCCAAGCGCTTTCGTGACTACTCACATTATCAAGGAACTATGAAAGTAAAGCATCCAAGGAAGCTATATAAGGGGTCTGGTCGGCACCTCATTATCAGATCCCACAACGGTTTAAACACGTGACGCGCGGCGAGCCAACTTGGAAAGGTCCTTGGCACAACTCACACCACAAATTATTCTACCCAAGAAATAAGAAATTTTAAAGATTATTTGTCCAGTGTATTATTAAATTCTTCCCAAATTCTATTAATTATAAATGGATCTAATTTATATAAACCAAAGGAAATATTCATATTATTGTCAAAACTGCTTTTTATGAAACAAGATTCAATTATATTCCTGTCGACCATGGACTTGCTTGATACTACTTTCTCAACTTTTTGAAAATCAATTGGATGGTTAAAATCTCTTACATGAATAAATAGAGCATTGGAATCTTGTAAATCTTTTAAAGTTGCCAGAAATACTTTTTACAATCCAAAAAGGGACAACCAGCCTTATTCAAATAAAAATATGTTGGTTCTCCCTTACCATGAAAACTTGGTTGATATGCCTTCTCTTCTTAAGACTTTTAATATTAAAGTTGTATTCAAAAATCTCGATACAGTAAAAAAACTTTTGATAAAGAATTCCCCCCAAAATGCTGATGGATGTGTCTATAAGATTCCTTGTAAAATTTGCGATAAAGTTTATTACGGTCAAACTGGTAAAAATCTCGAACTAAGATTAAAACAACATAAATATAGCATTAGAACTGGACAAGATTCCAATGCTCTATTTATTCATGTAAGAGATTTTAACCATCCAATTGATTTTCAAAAAGTTGAGAAAGTAGTATCAAGCAAGTCCATGGTCGACAGGAATATAATTGAATCTTGTTTCATAAAAAGCAGTTTTGACAATAATATGAATATTTCCTTTGGTTTATATAAATTAGATCCATTTATAATTAATAGAATTTGGGAAGAATTTAATAATACACTGGACAAATAATCTTTAAAATTTCTTATTTCTTGGGTAGAATAATTTGTGGTGTGAGTTGTGCCAAGGACCTTTCCAAGTTGGCTCGCCGCGCGTCACGTGTTTAAACCGTTGTGGGATCTGATAATGAGGTGCCGACCAGACCCCTTATATAGCTTCCTTGGATGCTTTACTTTCATAGTTCCTTGATAATGTGAGTAGTCACGAAAGCGCTTGGAATTTCTCTATTCTTTCAGAGTGGTTGTTTTGCATATTCTGAACTCACCTGTTTACTGTGATCTTATTGCATATATATATATATATATATATATATATATATCTATATATATATATATATACATGTATATATATATATATATATATATATATATATGTATATATATATATATATATATATATATATATATATATATATATATATATATATATATATATATATATATGTATATATATGTATATATATATATATATATATATATATATATATATATATATATATATATATATACATACATATACAAACATATATATATATATATATATATATATATGTCGTGCCGAATAGGCAGAACTTGCGATCTTGGCTTAAATAGCAACGCTCATCTTGCCATATAGGACAAGTGAAAATTTGTGTATGCAATAATTTCGCCAAAATCATTCTGAACCTACCGAAAAAAATATATTTGATTGTGTTTGTTTAGTATTAAATTACTGTAAACAAATTTAAAATATATTTAGTTGGGTTAGGCTAAAATAAATTGTTCTTGTTATAATAAGGTTAGGTAAGTTTTCTAAGATTCTTTTGGTGCAAAATTATATATTTTTTGCATCAACATTAATGAAAAAAATATATCTTTAAACGTATAAGAGAAAATTTCAGAAAGGACTTAATTGTAAATGAGTTCTTGCTAATTGACCAGTTTTACATATTCGGCACGACATATATATATATATATATATATATATATATATATATATATATATATATATATATATATATATATATATATATATATATATATATATATATATATATATATTATATATATATATATATATATATATATATATATATATATATATATATATATATGTATATATATATATATATATGTATATATATATATATATATATATATATATATATATATATATATATATATATATATATATATATATATATATATATACACATACATATACAAGCATATATATATATATATATATATATATATATATATATATATATATATATATATATATATATATATATATATATATATATATATATATATATATATATGTATATATATATATATATATATATATATATATATATATATATATGTATATATATATATATATATATATATATATATATATATATATATATATATATACATACATATAAAAACATATATATATATATATATATATATATATATATATATATATATATATATATACATATATGTATGTATATATATATATATATGTATATGTATATACTTACAGTAAAGTATTCTGTAGGATTTAGTTTAAGATGTAGTTCTTGTCTCACAAATCAACTATTTCCATGCATGGCATTAGCAAATAGATATATTTAAGCAATATAAAAATTGAGGACTTGGTGAACATGTTTGAATATGATGGTGAGAACATGTATAGGATCCCTAGCTTTATTGACAAGTTATTTTCAGGTTAAGGATTCCAAACTTTATTGACAAGCTAAGAGCTGTTACCTACATCAGCTCACTTGAAAGCATTTTTATTGTTATGAGACATACAAGTAGGGAACAGGATGAAGTTGGAGCCATCTGTGGGCCAGCATTTTCATTTGATCAACTGACTTTATCTCGTTGACATCATTATGCTGTACGAATGTGTTCCATACTCGAGTCATCCTGGGTATATGTGATCTCAGATGGAGTGATGTTCTGGAGAAGGGTACAGCCAGAGTGAAGTTGCTGCTTTCTGCCCGTCTTGTGGCATAAAAGCTTGTTTCACGCTGTCCTCGAAGTGGATCCAAGTGTGGTACTTTGACAATATTGGCCTTGTACATAACAGTAAGGCCACCCACATCCCTCCTGTGTTGAAGGCTCTGCTGAAATGACAGATCTATCCAGGATGGGTCCAGGCGAGAGATGAGACGTCTTGCTCTGTTCTCTACTCTGTCAAGCAGTCGCAGATGAGAGGGGAGGGGGGCAGGCAAACCAAGAAAGTGGAGCATACTCAAGGTGTGAGCGTACTTGTGCCTCGTACAGAATCTTGCAACCCCTACTGTCAAGCAGATGCGAGATACGGCGAAGTGCTGTAAGCTTCCTGGTGCCTTGTTTGCAAGATTTACAACATGGTTCTTCATGGTAAGTTTGGAGTCAAATTTCACCCCAAGGATATCGACTTCTTCTCCAGGTGCCAACACCCTCCCATTCATCCTTACTACTGCACCAGCATTACCATCATGGTGCCTAGAGACGATCATCACTTGCGTTTTCTCAGGTGCAAATGTTACTTGCCATCTATTTCCCCAAGCTGATACAGCTCTCAGCTGGTGATTGATGTAGCTTAGAGCAGCTGGCATTTATTCTCTTGGATAAGTGAATGTCAGTGTACAGTCGTCTGCATATGCATGTGATTCTGGGATGAGATGAAGAAGGTCGTTGAAGTAGACATTCCATAACAATGGACCCAGCACGCTTCTTTGTGGAACACTTGTCCCAATAGGATGTCTTGCTGATTCCGTTCCATTGAGAACTACACTTAGAGATCTACCATGAAGGTAATCACTGAGGAGATATAGCGTAGAGCCTGCAATTCCCAGTGCTTGAAGTTTTGCAAAGAGGCCCTGGTGCCACACCCTGTCGAAAGCGCCAGCAATGTCCAGTGCTACCACACAGCTGACTTTGGATTCATACAGTGACTGGTGCAACTTAGTGAAGAGGTTTAACAACACATCTCTCTCTCTCTCTCTCTCTCTCTCTCTCTCTCTCTCTCTCTCTCTCTCTCTCTCTCTCTCTCTCTCTCTCTCTCTCTCTCTCTCTCTCTCTCTCTCTCTCTCTCGATAATGGAAGCATCACCCAAAGCACAATTTTTTTGGAGTGTGATGGGTGAGGAAGGATAAGGAGAGAGTGAGGGAGGTAGGCAGGGTGAGAAGGAAGGGCGGGGGCAGGGAGGGAAGGCAGGAAGGGAGGGCAGGCAGGGAGGGCAGACAGGGAGGGCAGGCAGGGAGGGCAGGTAGGGAGGGCAGGCAGAGAGGGCAGGCAGGGAGGGCAGGCAGGGAGAGCAGGCAGGGAGGGCAAGAAGGAGGACAGGCACAGAGAGCAGGTAGAGAGGGCAGGCAGGGAGGGCAGGTAGGGAGGGCAGCCAGGGAGGGCAGGCAGAGAGGGCAGGCAGGAAGAGCAGGCAGGGAGGGCACGCAGGGAGAGAGGGCAGGCAGAGAGAGAAAGGGCAGGCAGGGACGGCTGGCAGGGAGGGCAGGCAGGGAGGGCAGGCAACGAGGTCAGGCAGGGAGGGCAGGCAGGGAGGGCAGGCAGGGAGGGCAGGCAGGGAGGGCAGGCAGGGAGGACAGGCAAGGAGGGCAGGCAGGGAGGGCAGGCAGGGAGGGCTGGCAAGGAGGGCAGGCAGGGAGGGCAGGCAGGGAGGGCTGGCAGGGAGGGCTGGCAGGGAGGGCAGGCAAAGAGGGCAGGCAGGGAGGGCTGGCAGGGAGGGCTGGCAGGGAGGGCAGGCAGCTAGGGCAGGCAGGGAGGGCAAGCAGGGAGGGTAGGCAGGGAGGGCTGGCAGGGAGGGCAGGCACCGAGGGCAGGCAGGGAGGGCTGGCAGGGAGGGTATCCAGGGAGGGCAGGCAGGAAGGGCAGGCAGGGAGGGCTGGCAGGGAGGGCAGGCAGGGAGGGCAGGCAGGAAGAGCAGGCAGGGAGGGCAGGCAGGGAGGGCAGGCAGGGAGGGCAGGCAGGGAGAGAGGGCAGGCCGAGAGAGAAAGGGCAGGCAGGGACGGCAGGCAGGGAGGGCAGGCAGAAAGGACAGGCAGGGAGATCAGGCAGGGAGGGCAGGTAGGGAGGGCCGGCATGGAGAGCAGGCAGGGAGGGTAGGTAGGGAGGGCTGGCACGGAGGGCAGGCAGAGAGGGCTGGCAGGGAGGGCAGGCAGGGAGGGCAGGTAGGGAGGGCAGGCAGAGAGGGCAGGCAGGGAGGGCAGGCAGGGAGAGCAGGCAGGGAGGGCAAGAAGGAGGACAGGCACAGAGAGCAGGTAGAGAGGGCAGGCAGGGAGGGCAGGTAGGGAGGGCAGCCAGGGAGGGCAGGCAGAGAGGGCAGGCAGGAAGAGCAGGCAGGGAGGGCACGCAGGGAGGGCACGCAGGGAGGGCAGGCAGGGAGAGAGGGCAGGCCGAGAGAGAAAGGGCAGGCAGGGACGGCAGGCAGGGAGGGCAGGCAGAAAGGACAGGCAGGGAGATCAGGCAGGGAGGGCAGGCAGGGAGGGCAGGCAGGGAGGGCAGGCAGGGAGGGCAGGCAGGGAGGACAGGCAAGGAGGGCAGGCAGGGAGGGCAGGCAGGGAGGGCTGGCAGGGAGGGCAGGCAGGGAGGGAAGGCAGGGAGGGCAGGCAGGAAGGGCTGGCAGGGAGAGCTGGCAGGGAGGGCAGGCAGGGAGGGCTGGCAGGGAGGGCTGGCAGGGAGGGCAGGCAGCTAGGGCAGGCAGGGAGGGCAAGCAGGGAGGGCAGGCAGGGAGGGCTGGCAGGGAGGGCTGGCAGGGAGGGCAGGCAGGGAGGGCTGGCAGGGAGGGTATTCAGGGAGGGCAGGCAGGAAGGGCAGGCAGGGAGAGCTGGCAGTGAGGGCAGGCAGGGAGGGCAGGCAGGTAGGGCAGGCAGGGAGGGCAGGCAGGGAGGGCACGCAGGGAGGGCAGGCAGGGAGAGAGGGCAGGCCGAGAGAGAAAGGGCAGGCAGCGACGGCAGGCAAGGAGGGCAGGCAGAAAGGACAGGCAGGGAGATCAGGCAGGGAGGGCAGGTAGGGAGGGCCGGCATGGAGAGCAGGCAGGGAGGGTAGGTAGGGAAGGCTGGCACGGAGGGCAGGCAGAGAGGGCTGGCAGGGAGGGCAGGCAGGGAGGGCTGGCAGGGAGGGCAGGCAGGGAGGGCAGGCAGGGAGGGCAGGCAGTGAGGGCTGGCAGGGAGGGCAGGCAGGGAGGGCTGGCAGGGAGGGCAGGCAGGGAGGGCTGGCAGGGAGGGCAGACAGGGAGGGCTGGCAGGGAGGACAGGCAGGGAGGGCTGGCAGGGAGGGCAGGCAGGGAGGGCAGGTAGGGACGGCAGGCATGGAGAGCAGGCAGGGAGGGTAGGTAGGGAGGGCTGGCACGGAGCGCAGGCAGAGAGGGCTGGCAGGGAGGGCAGGCAGGGAGGGCAGGCAGGGAGGGCAGGCAGGGAGAGCAGGCAGGGAGGGCTGGCAGGGAGGGCACGCAGAGAGGGCAGGCAGGGAGGGCAGGCAGGGAGAGCAGGCAGAGAGGGCAAGAAGGAGGGCAGGCACAGAGAGCAGGTAGAGAGGGCAGGCAGGGAGGGCAGGTAGGGAGGGCAGCCAGGGAGGGCAGGCAGAGAGGGCAGGCAGGGAGGGCAGGTAGGGAGGGCAAGAAGGAGGGCAGGCACAGAGAGCAGGTAGAGAGGGCAGGCAGGGAGGGCAGGTAGGGAGGGCACCCAGGGAGGGCAGGCAGAGAGGGCAGGCAGGAAGAGCAGGCAGGGAGGGCACGCAGGGAGGGCAGGCAGGGAGGGCAGGCAGGGAGAGAGGGCAGGCAGAGAGAGAAAAGGCAGGCAGGGACGGCAGGCAGGGAGGGCAGGCAGAAAGGACAGGCAGGGAGATCAGGCAGGGAGGACAGGAAGGGAGGGCAGGCAGGGAGGGCAGGCAGGAAGGACAGGCAAGGAGGGCAGGCTGGGAGGGCAGGCAGGGAGGGCTGGCAAGGAGGGCAGGCGGGGAGGGCAGGCAGGGAGGGCTGGCAGGGAGGGCTGGCAGGGAGGGTAGGCAAAGTGGGCAGGCAGTGAGGGCTGGCAGGGAGGGCTGGCAGGGAGGGCAGGCAGCTAGAGCAGGCAGGGAGGGCAAGCAGGGAGGGCAGGCAGGGAGGGCTGGCAGGGAGGGCTGGTAGGGAGGGCAGGCAGGGAGGGCTGGCAGGGAGGGTATTCAGGGAGGGCAGGCAGGGAGGGCAGGCAGGGAGGGCTGGCAGGGAGGGCAGGCAGGGAGGGCAGGCAGGGAGGGCAGGAAGAGAGGGCTGGCAGGGAGGGCCGGCAGGGAGGGCAGGCAGGGAGGGCAGGCAGGGAGGGCTGGCAGGGAAAGCACGCAGGGAGGGCAGCCAGGGAGGGCAGGCAGGGAGGGCTGGCATGGAGGGCAGGCAGGGAGGGAAGGCAGGGAGGGCAGGCAGGGAGGGCAGGCAGGGAGGGCAGGCAGGGAGGGCAGGCAGGGAGGGCTGGCAGGGAGGGCAGGCAGGGAGGGCTGGCAGGGAGGGCAGGCAGGGAGGGCTGGCAGGGAGGGCAGGCAGGGAGAGCTGGCAGGGAGGGCAGGCAGGGAGGGCTGGCAAGGAGGGCAGACACGGAGGGCTGGCAGGGAGGGCAGGCAGGGAGGGCTGGCAGGGAGGGCAGGCAGGGAGGGCTGGCAGGGAGGGCAGACAGGGAGGGCTGGCAGGGAGGGCAGGCAGGAAGGGCTGGCAGGGAGGGCAGGCAGGGAGGGCTGGCAGGGAGGGTAGAGAGGGAGGGCTGGCTGGGAGGCCAGGCAGGGAGGGCTGGCAGGGAGGGCAGGCAGGGAGGGCAGGTAGGGAGGGCCGGCATGGAGAGCAGGCAGGGAGGGTAGGTAGGGAGGGCTGGCACGGAGGGCAGGCAGAGAGGGCTGGCAGGGAGGGCAGGCAGGGAGGGCAGGCAGGGAGGGCAGGCAGGGAGAGCAGGCAGGGAGGGCTGGCAGGGAGGGCAGACACGGAGGGCAGGCAGGGAGGGCAGGCAGGGAGGGCAGGCAGGGAGGGCAGGCAGGGAGGGCTGGCATGGAGGGCAGGCAGGGAGGGCAGGCAGGGAGGGCAGGCAGGGAGGGCAGGCAGGGAAGGCAGGCAGGGAGAGCAGGCAGGGAGGGCTGGCAGGGAAGGCTGGCAGGGAGGGCAGGCAGGGAGGGCAGGCAGGGAGGGCAGGCAGGGAGGGCAGGCAGGGAGGGCAGGCAGGGAGGGCTGGCAGGGAGGGCAGGCAGGGAGGACTGGCAGGGAGGGGTGGCAGGGAGGGCAGGCAGGGAGGGCTGGCAGGGAGGGCAGGCAGGGAGGACAGGCAAAGAGGGCAGGCAGGTAGGGCAGGCAGGGAGGGCTGGCAGGGAGGGCTGGCAGGGAGGGCAGGCAGGAAGGGCTGGCAGTGAGGGCAGGCCGGGAGGGCTGGCAGGGAGGGCTGGCAGGGAGGGCTGGCAGGGAGGGCAGGCAGGGAGGGCTGGCAGAGAGGGCTGGCTGGGAGGGCAGGCTGGGAGGGCTGGCAGGGAGGGCTGGCAGGGAGGGCAGACAGGGAGGGCAGGCAGGGAGGGCTGGCAGGGAGGACTGGCAGGGAGGACTGGCAGGGAAGGCTGGCAGGGAGGCCTGGCAGGGACGGCTGGCAGGGAGGGCTGGCAGGGAGGGCTGGCAGGGAGGGCTGGCGGAGGGCTGGCAGAGAGGGCTGGCAGGGAGGGCTGGCAGGGAGGGCTGGCAGGGAGGGTTGGCAAGGAGGGCTGGCACGGAGGGCTGGCACGGAGGGCCGGCAGGGAGGGCCGGCAGGGAGGGCCGGCAGGGAGGGCTGGCAGGGAGGGCTGGCAGGGAGGGCTGGCAGGGAGGGCTGGCAGGGAGGGCCGGCAGGGAGGGCCGGCAGGGAGGGCTGGCAGAGAGGACTGGCAGGGAGAGCTGGCAGGGAGGGCTGGCAGGGAGGGCTGGCAGGGAGGGTTGGCAAGGAGGGCTGGCACGGAGGGCTGGCAGGGAGGGCTGGCAGGGAGGGTTGGCAAGGAGGGCTGGCCCGGAGGGCTGGCAGGGAGGGCTGGCAGGGAGGCCTGGCAGGGAAGCCTGGCAGGGAGGGCAGGCAGGGAGGGCCGGCAGGGAGGGCCGGCAGAGAGGGCTGGCAGGGAGGGCTGGCAGGGAGGGCTGGCAGGGAGGGCTGGCAGGGAGGGCCGGCAGGGAGGGCTGGCAGGGAGGGCCGGCAGGGAGGGCTGGCAGGGAGGGATGGCAGGGAGGGTTGGCTGGGAGGGCGGGCAGGGAGGGCTGGCAGGGAGGGCTGGCAGGGAGGGCTGGCAGGGGGGGGCTGGCAGCGAGGGCAGGCAGGGAGGGCTGGCAGGAAGGGCAGGCAGGGAGGGCTGGCAGGGAGGGCTGGCAGGGAGGGCTGGCAGGGAGGGCTGGCAGGGAGAGCCGGCAGGGAGGGCTGGCAGAGAGGGCTGGCAGGGAGGGCTGGCAGGGAGGGCTGCCAGGGAGGGCTGGCAGGGAGGGCTGGCAGGGAGGGCCGGCAGGGAGGGCTGGCAGGGAAGGCTGGCAGGGAGGGCTGGCAGGGAGGGCTGGCAGGGAGGGCTGGCAGGGAGGGCTGGCAGGGAGGGCAGGCAGGGAGGGCTGGCAGGAAGGGCAGGCAGGGAGGGCTGGCAGGTAGGGCTGGCAGAGAGGGCTGGCAGGGAGGGCCGGCAGGGAGGGCCGGCAGGGAGGGCTGGCAGGGAGGGCTGGCAGGGAGGGCTGGCAGGGAGGGCTGGAAGGGAGGGCTGGCAGGGAGGGCAGGCAGGGAGGGCAGGCAGGTAGGGCTGGCAGGGAGGGTTGGCAGGGAGGGCTGGCAGGGAGGGCCGGCAGGGAAGGCTGGCAGGGAGGGCCGGCAAGGAGGGCTGGGAGGGAGGGCTGGCAGGGAGGGCTGGCAGGGAGGGCTGGCAGAAAGGGCTGGCAGGGAGGGCCGGCAGGGAGGGCCGGCAGAGAGGGCTGGCAGGGAGGGCTGGCAGGGAGGGCTGCCAGGGAGGGCTGCCAGGGAGGGCTGGCAGGGAGGGCTGGCAGGGAGGGCCGGCAGGGAGGGCTGGCAGAAAGGGCTGGCAGGGAGGGCTGGCAGGGAGGGCTGGCAGCTAGGGCTGGCAGGGAGGGCCGGCAGGGAGGGCTGGCAGGGAGGGCTGGCAGGGAGGGCTGGCAGGGAGGGCTGGCAGGGAGGGCTGGCAGGGAGGGCTGGCAGGGAGGGCTGGCAGGGTGGGCTGGCAGGGAGGGCTGGCAGGGAGGGCTGGCAGGGAGGGCAGGCAGGGAGGGCAGGCAGGGAGGCCTGGCAGGGAGGGCTGGCAGGGAGGCCTGGCAGGGAAGCCTGGAAGGGAGGGCCGGCAGGGAGGGCTGGCAGGGAGGGCTTGCAGGGAGGGCAGGCAGGGAGGGCAGGCAGGGAGGGCTGGCAGGGAGGGCTGGCAGGGAGGCCTGGCAGGGAGGGCAGGCAGGGAGGGCAGGCAGGGAGGGCTGGCAGGGAGGGCTGGCAGGGAGGGCAGGCAGGGAGGGCAGGCAGGGAGGGCTGGCAGGGAGGGCTGGCAGGGAAGGCTGGCAGGGAGGGCTGGCCGGGAGGGCAGGCCGGGAGGGCTGGCCGGGAGGGCTGGCCGGGAGGGCAGGCAGGGAGGGCAGGCAGGGAGGGCTGGCAGGGAGGGCTGGCAGGGAGGGCTGGCAGGGTAATATTGCTCGTCACTTTAAAGTTACATAAAAATACTCGTATTTTGTGTCTCCTTAAGTACTGAAGCTGACCCCGTGTGTCACTGTGACCCCGTGTGTCACTGTGTGACCCCGTGTGTCACTGTGTGACCCCGTGTGTCACTGTGACCCCGTGTGTCACTGTGTGACCCCGTGTGTCACTGTGTGACCCCGTGTGTCACTGTGTGACCCCGTGTGTCACTGTGACCCCGTGTGTCACTGTGTGACCCCGTATGTCACTGTGTGACCCCGTGTGTCACTGTGTGACCCCGTGTGTCACTGTGACCCCGTGTGTCACTGTGTGACCCCGTGTGTCACTGTGTGACCCCGTGTGTCACTGTGTGACCCCGTGTATCACTGTGTGATTCCGTGTGTCACTGTGACCCCGTGTGTCACTGTGTGACCCCGTGTGTCACTGTGTGACCCCGTGTGTCACTGTGTGACCCCGTGTGTCACTGTGTGACCCCGTGTGTCACTGACCCCGTGTGTCACTGTGTGACCCCGTGTGTCACTGTGACCCCGTGTGTCACTGTGTGACCCCGTGTGTCACTGTGTGACCCCGTGTGTCACTCTGTGACCCCGTGTGTCACTGTGACTCCGTGTGTCACCCCCGTGTGTCACTGTGTGACCCCGTGTGACTGTGTGACCCCGTGTGTCACTGTGTGACCCCTGACCCCGTGTGTCACTGTGTGACCCCGTGTGTCACTCTGTGACCCCGTGTGTCACTCTGTGACCCCGTGTGTCACTCTGTGACCCCGTGTGTCACTGTGTGACCCCGTGTGTCACTGTGTGACCCCGTGTGTCACTGTGTGACCCCGTGTGTCACTGTGTGATCCCGTATGTCACTGTGTGACCCCGTGTGTCACTGTGTGACCACGTGTGTCACTGTGTGACCCCGTGTGTCACTGTGTGACCCCGTGTGTCACTGTGTGACCCCGTGTGTCACTGTGTGACAACGTGTGTCACTGTGTGACCCCGTGTGTCACTGTGTGACCCCGTGTGTCACTGTGTGACCCCGTGTGTCACAGTATGACCCCGTGTGTCATTGTGTGACCCCCGTGTGTCACTGTGTGACCCCGTGTGTCACTGTATGACCCCGTGTGTCACTGTATGATCCCGTGTGTCACTGTGTGACCCCGTGTGTAACCGTGTGACCCCGTGTGTCACTGTATGACCCCGTGTGTCACTGTGTGACCCAGTGTGTCACTGTGTGACCCCGTGTGTCACTGTGTGACCCCGTGTATCACTGTATGACCCAGTTTGTCACTGTGTGACTCCGTGCATCAATGTGTGACCCCGTGCTTCACTGTGTGACCCTGTGCGTCACTATGTGACCCCGTGCGTCACTGTGTGACCCCGTGCATCATTGTGTGACCCCGTGCGTCACTGTGTGACTCCGTGTGCGAGTGTGTGAACCCGTGTGTCACTGTGTGACCCCGTGTGTCACTGTGTGACCCCGTGTGTCACTGTGTGACCCCGTGTGTCACTGTGTGACTCCGTGTGTCACTGTGTGACCTCGTGTGTCACTGTGTGACCTCGTGTGGCACTGCATGACCCAGTGCGTCACTGTGTGACCCCGTGCGTCACTGTGTGATCCCGTGCATCACTGTGTGACCCCGTGCGTCACTGTGTGACTCCGTGTGTCACTGTGTGACCCCGTGTGTCACTGTATGACCCCGTGTGTCACTGTGTGACCTCGTGTGTCACTCTATGACCCCGTGTGTCACTGTATGACCCCGTTTGTCACTGTATGACCCCGTGTGTCACTGTGTGACCCCTTGTGTCACTGTGTGGCGCAGTGTGTCACTGTGTGACCCCGTGTGTCACTGTATGACCCAGTGTGTCACTCTGTGACCCCGTGCGTCACTGTGTGACCCTGTGCGTCATTGTGTGACCCGGTGCGTCATTGTGTGACCCCCTGCGTCCCTGTGTGACTTCGTGTGTCACTGTGTGACCCCGTGTGTCACTGTGTGACCCCGTGTGTCACTGTGTGAGCCAGTGTGTCACTGTATGACCCTCGTGTGTCACTGTATGACCCCGTTTGTCACTGTATGACCCCGTGTGTCGCTGTGTGACCCCGTGTGTCACTGTGTGACGCCGTGTGTCACTGTGTGACCCCGTGTGTCACTGTATGACCCAGTGTGTCACTGTGTGACCCCGTGCGTCACTGTGTGACCCTGTGCGTCATTGTGTGACCCGGTGCGTCATTGTGTGACCCCCTGCATTCCTGTGTGACTTCGTGTGTCACTGTGTGACCCCGTTTGCCACCGTGTGACCCCGTGTGTCACTGTATAAACTCATTATGATCCCGTGTATAGTATATATTTTAATGTTTGCTTGTTAGGTTTAAAGACTGTCGACTACACGACGGTCATCAGGCTGACTTGACACTACCTATCAACACCATGGTGTAGACGGAAGGATTTAAACCATATAATTACCTATCAAGAACATTTGTATACATGTATAATACATTGTTTTTTTTATTATAAAACGGTTTGTCTTGCATTTTACCTCAAGCGCACACACACACACACACACACACACACACACACACACACACACACACACACACACACACACACACCACACACACACACACACACACACACACACAGAACACACACACACCACACACACACACACACACACACACACAGACCACACACACACCACACACACACACACACACACACACACACACACACACACACACACACACACACACACACACACACACACACACACACACACACACACACACACACACACACACACAAACACACACACACACACACACACAGACCACACACACACCACACACACACACACACACACACACACACACCACACACACACCACACACACACACACACACACACACACACACACACACACACACACACACACACACACACACACACACACACACACACAAGCAGGGATCCAAGCAGGGATAACAGGGAAGGCACTACAATGGATCAGGGAATACTTGTCAGGAAGACAGCAGCGAGTCATGGTACGTGGCGAGGTGTCAGAGTGGGCACCTGTGACCAGCAGGGTCCCGCAGGGGTCAGTCCTAGGACCAGTGCTGTTTCTGGTATTTGTGAACGACATGACGGAAGGAATAGACTCTGAGGTGTCCCTGTTTGCAGATGACGTGAAGTTGATGAGAAGAATACACTCGATCGAAGACCAGGCAGAGCTACAAAGGGATCTGGACAGGCTGCAGACCTGGTCCAGCAATTGGCTCCTGGAGTTCAATCCCACCAAGTGCAAAGTCATGAAGATTGGGGAAGGGCAAAGAAGGCCGCAGACGGAGTACAGTCTAGGGGGTCAGAGACTACAAACCTCACTCAAGGAAAAAGATCTTGGGGTGAGTATAACACCAGGCACATCTCCTGAAGCGCACATCAACCAAATAACTGCTGCAGCATATAGGCGCCTAGCAAACCTCAGAACAGCATTCCGACATCTTAATAAGGAATCATTCAGGACCCTGTACACCGTGTATGTTAGGCCCATATTGGAGTATGCGGCACCAGTTTGGAACCCACACCTAGCCAAGCACGTAAAGAAACTAGAGAAAGTGCAAAGGTTTGCAACAAGACTAGTCCCAGAGCTAAGAGGTATGTCCTACGAGGAGAGGTTAAGGGAAATCAACCTGACGACACTGGAGGACAGGAGAGATAGGGGGGACATGATAACGACATACAAAATACTGAGAGGAATTGACAAGGTGGACAAAGACAGGATGTTCCAGAGATTGGACACAGTAACAAGGGGACACAGTTGGAAGCTGAAGACACAGATGAATCACAGGGATGTTAGGAAGTATTTCTTCAGCCACAGAGTAGTCAGTAAGTGGAATAGTTTGGGAAGCGATGTAGTGGAGGCAGGATCCATACATAGCTTTAAGCAGAGGTATGATAAAGCTCACGGCTCAGGGAGAGTGACCTAGTAGCGATCAGTGAAGAGGCGGGGCCAGGAGCTCGGACTCGACCCCCGCAACCTCAACTAGGTGAGTACAACTAGGTGAGTACACACACACACACACACACACACACAGAGCAGCCTCCAGGGACATTAACAGTCAATCACTAAGATTAAAGACAGTCTTCCCTGGAGGTAGTCGGAGCTTGATAAACAAACCAGTGATAAACAAACCAGTGATAAACAAACCAGTGATAAACAAACCAGTGATAAACAAACCAGTGATAAACAAAACAAACCAGTGATAAACAAACCAGTGATAAACAAACCAGTGATAAACAAACCAGTGATAAACAAACCAGTGATAAACAAACCAGTGATAAACAAACCAGTGATAAACAAACCAGTGATAAATAAACCAGTGATAAACAAACCAGTGATAAACAAACCAGTGATAAACAAACCAGTGATAAACAAACCAGTGATAAATAAACCAGTGATAAACAAACCAGTGATAAACAAACCAGTGATAAACAAACCAGTGATAAACAAACCAGTGATAAATAAACCAGTGATAAACAAACCAGTGATAAATAAACCAGTGATAAACAAACCAGTAATAAACAAACCAGTGATAAATAAACCAGTGATAAACAAACCAGTGATAAACAAACCAGTGATAAACAAAACAAACCAGTGATAAATAAACCAGTGATAAACAAACCAGTGATAAACAAACCAGTGATAAATAAACCAGTGATAAACAAACCAGTGATAAACAAACCAGTGATAAACAAACCAGTGATAAACAAACCAGTGATAAACAAACCAGTGATAAACAAACCAGTGACAAACAAACCAGTGACAAACAAACCAGTGATAAACAAACCAGTGATAAATAAACCAGTGATAAACAAACCAGTAATAAACAAACCAGTGATAAATAAACCAGTGATAAACAAACCAGTGATAAACAAACCAGTGATAAATAAACCAGTGATAAACAAACCAGTAATAAACAAACCAGTGATAAATAAACCAGTGATAAACAAACCAGTGATAAACAAACCAGTGATAAACAAACCAGTGATAAACAAAACAAACCAGTGATAAATAAACCAGTGATAAACAAACCAGTGATAAACAAACCAGTGATAAATAAACCAGTGATAAACAAACCAGTGATAAACAAACCAGTGATAAACAAACCAGTGTTAAACAAACCAGTGATAAATAAACCAGTGATAAACAAACCAGTGATAAATAAACCAGTGATAAACAAACCAGTGATAAACAAACCAGTGATAAATAAACCAGTGATAAACAAACCAGTGATAAACAAACCAGTGATAAATAAACCAGTGATAAATAAACCAGTGATAAACCAGTGATAAACAAACCAGTGATAAATAAACCAGTGATAAATAAACCAAAAACCAGTGATAAACAAAACAAGCCAGTGATAAACAAACCAGTAATAAACAAACCAGGGATAAACAAACCAGTGATAAACAAACCAGTGATAAATAAACCAGTGATAAACAAACCAATAATAAACAAACCAGGGACAAACAAACCAGTGATAAATAAACCAGTGATAAACAAACCAGTAATAAACAAACCAGGGATAAACAAACCAGTGATAAACAAACCAGGGATAAACAAACCAGTGATAAATAAACCAGTGATAAACAAACCAGTAATAAACAAACCAGTGATAAACAAACCAGTAATAAACAAACCAGTGATAAACAAACCAGTGATAAACAAGCCAGTGATAAACAAACCAGTGATAAACAAACCAGTGATAAACAAACCAGTGATAAACAAACCAGTGATAAACAAACCAGTGATAAACAAAACAAACCAGTGATAAATAAACCAGTGATAAACAAACCAGTGATAAACAAACCAGTGATAAATAAACCAGTGATAAACAAACCAGTGATAAACAAACCAGTGATAAACAAACCAGTGATAAACAAACCAGTGACAAACAAACCAGTGATAAACAAACCAGTGATAAATAAACCAGTGATAAATAAACCAGTGATAAACAAACCAGTGATAAACAAACCAGTGATAAACAAACCAGTGATAAACAAACCAGTGATAAATAAACCAGTGATAAACAAACCAGTGATAAACAAAACAAACCAGTGATAAACAAAACAGTGATAAACAAACCAGTGATAAATAAACCAGTGATAAACAAACCAGTGATAAACAAAACAAACCAGTGATAAACAAACCAGTAATAAACAAACCAGGGATAAACAAACCAGTGATAAACAAACCAGTGATAAATAAACCAGTGATAAACAAACCAGTAATAAACAAACCAGGGACAAACAAACCAGTGATAAATAAACCAGTGATAAACAAACCAGTAATAAACAAACCAGGGATAAACAAACCAGTGATAAACAAACCAGGGATAAACAAACCAGTGATAAATAAACCAGTGATAAACAAACCAGTAATAAACAAACCAGTGATAAACAAACCAGTAATAAACAAACCAGTGATAAACAAACCAGTGATAAACAAGCCAGTGATAAACAAACCAGTGATAAACAAACCAGTGATAAACAAACCAGTGATAAACAAACCAGTGATAAACAAACCAGTGATAAACAAACCAGTGATAAACAAACCAGTGATAAATAAACCAGTGATAAACAAACCAGTGATAAACAAACCAGTGATACGTTTTTCGCACCACATTATCTTATCAGTCACGGCAGTATCTTTTTATGTCGAAACGTTTCGCCTACACATGATGTTTCTTCAGTGGAATGTGGAGGAGACTAAATGTGGAGTTAGATTAAGCAGTGGAAAGGTGGAGATGATGTGATTCCCACAGCCTTGAGGAGGTAGTTTTAAGGTGGCATCAAGGTACCCAATCATCAAGGCACCCCGGCATCAAAGCACCCCGGCATCAAGGTACCATAGCACTGAACCACCCCAGGCTTCAAGTCACCCTGGCATCAAAGCACCCCGGCATCAAGGCATCCCAGTATCAATGCACCCCGTCATCAAGGTACTCCCGGCATCAAGGCACCCCGGTATCAAGGAACCCCATCATCATAGTGCCAGCATCAAGGCACACCAGCATCAAAGCACCGTGACATCAAGGCACCCCATTATCAAAGTGCCAACATCAAGGAACCTCAGTGTCAAGCCACCCAAGCATCAAGGTACCCCAGCATCAAGGCACCTCAATATCAAAGAACCTCAATATCAAAGCACCATAGGCATCAAGAAACTAACGACATCAAGGTACCCCAGCGTCAAGGCACTCCCGTCATCAAGGCATTAACGGCATCAAACCACCATGGTATTAAAGGCACCCTGGTATCAAGGCACCATGGCATCAAGGTATCCCTGCGTCAAGGCACACCCGTCAAGGTGATCAAGCACCATAGCACTCCCGTCATAAAGGTACTACAGCATCAAGGCACTTCCATTATCAAGGTATTCAGGCATCAAGACACTAGAGTATCAAAACACTCCCGTCATCAAGGTACTCCAGCATCAAGGCACTCGTATCATCAAGGTACTCCAGCATCAAGGCACTTGCATCATCAAGGTACTCCAGCAACAAGGCACTCGTATCATCAAGGTACTCCAGCATCAAGGCACTCGCATCATCAAGGTACTCCAGTATCAAGGCATTCGCATCGTCAAGGAGCTCTAGCATGAAGGAACTCGCATCATCAAGGTACTCCAGCATTAAGGCACTCGCATCATCAAGGTACTCCAGCATCAAGGCACTCGCATCATCAAGGTACTCCAGCATCAAGGCACTAGCATCATCAAGGTGCTCCAGCATCAAAGCACTGGCATCATCAAGGTACTCCAGCATCAAGGCACTCGCATCATCAAGGTGCTCCAGCATCAAAGCACTCGCATCATCAAGGTACTCCAGCATCAAGGCACTCGCATCGTCAAGGTATTCCAGCATCAAGGCACTCGAATCATCAACGTATTCCAGCATCAAGGCACTCGCATCATTAATGTACTCCAGCATCAAGGCACTCGCATCGTAAAGGTACTCCAGCATCAAGACACTCGCATCATCAAGGTACTCCAGCATCAAGACACTCGCATCATCAAGGTACTCCAGCATCAAGACACTCGCATCATCAAGGTACTCCAGCATCAAGACACTCGCATTATCAAGGTACTCCATCATCAAGACACTCGCATCATCAAGGTACTCCAGCATCAAGACACTTGCATCATCAAGGTACTCCAGCATCAAGACACTCGCATCATCAACGTACTCCAGCATCAAGACACTCGCATCATCAGGGTACTCCAGCATCAAGGCATTCGCATTAAAAAGGTACTCAAGCATCAAGACACTCGCATTATCAAGGTACTCCAGCATCAAGGCACTCGCATTATCAAGGTACTCCATCATCAAGACACTCGCATCATCAAGGTACTCCAGCATCAAGACACTTCTATCATCAAGGTACTCCAGCATCAAGACACTCGCATCATCAACGTACTCCAGCATCAAGACACTCGCATCATCAGGGTACTCCAGCATCAAGGCATTCGCATTAAAAAGGTACTCAAGCATCAAGACACTCGCATTATCAAGGTACTCCAGCATCAAGGCACTCGCATTATCAAGGTGCTCCAGCATCAAGACACTCGCATCATCAAGGTACTCCAGCATCAAGATATTCGCATTAACAAGGTACTCTAGCATCAAGGCACTTGCATCATCAAGGTACTCCAGCATCAAGACACTCGTATCATCAAGGTACTCCAGCATCAAGACACTCGCATCATCAGGGTACTCCAGCATCAAGGCATTCGCATTAACAAGGTACTCAAGCATCAAGACACTCACATTATCAAGGTACTCCAGCATCAAGGCACTCGCATTATCAAGGTGCTCCAGCATCAAGACACTCGCATCATCAGGGTACTCCAGCATCAAGGCACTCGCATTAACAAGGTACTCAAGCATTAAGACACTCGCATTATCAAGGTACTCCAGCATCAAGGCACTCGCATTATCAAGGTACTCCAGCATCAAGACACTCGCATTATCAAGGTACTCCAGCATCAAGAAACTCGTATCATCAAGGTACTCCAGCATCAAAGCACCCGCAATATCAAGGTACTCAAGCATCAAGACACTCGCATTATCAAGGTACTCCAGCACCAAGACACTCGCATCATCAAGGTACTCCAGCATCAAGACACTCGCATCATCAAGGTACTCCAGCATCAAGACACTCGCATCATCAAGGTACTCCAGCATCAAGACTCTCGCATCATCAAGGTACTCCAGTATCAAGAAACTCGCATCATCAAGGTACTCCAGCATCAAGAGACCCGCATTATCAAGGTACTCCCGCATCAAGACACTCGCATTATCAAGGTACTCCAGCAGCAAGACACTCGCATCATCAAGGTACTCCAGCAGCAAGACACTCGCATCATCCAAGTGCTCCAGCATCAAGACACTCGCACTGTCAAGGTACTCCAGCATCAAGACACTCGCATTATCAAGGTACTCCAGCAGCAAGACACTCGCATCATCAAGGTACTCCAGCATCAAGACACTCGCATCATCAAGGTACTCCAGCATCAAGACACTCGCATCATCAAGGTACCCAGCATCAAGACACTCGCATTATCAAGGTACTCCAGCATCAAGACACTCGCATTATCAAGGTACTCCAGCATCAAGACACTCGCATTATCAAGGTACTCCAGCATCAAGACTCTCGCATTATCAAGGTACTCCAGCATCAAGACACTCGCATTATCAAGGTACTCCAGCATCAAGACACTCGCATTATCAAGGTACTCCAGCATCAAGACACTCGCATTATCAAGGTACTGCACCATCAAGACACTCGCATTATCAAGGTACTCCAGCATCAAGACACTCGCATTATCAAGGTACTCCAGCATCAAGACACTCGCATTATCAAGGTACTCCAGCATCAAGACACTCGCGTCATCAAGGTACTCCAGCATCAAGACTCTCGCATTATCAAGGTACTCCAGCATCAAGACACTCGCATCATCAAGGTACTCCAGCATCAAGACACTCGCATTATCAAGGTACTCCAGCTTCAAGACACTCGCATCATCAAGCTACTCCAGCATCAAGACACTAGCATCATCAAGGTACTCCAGCATCAAGACACTCGCATTATCAAGGTACTCCAGCATCAAGACACTCGCATTATCAAGGTACTCCAGCATCAAGACACTCGCATTATCAAGGTACTCCAGCATCAAGACACTCGCATTATCAAGGTACTCCAGCATCAAGACACTCGCATTATCAAGGTACTCCAGCATCAAGACACTCGCATCATCAAGGTACTCCAGCATCAAGACACTCGCATCATCAAGGTACCCAGCATCAAGACACTCGCATTATCAAGGTACTCCAGCATCAAGACACTCGCATTATCAAGGTACTCCAACATCAAGACACTCGCATTATCAAGGTACTCCAGCATCAAGACACTCGCGTCATCAAGGTACTCCAGCATCAAGACTCTCGCATTATCAAGGTACTCCAGCATCAAGACACTCGCATCATCAAGGTACTCCAGCATCAAGACACTCGCATTATCAAGGTACTCCAGCATCAAGACACTCGCATTATCAAGGTACTCCAGCATCAAGACACTCGCATTATCAAGGTAATCCAGCAGCAAGACACTCGCATCAAGGTACTCCAGCATCAAGACACTCGCATCATCAAGGTACTCCAGCATCAAGGCACTCGCATCATCAAGGTACTCCAGCATCAAGACACTCGCATTATCAAGGTACTCCAGCATCAAGACACTCGCATTATCAAGGTACTCCAGCATCAAGACACTCGCATCATCAAGGTACTCCAGCATCAAGACACTAGAATCATCAAGGTACTCCAGCATCAAGACACTCGCATTATCAAGGTACTCCAGCATCAAGACACTCGCATTATCAAGGTACTCCAGCATCAAGACACTCGCATTATCAAGGTACTCCAGCATCAAGACACTCGCATTATCAAGGTACTCCAGCATCAAGACACTCGCATTATCAAGGTACTCCAGCATCAAGACACTCGCATTATCAAGGTACTCCAGCATCAAGACACTCGCATCATCAAGGTACCCCAGCATCAAGACACTCGCATTATCAAGGTACTCCAGCATCAAGACACTCGCATTATCAAGGTACTCCAGTATCAAGACACTCGCATTATCAAGGTGCTCCAGCATCAAGACACTCGCATTATCAAGGTACTCAAACATCAAGACACTAGCATCATCAAGGTACTCCAGCATCAAGACACTCGCATTATCAAGGTACTCCAGCATCAAGACACTCGCATTATCAAGGTACTCCAGCATCAAGACACTCGCATTATCAAGGTACTCCAGCATCAAGACACTCGCATCATCAAGGTACTCCAGCATCAAGACACTCGCATCATCAAGGTACTCCAGCATCAACACACTCGCATCATCAAGGTACTCCAGCATCAAGACACTCGCATCATCAAGGTACTCCAGCATCAACACACTGGCATCATCAAGGTACTCCAGCATCAAGACACTCGCATCATCAAGGTACTCCAGCATCAAGACACTCGCATCATCAAGGTACTCCAGCATCAAGACACTCGCATCATCAAGGTACTCCAGCATCAAGACACTCGCATCATCAAGGTACTCCAGCATCAAGACACTCGCATCATCAAGGTACTCCAGCATCAAGACACTCGCATCATCAAGGTACTCCAGCATCAACACACTGGCATCATCAAGGTACTCCAGCATCAAGACACTCGCATCATCAAGGTACTCCAGCATCAAGACACTCTTTTTAACGGAGTGTAACAGTTCAATTTTTTTTATCACAAAATATGGTCTATATGTTTTATAATGTCACCGTATTACAGAATGGATATAAATTCTCTGGAAAATGTACAAAGGAGGATGACAAAGATGTAGACAGGACTCGCAGCAATGGTTTTAAGTTGGAAAAATTCAGATTCAGGAGGGATATAGGAAAGTACTGGTTTGGTAATAGAGTTGTGGATGAGTGGAACAAACTCCCAAGTACCGTTATAGAGGCCAGAACGTTGTGTAGCTTTAAAAATAGGTTGGATAAATACATGAGTAGATGTGGGTGGGTGTGAGTTAGACCTGATAGCTTGTGCTAACAGGTCGGTTGCCGTGTTCCTCCCTTAAGTCAGTGTGACCTGACCTGACTAGGTTGGGTGCATTGGCTTAAGCCGGTAGGGACTTGGACCTGCCTCGCATGGGCCAGTAGGCCTTCTGCAGTGTTCCTTCGTTCTTATGTTCTTATGTTCTTAAACCAGTGATAACTGGTATAGTATTAAGATAATTAACCAGTGATGACTGGTATAGTATTAAGATAATTAACTAGTGATAACTGGTATAGTATTAAGATAATTAACCAGTGATGACTGGTATAGTATTAAGATAATTAACTAGTGATAACTGGTATAGTATTAAGATAATTAACTAGTGATAACTGGTATAGTATTAAGATAATTAACCAGTGATAACTGGTATAGTATTAAGATAATTAACTAGTGATAACTGGTATAGTATTAAGATAATTATCTAGTGATAACTGGTATAGTATTAAGATAATTAACCAGTGATAACTGGTATAGTATTAAGATAATTAACCAGTGATAACTGGTATAGTATTAAGATAATTAACCAGTGATAACTGGTATAGTATTAAGATAATTAACTAGTGATAACTGGTATAGTATTAAGATAATTAACCAGTGATAACTGGTATAGTATTAAGATAATTAACCAGTGATAACTGGTATAGTATTAAGATAATTAACTAGTGATAACTGGTATAGTATTAAGATAATTAACCAGTGATAACTGGTATAGTATTAAGATAATTAACCAGTGATAACTGGTATAGTATTAAGATAATTAACTAGTGATAACTGGTATAGTATCAAGATAATTAACCAGTGATAACTGGTATAGTATTAAGATAATTAACTAGTGATAACTGGTATAGTATTAAGATAATTAACCAGTGATAACTGGTATAGTATTAAGATAATTACCTAGTGATAACTAGTATAGTATTAAGATAATTAACCAGTGATAACTGGTATAGTATTAAGATAATTAACTAGTGATAACTGGTATAGTATTAAGATAATTAACCAGTGATAACTGGTATAGTATTAAGATAATTAACTAGTGACAACTGGTATAGTATTAAGATAATTAACCAGTGATAACTGGTATAGTATTAAGATAATTAACTAGTGATAACTGGTATAGTATTAAGATAATTAACCAGTGATAACTGGTATAGTATTAAGATAATTAACTAGTGATAACTGGTATAGTATTAAGATAATTAACCAGTGATAACTGGTATAGTATTAAGATAATTAACTAGTGATAACTGGTATAGTATTAATATAATTAACCAGTGATAACTGGTATAGTATTAAGATAATTAACTAGTGATAACTGGTATAGTATTAAGATAATTAACCAGTGATAACTGGTATAGTATTAAGATAATTAACTAGTGATGACTGGTAGAGTATTAAGATAATTAACCAGTGATAACTGGTATAGAATTAAGATAATTAGCTAGTGATAACTGGTATAGTATTAAGATAATTAACCAGTGATAACTGGTATAGTATTAAGATAATTAACCAGTGATAACTGGTATAGTATTAAGATAATTAACTAGTGATAACTGGTATAGTATTAAGATAATTAACTAGTGATAACTGGTATAGTATTAAGATAATTAACTAGTGATAACCGGTATAGATAATTAACCAGATAACTTATAGTATTAGGATAATTAACTGATCACTTATATAGTGATAATTAACCTGGTATAGTATTAAGTGATAATTATTAAGATAATTAACCAGTGATAACTGGTATAGTATTAAGATAATTAACTAGTGATAACTGGTATAGTATTAAGATAATTAACCAGTGATAACTGGTATAGTATTAAGATAATTAACTAGTGATAACTGGTATAGTATTAAGATAATTAACTAGTGATAACTGGTATAGTATTAAGATAATTAACCAGTGATAACTGGTATAGTATTAAGATAATTAACTAGTGATAACTGGTGTAGTATTAAGATAATTAACCAGTGATAACGTATATAGTATAAAGATAATTAACTAGTGATAACTGGTATAGTATTAAGATAATTAACTAGTGATAACTGGTATAATATTAAGATAATTAACCAGTGATAACTGGTATAGTATTAAGATAATTAACTAGTGATCACTGGTATAGTATTAAGATAATTATCGAGTGATAACTGGTATAGTATTAAGATAATTAACTAGTGATAACTGGTATAGTATTAAGATAATTAACCAGTGATAACTGGTATAGTATTAAGATAATTAACTAGTGATAACTGGTATAGTATTAAGATAATTAACCAGTGATAACTGGTAAAGTATTAAGATAATTAACTAGTGATAACTGGTATAGTATTAATATAATTAACCAGTGATAACTGGTATAGTATTAAGATAATTAACTAGTGATAACTGGTATAGTATTAAGATAATTAACCAGTGATAACTGGTATAGTATTAAGATAATTAACTAGTGATAACTGGTAGAGTATTAAGATAATTAACCAGTGATAACTGGTATAGTATTAAGATAATTAGCTAGTGATAACTGGTATAGTATTAAGATAATTAACCAGTGATAACTGGTAAAGTATTAAGATAATTAACTAGTGATAACTGGTATAGTATTAAGATAATTAACCAGTGATAACTGGTATAGCATTAAGATAATTAACTAGTGATAACTGGTATAGCATTAAGATAATTAACCAGTGATAACTGGTATAGTATTAAGATAATTAACTAGTGATAACTGGTAAAGTATTAAGATAATTAACCAGTGATAACTGGTATAGTATTAAGATAATTAACTAGTGATAACTGGTATAGTATTAAGATAATTAACTAGTGATAACTGGTATAGTATTAAGATAATTAACCAGTGATAACTGGTATAGTATTAAGATAATTAACCAGTGATAACTGGTATAGTATTAAGATAATTAACTAGTGATAACTGGTATAGTATTAAGATAATTATCCAGTGATAACTGGTATAGAATTAAGATAATTAACTCGTGATAACTGGTATAGTATTAAGATAATTAACTAGTGATAACCGGTATAGTATTAAGATAATTAACCAGTGATAACTGGTATAGTATTAAGATAATTAACTAGTGATAACTGGTAGAGTTTTACGATAATTAACCAGTGATAACTGGTATAGTATTAGGATAATTAACTAGTGATAACTGGTATAGTATTAAGATAATTAACTAGTGATAACTGGTATAGTATTAAGATAATTAACCAGTGATAACTGGTATAGTATTAAGATAATTAACCAGTGATAACTGGTATAGTATTAAGATAATTAACTAGTGATAACTGGTATAGTATTAAGATAATTAACTAGTGATAACTGGTATAGTATTAAGATAATTAACCAGTGATAAATGGTATAGTATTAAGATAATTAACCAGTGATAACTGGTATAGAATTAAGATAATTAACTAGTGATAACTGGTATAGTATTAAGATAATTAACCAGTGATAACTGGTATAGTATTAAGATAATTAACTAGTGATAACTGGTATAGTATTAAGATAATTAACTAGTGATAACTGGTACAGTATTAAGATAATTAACCAGTGATAACTTGTATAGTATTTAAATAATTAACTAGTGATAACTGGTATAGTATTAAGATAATTAACTAGTGATAACTGGTATAGTATTAAGATAATTAACCAGTGATAACTGGTATAGTATTAAGATAATTAACTAGTGATAACTGGCATAGTATTAAGATAATTAACTAGTGATAACTGGTATAGTATTAAGATAATTAACCAGTGATAACTGGTATAGTATTAAGATAATTAACTAGTGATAAGTGGTAGAGTATTAAGATAATTAACCAGTGATAACTGGTATAGTATTAAGATAATTAACTAGTGATAACTGGTATAGTATTAAGATAATTAACTAGTGATAACTGGTATTGTATTAAGATAATTAACCAGTGATATCTGGTATAGTATTAAGATAATTAACCAGTGATAACTGGTATAGTATTAAGATAATTAACTAGTGGTAACTGGTATAGTATTAAGATAATTAACTAGTGATAACTGGCACAGTATTAAGATAATTAACAAGTGATAACTGGTACAGTATTAAGATAATTAACTAGTGATAACTGGTACAGTATTAAGAAAATTAACTAGTGATAACTGGTACAGTATTAAGACAATTAACAAGTGATAACTGGTACAGTATTAAGATAATTAACTAGTGATAACTGGTATAGTATTAAGATAATTAAGCAGTGATAACTGGTATAGTATTAAGATAATTAACTAGTGATAACTGGTAAAATATTAAGATAATTAACCAGTGATAACTGGTATAGTATTAAGATAATTAACTAGTGATAACTGGTACAGTATTAAGATAATTAACCAGTGATAACTGGTATAGTATTAAGATAATTAACCAGTGATAACTGGTAAAGTATTAAGATAATTAACCAGTGATAACTGTCATAGTATTAAGATAATTAACTAGTGATAACTGGTATAACATTAAGATAATTAACTAGTGATAACTGGTATAATATTAAGATAATTAACTAGTGATAACTGGTATAATATTAAGATAATTAACCAGTGATAACTGGCATAGTATTAAGATAATTAACTAACCAGTGATAACTGGTATGGTATTAAGATAATTAACCAGTGATAACTGGTACAGTATTAAGATAATTAACCAGTGATAACTGGTACAGTATTAAGATAATTAACTAGTGAAAACTGGTACAGTATTAAGATAATTAACTAGTGATATCTGGTATAGTATTTAGATAATTAACCAGTGATAACTGGTATAGTATTAAGATAATTAACCAGTGATAACTGGTAAAGTATTAAGATAATTAACGAGTGATAACTGGTATAGTATTAAGATAATTAACTAGTGATAACTGGTATTGTATTAAGATAATTAACCAGTGATAACTGGTATAATATTAAGATAATTAACCAGTGATAACTGGTATAGTATTAAGATAATTAACCAGTGATAACTGGTATAGTATTAAGATAATTAACCAGTGATAACTGGTATACTATTAAGACAATTAACCAGTGATAACTGGTATAGTATTAATATAATTAACCAGTGATAACTGGTATAGTATTAAGATAATTAACTAGTGATAACTGGTATAGTATTAAGATAATTAACCAGTGATAACTGGCACAGTATTAAGATAATTAACAAGTGATAACTGGTACAGTATTAAGATAATTAACTAGTGATAACTGGTACAGTATTAAGAAAATTAACTAGTGATAACTGGTACAGTATTAAGACAATTAACAAGTGATAACTGGTACAGTATTAAGATAATTAACTAGTGATAACTGGTATAGTATTAAGATAATTAAGCAGTGATAACTGGTATAGTATTAAGATAATTAACTAGTGATAACTGGTACAATATTAAGATAATTAACCAGTGATAACTTGTATAGTATTAAGATAATTAACTAGTGATAACTGGTACAGTATTAGGATAATTAACCAGTGATAACTTGTATAGTATTAAGATAATTAACCAGTGATAACTGGTAAAGTATTAAGATAATTAACCAGTGATAACTGTCATAGTATTAAGATAATTAACTAGTGATAACTGGTATAACATTAAGATAATTAACTAGTGATAACTGGTATAATATTAAGATAATTAACTAGTGATAACTGGTATAATATTAAGATAATTAACCAGTGATAACTGGCATAGTATTAAGATAATTAACTAGTGATAACTGGTATAGTATTAAGATAATTAACCAGTGATAACTGGTATAGTATTAAGATAATTAACTAGTGATAACTGGCATAGTATTAAGATAATTAACTAGTGATAACTGGTATAGTATTAAGATAATTAACCAGTGATAACTGGTATAGTATTAAGATAATTAACTAGTGATAAGTGGTAGAGTATTAAGATAATTAACCAGTGATAACTGGTATAGTATTAAGATAATTAACTAGTGATAACTGGTATAGTATTAAGATAATTAACTAGTGATAACTGGTATTGTATTAAGATAATTAACCAGTGATATCTGGTATAGTATTAAGATAATTAACCAGTGATAACTGGTATAGTATTAAGATAATTAACTAGTGGTAACTGGTATAGTATTAAGATAATTAACTAGTGATAACTGGCACAGTATTAAGATAATTAACTAGTGATAACTGGTACAGTATTAAGATAATTAACTAGTGATAACTGGTACAGTATTAAGAAAATTAACTAGTGATAACTGGTACAGTATTAAGACAATTAACAAGTGATAACTGGTACAGTATTAAGATAATTAACTAGTGATAACTGGTATAGTATTAAGATAATTAAGCAGTGATAACTGGTATAGTATTAAGATAATTAACTAGTGATAACAGGTATAGTATTAAGATAATTAACTAGTGATAACTGGTACAATATTAAGATAATTAACTAGTGATAACTGGTACAGTATTAGGATAATTAACCAGTGATAACTTGTATAGTATTAAGATAATTAACCAGTGATAACTGGTAAAGTATTAAGATAATTAACCAGTGATAACTGTCATAGTATTAAGATAATTAACTAGTGATAACTGTTATAACATTAAGATAATTAACTAGTGATAACTGGTATAATATTAAGATAATTAACTAGTGATAACTGGTATAATATTAAGATAATTAACCAGTGATAACTGGCATAGTATTAAGATAATTAACTAGTGATAACTGGTATAGTATTAAGATAATTAACCAGTGATAACTGGTATAGTATTAAGATAATTAACCAGTGATAACTGGTTTAGTATTAAGATAATTAACCAGAGATAACTGGTATAGTATTAAGATAATTAACCAGTGATAACTGGTATGGTATTAAGATAATTAACCAGTGATAACTGGTACAGTATTAAGATAATTAACCGGTGATAACTGGTACAGTATTAAGATAATTAACTAGTGAAAACTGGTACAGTATTAAGATAATTAACTAGTGATATCTGGTATAGTATTTAGATAATTAACCAGTGATAACTGGTATAGTATTAAGATAATTAACCAGTGATAACTGGTAAAGTATTAAGATTATTAACCAGTGATAACTGGTATAGTATTAAGATAATTAACTAGTGATAACTGGTATTGTATTAAGATAATTAACCAGTGATAACTGGTATAATATTAAGATAATTAACCAGTGATAACTGGTAGAGTATTAAGATAATTAACCAGTGATAACTGGTATAGTATTAAGATAATTAACCAGTGATAACTGGTATAGTATTAAGACAATTAACCAGTGATAACTGGTATAGTATTAATATAATTAACCAGTGATAACTGGTATAGTATTAAGATAATTAACTAGTGATAACTGGTATAGTATTAAGATAATTAACCAGTGATAACTGGCACAGTATTAAGATAATTAACAAGTGATAACTGGTACAGTATTAAGATAATTAACTAGTGATAACTGGTACAGTATTAAGAAAATTAACTAGTGATAACTGGTACAGTATTAAGACAATTAACAAGTGATAACTGGTACAGTATTAAGATAATTAACTAGTGATAACTGGTATAGTATTAAGATAATTAAGCAGTGATAACTGGTATAGTATTAAGATAATTAACTAGTGATAACTGGTACAATATTAAGATAATTAACCAGTGATAACTGGTATAGTATTAAGATAATTAACTAGTGATAACTGGTACAGTATTAAGATAATTAACCAGTGATAACTGGTATAGTATTAAGATAATTAACCAGTGATAACTGGTAAAGTATTAAGATAATTAACCAGTGATAACTGTCATAGTATTAAGATAATTAACTAGTGATAACTGGTATAACATTAAGATAATTAACTAGTGATAACTGGTATAATATTAAGATAATTAACTAGTGATAACTGGTATAATATTAAGATAATTAACCAGTGATAACTGGCATAGTATTAAGATAATTAACTAGTGATAACTGGTATAGTATTAAGATAATTAACCAGTGATAACTGGTATAGTATTAAGATAATTAACCAGTGATAACTGGTATAGTATTAAGATAATTAACCAGAGATAACTGGTATAGTATTAAGATAATTAACTAACCAGTGATAACTGGTATGGTATTAAGATAATTAACCAGTGATAACTGGTACAGTATTAAGATAATTAACCAGTGATAACTGGTACAGTATTAAGATAATTAACTAGTGAAAACTGGTACAGTATTAAGATAATTAACTAGTGATATCTGGTATAGTATTTAGATAATTAACCAGTGATAACTGGTATAGTATTAAGATAATTAACCAGTGATAACTGGTAAAGTATTAAGATTATTAACCAGTGATAACTGGTATAGTATTAAGATAATTAACTAGTGATAACTGGTATTGTATTAAGATAATTAACCAGTGATAACTGGTATAATATTAAGATAATTAACCAGTGATAACTGGTAGAGTATTAAGATAATTAACCAGTGATAACTGGTATAGTATTAAGATAATTAACCAGTGATAACTGGTATAGTATTAAGACAATTAACCAGTGATAACTGGTATAGTATTAATATAATTAACCAGTGATAACTGGTATAGTATTAAGATAATTAACTAGTGATAACTGGTATAGTATTAAGATAATTAACCAGTGATAACTGGTATGGTATTAAGATAATTAACCAGTGATAACTTTTATAGTATTAAGATAATTAACTAGTGATAACTGGTATAGTATTAAGATAATTAACTAGTGATAACTGGTAAAGTATTAAGATAATTAACCAGTGATAACTGGTATAGTATTAAGATAATTAACTAGTGATAACTGGTATAGTATTAAGATAATTAACCAGTGATAACTTATACAGTATTAAGATAATTAACCAGTGATAACTGGTAAAGTATTAAGATAATTAACCAGTGATAACTGGTAAAGTATTAAGATAATTAACTAGTGATAACTGGTATAGTATTAAGATAATTAACCAGTGATAATTGGTATAGTATTAAGATAATTAACTAATGATAACTGGTATAGTATTAAGATAATTAACCAGTGAAAACTGGTAAAGTATTAAGATAATTAACTAGTGATAACTGGTATAGTATTAAGATAATTAACTAGTGATAACTGGTATAGTATTAAGATAATTAACCAGTGATAACTGGTATAGTATTAAGATAATTAACCAGTGATAACTGGTATAGTATTAAGATAATTAACTAGTGATAACTGGTATAGTATTAAGATAATTAACCAGTGATAACTGGTATAGTATTAAGATAATTAACAAGTGATAACTGGTATAGTATTAAGATAATTCACCAGTGATAACTTTTATATTATTAAGATAATTAACTAGTGATAACTGGTATAGTATTAAGATAATTAACCAGTGATAACTGGTATAGTATTAAGATAATTAACTAGTGATAACTGGTATAGTATTAAGATAATTAACCAGTGATAACTGGTATAGTATTAAGATAATTAACCAGTGATAACTGGTAAAGTATTAAGATAATTAACCAGTGATAACTGGTGTAGTATTAAGATAATTAACCAGTGATAACTGGTATAGAATTAAGATAATTAACTAGTGATAACTGGTATAGTATTAAGATAATTAACCAGTGATAACTGGTATAGAATTAAGATAATTAACTAGTGATAACTGGTAGAGTATTTAGATAATTAACCAGCGATAACTTGTATAGTATTAAGATAATTAACCAGTGATAACTTATATAGTATTAAGATAATTAACTAGTGATAACTGGTATAGTATTAAGATAATTAACCAGTGATTACTGGTATAGTATTAAGATAATTAACCAGTGATAACTTATATAGTATTAAGATAATTAACTAGTGATAACTGGTATAGTATTAAGATAATTAACCAGTGATAACTGGTATAGTATTAAGATAATTAACCAGTGATAACTGGTATAGTATTAAGATAATTAACCAGTGATAACTGGTATAGTATTAAGATAATTAACCAGTGATAACTGGTAGAGTATTAAGATAATTAACTAGTGATAACTGGTGTAGTATTAAGATAATTAACCAGTGATAACGTATATAGTATTAAGATAATTAACTAGTGATAACTGGTATAGTATTAAGATAATTAACCAGTGACAACTTATATAGTATTAAGATGATTATCTAGTGATAACTGGTATAGTATTAAGATAATTAACCAGTGATAACTGGTATAGTATTAAGATAATTAACCAGTGATAACTGGTATAGTATTAAGATAATTAACCAGTGATAACTGGTATAGTATTAAGATAATTAACTAGTGATAACTGGTATAGTAATAAGATAATTAACCAGTGATAACTGGTATAGTATTATGATAATTAACCAGTGATAACTGGTACAGTATTAAGATAATTAACTAGTGATAACTGGTATAGTATTAAGATAAATAACTAGTGATAACTGGTATAGTATTAAGATAATTGACCAGTGATAACTGGTATAGTATTAAGATAATTAACTAGTGATAACTGGTATAATATTAAGATAATTAACCAGTTATATCTGGTATAGCATTAAGATAATTAACTAGTGATAACTGGTATAGTATTAAGATAATTAACCAGTGATAACTGGTAAAGTATTAAGATAATTAACCAGTGATAACTGGTATAGTATTAAGATAATTAACCAGTGATAACTTGTATAGTATTAAGATAATTAACTAGTGATAACTGGTATAGTATTAAGATAATTAACCAGTGATAACTGGTATAGTATTAAGATAATTAACTAGTGATTACAGCACCTTTCAAGGCAGGTGAAATTGCTGTACCTAGAAAATGTACAGAGAACTTTCACGGCGCGCATAACGGAGATAAAACACCTCAATTACTGGGAGCGCTTGAGGTTCCTAAACCTGTATTCCCTGGAACGCAGGAGGGAGAGATACATGATTATATACACCTGGAAAATCCTAGAGGGACTAGTACCGAACTTGCACACGAAAATCACTCACTACGAAAGCAAAAGACTTGGCAGACGATGCACCATCCCCCCAATGAAAAGCAGGGGTGTCACTAGCATGTTAAGAGACCATACAATAAGTGTCAGGGGCCCGAGACTGTTCAACTGCCTCCCAGCACACATGAGGGGGATTACCAACAGACCCCTGGCAGTCTTCAAGCTGGCACTGGACAAGCACCTAAAGTCAGTTCCTGATCAGCCGGGCTGTGGCTCGTACGTTAGTTTGCGTGCAGCCAGCAGCAACAGCCTGGTTGATCAGGCTCTGATCCACCAGGAGGCCTGGTCACAGACCGGGCCGCGGGGGCGTTGACCCCCGGAACTCTCTCCAGGTAAACTCCAGGTATGGTATTAAGATAATTAACTAGTGATAACTGGTATAGTATTAAGATAATTAACCAGTGATAACTGGTATAGTATTAAGATAATTAACCAGTTATAACTGGTATAGTATTAAGATAATTAACTAGTGATAACTGGTATAGTATTAAGATAATTAACTAGTGATAACTGGTATAGTATTAAGATAATTAACCAGTGATAACTGGTATAGTATTAAGATAATTAACTAGTGATAACTGGTAAAGTATTAATATAATTAACTAGTGAAAACTGGTAAAGTATTAAGATAATTAACCAGTGATAACTGGTATAGTATTAAGATAATTAACCAGTGATAACTGGTAAAGTATTAAGATAATTAACTAGTGATAACTGGTAAAGTATTAAGAAAATTAACTAGTGATAACTGGTAAAGTATTAAGATAATTAACCAGTGATAATTGGTATAGTTTAAGATAATTAACCAGTGATTACTGGTATAGTATTAAGATAATTAACCAGTGATAACTGGTATAGTATTAAGATAATTAACCAGTGATAACTGGTATAGTATTAAGATAATTAACCAGTGATAACTGGTAAAGTATTAAGATAATTAACCTCTAGAGAAGACCCGGGCCGGAAGTACCGGCAAATCTCTAATGAATGAATGATAATTAACCAGTGATAACTGGTAAAGTATAAAGATAATTAACCAGCGATAACTGTTAAAGTATTAAGATAATTAACTAGTGATAACTGGAAAGTATTGACGCAATTTACCAGTGGTAACTGGTAAAGTATTAAGATAATTAACCAGTGATAACTGGCAAAGTATAAAGATAATTAACCATTGATAACTGGTAAAGTATTAAGATAATTAACCAGTGATAACTGGTATAGTATTAAGATAATTAACCAGTGATAACTGGTAAAGTATTAAGATAATTAACCAGTGATAACTGGTATAGTATTAAGATAATTAACCATTGATAACTGGTAAAGTATTAAGGAAATTAACCAGTGGTAAGAGGTAAAGTATTTACGTACCGGTCTGTGAGTTTTAGAACTCACTTGCTATGGGTTCAAACCCCATCCGTTCCCTTATAAACAAAAATCCAGGTCTCAGGTCATGCTGTCACGGTAGAAAAACCCACGAAACCTTCCACAGGTATGCTACAGGTAATCTTTAGCATACACACACACACACACACACACACACACACACACACACACACACACACACATATATATATATATATATATATATATATATATATATATATATATATATATATATATATATATATATATATATATATATATATATATATATATTAGTTGAGTGTTGAAATGGGGAGGTGTTTGTAGGTACAGACACAATTGTATGGACTGACAGATGTGAGACTACTCCCAAGAGACAGACAGGGCAATACAGAGAGAGAACCAACTCTCCCAGGGCAAGGTATGAAGGCACAGCTCCCCCTGTCCACGAGGACAAGGCAAGGAGAACCTCATCTCCCCCAGACCACGAGAACTAGGCAAGGAGAACCTCATCTCCCCCAGACCACGAGAACTAGGCAAGAACCTCATCTCCCCCAGACCACGAGAACTAGGCAAGGAGAACCTCATCTCCCCCAGACCACGAGAACTAGGCAAGGAGAACCTCATCTCCCCCAGACCACGAGAACTAGGCAAGGAGAACCTCATCTCCCCCAGACCACGAGAACTAGGCAAGGAGAACCTCATCTCCCCCAGACCACGAGAACTAGGCAAGGAGAACCTCATCTCCCCCAGACCACGAGAACTAGGCAAGGAGAACCTCATCTCCCCCAGACCACGAGAACTAGGCAAGGAGAACCTCATCTCCCCCAGAAAGCCAGGAAAATTTGCTGCACATAAGGAGATTGTAGTGATCCAGCATTGAGTGGTGGGTCAATCGCTGCCTTATTGAGAAAGATTCACGTGCACCTGGATGTTGGGCGAGCAACTCTAGCCCACAAATATCACAAAAGAATACCATAAGCACAGTGGTTGAGGTAAAGCCTTAAACCCGAGTGGGCTTTTCACTGTAACGTAGCCATGATCTCAATCTGAAATTAAATTCTGGCGCTTCTGAGGTCACTGGTCATTACAACAAAGTGAACATTAGCATCGGTTTGAGGGACGAGTTGGGTGAGTGTGTGATGGACGGCCTACATGTATGTCCTATAGAATTATTGGTAATTTGTATATTATATAATTTAAAATATTATTCCACTAACCAAGGTGTGCTGTAAAATAAACTATGTTGTAGCTTCATTTTATACAATTAGTGCATGTCTCGCAGATAATAATAATAATAATAATAATAATAATAATAATAATAATAATAATAATAATAATAATAATAATAATAATAATTCTTATTTCTACAAGTACATGATATAACTTATACAGGCAATAGCTGACATCAATGACATACTATATAGAGCCGCTTGTTATGCAGAGCATTTCGGGCTACCTAAGTTAATTTTGTCCCCCCACGATGCGACCCACACCAGTCGGCTAACACCTAGATACCTACTTGCTGTTTGGTTAACGGGCACAGAAAGTGTAAGGAAACAGGCCCAACGTTTCCACGCGAACCGGGGATCAAACCACGGACACTCAGTGTTTGAGCTGAGTGCGCTACCAACAGATCTTCGGACTCCTACAGCGCATTAGTACCCCTTTTTTCATCCACTCTATGGTTTTTAGCTCTGTGAGAACAAGTGGTGTTTCGAGGTCGTTCAACTGCAGTACCTCATATGACTGTGTTTTGAAGAGCGAGAATAAACTGCCCTGTCAGATTTGAGGACACTGATATCTTCATTACGAATTTCCTTTAGAGGTGAATTATAGCAGCATACTGGGAGTCGTGGTGACCTTTGTTAATCAGCCTGAATTTGTTGTCTACTGATGGTTTGTCATGCCCGGTCTGAGACAAGAAAACACCTGCCAACCTTCACCATCTTGTATTTCTGTAGTTGGGATGGTTATCTGTTGATGCATTCCTATCCCAGTGGCCCGGCTGCTTTCACTTGTCTCGCTGTCAGATGAGACCAGCAAATGGTCTCGCAGCTTCCCCAACATTGTGCCCTACATTTCCTCATCAGAGTCCTCGGCTGTGTCCTTGTAACATCCTCATGTCCTCTTTCTTTCTAAAGAAGCCATGTGCAACAACACTGCTGTACATGGCTGGTGACGCGGCTATTATATGACCTGACTCCTCCACAAGATGTTTACCAGTGATTTGTTTTCTCCACTATTTATACTGTCGTGTTCTCTCTTGTATTATCAGCAGCGACCAACCTTCCAGTACAGGAATGTTTCAAATAAAAATGTCTTAAGTGAATATATGATACTCTAGTATTCTTTCTTCCATACTGTTGGTACTATTGTACCTTCTACTTTCAAGAAAGATTATCATAGCCAGTCCCATAAAGGTTATCATTGCCAGTCCCATGAAGGTTATCATAGCTAGCCCCATGAAGGTTATCATAGCTAGCTCCATGAAGGTTATCATAGCTAGTCCCATGAAGGTTATCATAGCTAGCTCCATGAAGGTTATCATAGCTAGCCCCATGAAGGTTATCATAGCTAGCCCCATGAAGGTTATCATAGCTAGCCCCATGAAGGTTATCATAGCTATCCCCATGAAGGTTATCATAGCCAGCCCCATGAAGGTTATCATAGCCAGCCCCATGAAGGTTATCATAGCCAGCCCCATGAAGGTTATCATAGCCAGCCCCATGAAGGTTATCATAACTAGCCCCATGAAGGTTATCATAGCCAGTCCCATGAAGGTTATCATAGCTAGCCCCATAAAGGTTATCATAGCTAGCCCCATGAAGGTTATCATAGCCAGTCCCATGAAGGTTATCATAGCCAGCCCCATGAAGGTTATCACAGCTAGCCCCATGAAGGTTATCATAGCTAGCCCCATGAAGGTTATCATAGCCAGTCCCATGAAGGTTATCATAGCCAGCCCCATGAAGGTTATCATAGCTAGCCCCATGAAGGTTATCATAGCTAGCCCCATCAAGGTTATCATAGCCAGTCCCATGAAGGTTATCATAGCCAGTCCCATGAAGGTTATCATAGCTAGCTCCATGAAGGTTATCATAGCTAGCCCCATGAAGGTTATCATAGCTAGCCCCATGAAGGTTATCATAGCCAGCCCCATGAAGGTTATCATAGCTAGCTCCATGAAGGTTATCATAGCTAGCCCCATGAAGGTTATCATAGCCAGCCCCATGAAGGTTATCATAGCTAGCTCCATGAAGGTTATCATAGCCAGCCCCATGAAGGTTATCATAGCTAGCCCCATGAAGGTTATCATAGCTAGCCCCATGAAGGTTATCATAGCCAGCCCCATGAAGGTTATCATAGCTAGCCCCATGAAGGTTATCATAGCTAGCCCCATGAAGGTTATCATAGCTAGCCCCATGAAGGTTATCATAGCTAGCCCCATAAAGGTTATCATAGCTAGCTCTATGAAGGTTATCATAGCTAGCCCCATGAAGGTTATCATAGCCAGTCCCATGAAGGTTATCATAGCTAGCCCCATAAAGGTTATCATAGCTAGCTCTATGAAGGTTATCATAGCTAGCCCCATGAAGGTTATCATAGCTAGCCCCATGAAGGTTATCATAGCCAGCCCCATGAAGGTTATCATAGCTAGCCCCATGATGGTTATCATAGCCAACACCATGAAGAAGGTTATCATAGCCAGTCCCATGAAGGTTATCATAGCTAGCCCCATAAAGGTTATCATAGCTAGCTCCATGAAGGTTATCATAGCTAGCCCCATGAAGGTTATCATAGCTAGCCCCATGAAGGTTATCATAGTCAGCCCCATGAAGGTTATCATAGCTAGCCCCATGAAGGTTATCATAGCCAACACCATGAAGAAGGTTATCATAGCCAGCCCCATGAAGGTTATCATAGCTAGCCCCATGAAGGTTATCATAGCTAGCCCCATGAAGGTTATCATAGCCAACACCATGAAGAAGGTTATCATAGCCAGCCCCATGAAGGTTATCATAGCCAGCACCATGAAGGTTATCATAGTCAGCCCATGAAGGTTATCATAGCTAGCCCAATGAAGGTTATCATAGCCAACCCCATGAAAGTTATCATAGCCAACACCATGAAGAAGGTTATCATAGCCAGTCCCATGAAGGTTATCATAGCCAACACCATGAAGAAGGTTATCATAGCCAGCCCCATGAAGGTTATCATAGCCAACACCATGAAGAAGGTTATCATAGCCAGCATCATGAAGGTTATCATAGCCAACACCATGAAGGTTATCATAGCCAACACCATGCAGAAGGTTATCATAGCAATCATCATGAAGGTTATCATAGCCAACACCATGAAAGTTATCATAGCCAACACCATGAAGAAGGTTATCATAGCCAGCATCATGAAGGTTATCATAGCCAACACCATGAAGGTTATCATAGCCAACACCATGAAGAAGGTTATGTCAGCATAGTTGCTGATCCTCCTTTACATGTGTTGTATGTATAGATTAGTTGAGTATCATAGTACCATCCATGTGTTTATATAGAAGATCCCTTAGGCCTGTGACTGTATGACGTCACGGGATGCAGCGAGCGAGTGGGTCGCTGTGCCTCGTTCTCACTCGGCGTATAGACATCCAGGCAGTAACACGGAAGGCTGGGCCCATCCCTTCCTTACCACAGTCTGACAATATATATATCGTTACCATCCAACAAGTGAGTTTACCTTATCCATCATTCTCCTACCGAACCCCCTACGACAGTTATCATAGCCAGCATCATGAAGGGTATCATAGCCAGCCCCATGAAGGTTATCAGAGCCAACACCATGAAGAAGGTTATCATAGCCAACACCATGAAGAAGGTTATCATAGCCAACATCATGAAGAAGGTTATCATAGCCAGCATCATGAAGGTTATCATAGCCAACACCATGAAGGTTATCATAGCCAACACCATGAAGAAGGTTATCATAGCCAGCCCCATGAAGGTTATCATAGCCAACACCATGAAGGTTATCATAGCCAGCCCCATGAAGGTTATCATAGCTAGCCCCATGAAGGTTATCATAGCTAGCCCCATGAAGGTTATCACAGCTAGCCCCATGAAGGTTATCATAGCTAGCCCCATGAAGGTTATCATAGCTAGCCCCATGAAGGTTATCATAGCTAGCCCCATGAAGGTTATCATAGATAGCCCCATGAAGGTTATCATAGCTAGCCCCATGAAGGTTATCATAGCCAGTCCCATGAAGGTTATCATAGCCAGCCCCATGAAGGTTATCATAGCTAGCCCCATGAAGGTTATCATAGCTAGCCCCATGAAGGTTATCATAGCCAGCCCCATGAAGGTTATCATAGCTAGCCCCATGATGGTTATCATAGCCAACACCATGAAGGTTATCATAGCCAGTCCCATGAAGGTTATCATAGCTAGCCCCATAAAGGTTATCATAGCTAGCTCCATGAAGGTTATCATAGCTAGTCCCATGAAGGTTATCATAGCTAGCCCCATGAAGGTTATCATAGTCAGCCCCATGAAGGTTATCATAGCTAGCCCCATGAAGGTTATCATAGCCAACACCATGAAGGTTATCATAGCCAGCCCCATGAAGGTTATCATAGCTAGTCCCATGAAGGTTATCATAGCTAGTCCCATGAAGGTTATCATAGCCAACACCATGAAGAAGGTTATCATGGCCAGCCCCATGAGGGTTATCATAGCCAGCACCATGAAGAAGGTTATCATAGTCAGCCCATGAAGGTTATCATAGCTAGCCCAATGAAGGTTATCATAGCCAACCCCATGAAAGTTGTCATAGCCAACACCATGAAGAAGGTTATCATAGCCAGTCCCATGAAGGTTATCATAGCCAACACCATGAAGAAGGTTATCATAGCCAGCATCATGAAGGTTATCATAGCCAACACCATGAAGGTTATCATAGCCAACACCATGCAGAAGGTTATCATAGCAATCATCATGAAGGTTATCATAGCCAACACCATGAAAGTTATCATAGCCAACACCATGAAGAAGGTTATCATAGCCAGCATCATGAAGGTTATCATAGCCAACACCATGAAGGTTATCATAGCCAACACCATGAAGAAGGTTATGTCAGCATAGTTGCTGATCCTCCTTTACATGTGTTGTATGTATAGATTAGTTGAGTATCATAGTACCATCCATGTGTTTATATAGAAGATCCCTTAGGCCTGTGACTGTATGACGTCACGGGATGCAGCGAGCGAGTGGGTCGCTGTGCCTCGTTCTCACTCGGCGTATAGACATCCAGGCAGTAACACGGAAGGCTGGGCCCATCCCTTCCTTACCACAGTCTGACAATATATATATCGTTACCATCCAACAAGTGAGTTTACCTTATCCATCATTCTCCTACCGAACCCCCTACGACAGTTATCATAGCCAGCATCATGAAGGTTATCATAGCCAGCCCCATGAAGGTAATCATAGCTAGCCCCATGAAGGTTATCATAGCTAGCACCATGAAGGTTATCATAGCCAACACCATGAAGAAGGTTATCATAGCCAGCCCCATGAAGGTTATCATAGCTAGCCCCATGAAGGTTATCATAGCTAGCATCATGAAGGTTATCATAGCCAACACCATGAAGAAGGTCATCATAGCTTACCCCATGAAGGTTATCATAGCTAGCCCCATGAAGGTTATCATAGCTAGCCCCATAAAGGTTATCATAGCTATCTCCATGAAGGTTATCATAGCCAGCCCCATGAAGGTTATCATAGCCAACCCCATGAAGGTTATCATAGCTAGCCCCATGAAGGTTATCATAGCTAGCCCCATGAAGGTTATCATAGCCAGCCCCATGAAGGTTATCATAGCTAGCCCCATGAAGGTTATCATAGCCAACATCATGAAGGTTATCATAGCCAACATCATGAAGGTTATCATAGCTAGCCCCATGAAGGTTATCACAGCCAACACCATGAAGAAGGTTGTCATAGCCAGCCCCATGAAGGTTATCATAGCTAGCCCCATGAAGGTTATCATAGCCAACACCATGAAGGTTATCATAGCCAACACCATGAAGGTTATCATAGCCAACACCATGAAGAAGGTTGTCATAGCTAGCCCCATGAAGGTTATCATAGCCATCATCATGAAGAAGGTTATCATAGCCAACACCATGAAGAAGGTTATGACAGCCAACACCATGAAGGTTATCATAGCCAGCATCATGAAGGTTATCATAGCTAGCCCCATGAAGGTTATCACAGCCAACACCATGAAGAAGGTTGTCATAGCCAGCCCCATGAAGGTTATCATAGCCAGCCCCATGAAGGATACCATAGCCAACGCCATGAAGAAGGTTATCATAACCAACACCATGAAGGTTATCATAGCCAGCATCATGAAGAAGGTTATCATAACCAACACCATGAAGGTTATCATAGCCAACGCCATGAAGAAGGTTATCATAACCAACACCATGAAGGTTATCATAGCCAGCATCATGAAGAAGGTTATCATAACCAACACCATGAAGGTTATCATAGCCAGCATCATGAAGGTTGTGGAAAATTGCATTTATCTGAATGTAACTAATTATGTACATAACAGTAAATGATAACAAAGATAATTATTATTTATCAATGTTACATAGACAAGTAGGAATTTGGGACACCTAGGTCGCAAAAAAATGTCCTCCTTCGATACCTACCACTGTCATAACTACAAGTTGCTATGGACCTATTAAGTAAATGAAATATACATATTGATCCTCACTTAGTGGAGCAGTGCCGCGTGCCTCATTGTGCTCCGGGTTTTCTCGTGTTTACACGGTCGCTCTTACGTGCTAGAACTTTAATTTGTGCCATCAATCCTATACGATACATCCCTCTAGCGCCTGGAACCAATCTTGGGCGGAAAACATTATATACTGAGTCAAAAAAGGAGAATTAGTGTGCAGTACCTAGCAGAGTTTACTGCCAGAGGGGAATCATAGGCCTGGGTGCCGTGTGCAAAATAATAATAATAGAACTTTTCTTTGTCAGAGGAAAGAAAGTCGCCCTGATAACATTGTGTATACATAGTGTATAGTGTATACTACAGTGGCTCCCTAGTATATAGATGATAAAGGCTAAAGTGTCATTTGAAAACAGGTGAATTTGTAAATGAAGTGATAAGCCTATAGAGGCAGGTGCCAGAAGTCGCCAGAAACTTACCACAGGTCAGCTGTTTTTAATAATCTTTCTGGCCTGCTAGTGTACTCGCATATAATCTAGTGATACCAGTGAATAGCAGAATACAGTGTTGTAGTAGCAACTAACCAGTATTATAATGGTACTTAGTGGAGTGGAGTGACTTTCATTAGTTTCTTTTTTCTTGAAATACCAGACGTATACTGTGAATTTCATATAACCTGTAGTTACCAGCGGTCGCAATATACACAACGAGAAGCAATTATTACTACAGAAAAAGCGTCCTTCCTCCAAAATTTCCACCAGTCAACTATAGTGATAATATAGCATTTATTGTGGTGGAGACGAAAAAAAAAAAACTAGAAAAGCTAGATACAGCGATTGATAAACACGGGTTGAGGCTCGACCGTTCGTCATTGTAGGAGCTGCCAGCAATCACCGGCTCTTCAACATGCAAGTTATACTTTTGTATCAATCAAATCACATATTACTCGGGTAGATAATTTCAAGTAGATCCTTCATGTGTTAGCCCAAATCACCGACTAGTATGTTTTAAATAAGTGACTCACTGATCAGATCAACTGGTCCGAACCCTTGACTGGTCCGAACCCTTGATGGTCCGAACCCTTGACTGGTTTCAAATGGATTCGTTGGACAATAAAGCAGACTGTAAACGGATGGGGTTGTAGGCGCCCTTATCAAACACAAACAATAAATGTAAATCAGGAACGTACACGGTAAGCTGTCCAATTAGTTAGAAATAGAAATACAAATAGCTAGAGCTTCATTTAAGGAGGTTATTAATAGAGTATTCAAGAGGTTGCTAGTAGAATTACAGTAAATCAACCACTCAAATCATTATGAAGCTCTGTATAGTCTGCAGTCAATCAAACAAACGGGCTTCCACATGGATAAATTGTCATTTTTCTGGAAATTGGTGTCACGCCCCTTGTGCAGATATCCAAGAACTAGCTACAAGCAGTATTAAAACAGGGAAGTGTTTTTGGGTATGCCCAAATGAGGAAAATCTGTGGACTAAAAACACAAGGGTATTAAAAGAGGATAACATCAAAGCTGCTTTCATAGACAACCTGGAAGCTTTCTACAACAGATGGGAACATAAAAAGTCTGGGCTGAATGGTACTGCCCTTGATACTGGCCATGTAGTCAGAAACTGTAAGGCTGGAGGTGATGTCCTGGTAGTCAGTAAATGTGGGGCTGATAGTGCTGTCCTGGGAGACAGTAATGGTGAAGCTGGAGGTGCTGTCCTGGGAGACAGTAATGGTGAAGCTGGAGGTGCTGTCCTGGGAGACAGTAATGGTGAAGCTGGAGGTGCTGTCCTGGGAGACAGTAATGATGAAGCTGGAGTTTTTGTCCAGGTAGTCGGGAATTATACGCAGGAAGGAATATATATAAATGACCTCATAGGAGACAGGAGCCGTAGTGGGGAAACAAGTGTAGTCAAAGATAAGATAAAACCAATATTGCAAACTAGAAATACCACAGGAAATAGCAAACAAGAGGACTCCACTAGCTATAGTGAGGATATATTACCAAAAACAACTGGTGGGAGCTCCATTGTTGGTGCTAGGGAGGATAGGAATAAGACAGGGAAACATGCACCAACAGGGAATACAGTCACAGAAACCCAAGGCAAACGGAAACCAAGCCTGTGCACATACTATGCACTTGGTATCTGCAGACATAGGAAATCTGGAAATACAGATGGGACGTGCAACTATGACCACCCTAGAAAATGACATGCCCATATGACAACAGGAAAATGCAAACTCCCTTCCTGTAAGCTTTTTCACCCTGAAATGTGTACCTCTTCAGTACAGAAAAGACTGTGCTATAACTTAAATTGCCAGGCACACCATCTAAAGGGTACAAAAAGATACAAAACATCAAGACCATGGGAAAACCTGGGTAGCCACAGCCACTCAAGAGGGAGAGGTTTTTTAGTGCCAGGAAGGAAAAAAAACTGGCAGGAAATGGCAGAAATCGTACACCAAATCCAGTCATTCCTGGAGTGGAACCACAGTCGATGGCCTCCACTCCAAACCAACAGATACAGATACTAATGCCGGAAAAAAAATTCCCCCCCAGTACAAACAATACCACCAGTCCGATGACATTCTTCTTTGCAAATATACAGGGTCTAAAGCCAGCAACAAACAACAAAATACCTTTCATCCGTGGACTGCTTGCAGAGGCAAAGGCAATGTTCGCGGCTTTCACTGAGACCAAACATAAAGGATAACTTGGACAACGAAATATGGATCCCAGGTTACAACCTATACAGATGTGACAGAGTGAACAGGCAAAAAGGGGGGGGGTTGGCCTGTACATTGCAGAGTCACTTGTTTGCACAGAACTGCTAAATGCCTCAAATGATGTAGTGGAAGTTTTAGCAGTAAAGGTCGAGAACCAAAACCTAGTCATTGTGGTAGTCTACAAGCCTCCGGATGCAACATCCCAGCAATTCCAGGAACAGCTGTTAAAAATTGATCACTGTCTGGAAAATCTTCCAGCTCCTGCACCCAACATCTTGCTCCAGGGGGATTTCAACTTAAGGCACCTAAAATGGAGGAATATAGCAAATAATATTGTTGCAGTAATAACACCAGGAGGCAGCTCTGATGAAAACTCACACTCACACGAGCTTTTAAATCTCTGCACAAAATTCAATTTAAACCAGCAAATAATAGAGCCTACTAGACTGTTGAATACACTAGACCTCTTCTTCACTAACAATGATGATCTGATAAGAAATGTCACCATATCAAAAACAATATACTCAGATCACAACATAATTGAGGTTCAGACATGTATGTGTGGAGCCCCAGACCGACATAATGAGACTAGTCACGAGGGAGCATTCACCAAATTCAACTTCAATAACAAAAACATAAAGTGGGACCAAGTAAACTATTACAACCTAGGATTTCAAATGGCCTGTTATCCCAGGTGTAATGGGAGCAAATAAACACAGTAGAAAAAGTTTAGACTTATATTATCCTTCACCAATTATAACAGCAATATGTACACTATGTACAGTGATAAATATAGTGCACTCCACGGTAAGCAAGGCAGAAATAGAAGCCACAAGATAGCACACCGTGCTTCAACCAGCTCTAGAGTGGGAATGACAAGGGCAGACAGGAGAGCGGTATCCACATAACCTCTGCGATTGTCAATCCCACCTTCTTATTGGCTAGAACCTGGTCACTAGTTGAACGATGGGGCCCCATCATCAACTCTTAGCAACCTGGTTCGCTGGTTGGGGGAGATAGCCTGTAAATGAGGGTGTGTCCATGCGCCGAATAAAGGTTACGTACTCTTTGCATGCCACACCCCCACCCCCGAGAAGGCTCAGGATTAGGCTGCCACCTCCCAGTGGTAACCGTGCCGCCATGGCACAAAATAATGGGACCGCCTATCCTCTCCACCATCCCACTCTTAGATAGAGCTCAGCTTTCCTAGTGACCAAAAGCCAAACCCTAAACTCAGAGTGAGACAGCAGTCAGATAGGCCAACATAGGTCCAAGATACAAGCGGACGGTAGCCCGTATCCCCTCACTAAAAAAAAACCCCCACATCAGGGGATAAAAAAAAAGAGCTTGAAAGGGGGGTTACCACAAATACATCCTAACCTAAATAAAATATTAAACTAGACTCTTGACAAAGAGTCTGCCAACACATTTTCTTTGCCGGCAATGTACTGAATTTTGAAATTGTAGGGCTGCAGCCTGAGCGTCCAACGCATAAGCCTTGTGTTGTGATTCTTCATGGCTTGGAGATAGACTAACGGGTTGTGATCACTGTAGACTGTGACCACCTGCGATGTCTGGCCCACATAAACATCGAAATGTTCCAAAGCCAGTACCAGCGCGAGGGCTTCTTTTTCAATGGTAGAGTAAGCTCTCTGATGTGGCTGGAACTTGGCTGAAAAGTATGCTACAGGCTGCAACTCCTTGTTCCCGATTTGTAATAGTACCGCCCCAACCCCAGACTCACAAGCATCAACCTGTAATGAAAAAGGTTTGGAGAAGTCTGGAGACAGGAGAATGGGTGCAGAGCACAATAATCTTTTTGCTTTATTAAAAGCAGTGTTACAATCTGACGTCCAATTAAAGGGAACTTTATGACTGGTAAGAGAGGTAAGAGGGGCTACAATATCTGAGAAATTCTTACAGAATCTTCTGTAAAATCCTATCATGCCTAGGAAACGTTGAAGAGATTTCCTATCATGAGGAACTGGATAATCTTTAATCGAAAGAACTTTAGCAAGTTTAGGTGCAACATTACCACTACCTACTTCATGGCCTAGAAAAGTGATAGTGGCCTGGCCAAAGGAAGATTTAGATAAATTAACTGTTAATTGGGAATTCTTAAAGGTCTCAAACAGAGCTTTAAGTCTAAGTAGGTGTTGATCCCAAGTATCAGACACCACAACAATATCATCTAGGTATGCTGCCGTGCCTTCAAGTCCTTTAATAGCCTGATGGATGAGTTTCTGGAATGAAGAGGGGGAATTTTTCATTCCGAAGGGGGTAACTGTATACTGATAATGACCTCCTGGAATTACGAAGGCAGAGATTTCCTTCGCCTTATCTGTCAAAGGTACCTGATAGTAACCTTTAAGGAGATCTAATTTGGACACAAAAGTAGCCTTACCCACAAAGTCAATTACGTCATCCAGACGAGGAAGAGGGTAAGCATCTGTAATTGTGACCTCGTTCACTTTACGGTAGTCTGTGCACATACGAAACCCTCCATCAGCCTTCTTTACTAGGATGCACGGTGAAGCCCATGGACTAGATGACTCCTCCACTAAACCATGTTCTAACAAGAAGTCTACTTCCTGCTGAAGTAGCCTTTGCTTTTCAGGATTAGCTCTGTAGGGGGAGAGTTTAATTGGTTTAGATTTTCCCACATCTACATCATGGTAACCTAACGTACATTTTTTCGGCACATCCGAAAAAATATTAGGATATGACTGTAGAAGCTCAGTTAAATTGGTTGCTTGTATTTCAGATAATCCATCCATTAAAGGGCTAGGATCCTTGAGGAGGACAGAATTGGAAAGTTTAGTATTAATTTCAGAGATAGAGTGCAAAGAGTCAGAGTCGTCCTCAGAGGTAGAGGACAGAGTCATTACTGGGACTTTATCTGGTGTATGAAAGGCCTTGATTTGATTAATGTGGTAAGTTTTTGTTTTTGAGGTCTTACCAATGGGAGCTACCACATAATTTAAATCAGATAATCTACTTACTATCTGCATAGGTCCCGTAAATCTAGCTTTCAAGGTGTGGCCAGGTATAGGTTCCTGCACCAACACCTTGTCTCCTGGATGGAAGGAGCGGAATTGTGCACTTTTGTCATACCTCTGTTTCATCTTACTTTGAGCTATCTTTAGGTTAGCCGTGGCTAACTCACGTGCCACCTGCAACCTTGAAGACGGGTTGTAGAGTGCTGAGCTTACGTCTTCTCCCATCCATCCTTCTTTGAGCACCCGAAGAGGACCTCGTACATTGTGCCCAAAGATCAGCTCAAACGGACTATACCCTGTAGACTCTTGCACCGTCTCTCGTACTGAGAACAGCAACAAAGGTAGTGATTCATCCCAATCTGTCGGAAAGTGCATGCAAAAACTTCTCATCATTGTTTTTAATGTTTGGTGGAATCTTTCCAAGGCGCCTTGGGACTGAGGGTGATAGGCAGTGGATAAGTTGTGAATTATCCCTAACCTAGTTAATACTTCCCTAAATGCTTTGGCAGTGAAGTTAGTACCTTGATCACTTTGTATAGTTTTAGGAATGCCAAAACAAGAAATGAATTTTGTTAAAGCTTTGAGAATAGCTTTAGTATTGATACTACGCATAGGGATTGCTTCAGGATATCTGGTTACTTTATCCATAATTGTAAATAAATACTGATTTCCAGACTTTGACTTAGGTAGTGGACCTACACAATCTATAATTAAATCTGCAAAAGGTTCTCCATCAGCAGGTATGGGTTGGAGAGGTGCAGGTTTAATGGAATGTCCAGGTTTCCCAACTTGCTGACATTCTCGGCAACACCTAATATGATTCTTCACATCTTTCTTTAATTTTGGCCAATAAAATTCTTTTGTGATTCTATACAAGGTTTTTGTAATTCCTAAGTGACCTCCTAATGACGTATTATGAGCTATATTTAATATCTGAGGTCTATACTTGGTTGGAACCACTAACCTGTCGTATAATTGCCGGCCCTCTATCTCCTTACCAGTCTCAGTGCATACCAAATAATCATTTTTAACTTCATACTTGACTGGATGACCCAAAGAGGATTTACCCATGGCTGCCTCAAAAGCGAATTTTAAAGAAGGGTCCTTTCGTTGTTCCTCCCGGAAGGACAGTCCCTCGGGCATGGAAACAGAGACATCTGGGAATCCTGCAACCTGGGAATAGGAAGGCTTGATCGGGGTCTGTTCACTTGATTTACGAGACTCCGGCCGGTGTGTCTCATAAAACAACGTGGCTATTCCGAGATCGGAGTCGTCCAAGGATAGGTCAACATTCTCCCCAGACAACCCTTGGGATGTTGCCCGAGTTATGGCCAACACTGGAGAAGCATTAATCATTATAGGTTCAGGACACGAAGTAACAGTAGTAATGTTATTACCCAGTAATAACATGGCATTTTTCATGGGAAATCCTTTTGAGATACCTACAGTCAAGTACCCAGTGTAATATTTGCACTGTACATAAATTTTATGCAAAGGAACTGAATATATAGCTCCTCCGTAAGCTTCCAATAAAACTGAGGAATTCAAGGAAGTATTCTCTGAAAGGGGTAATATTCCTTCTCTGACAAGTGAGCAATATGCTCCAGTATCTCTAAAGGTATTTACTTTAGTTGGTTCTGAGTTTTCCTGAAGGGAAATAAGACTTTCGCAATAATAAGGGGCCATACCTTTTTCTACTTCTCTAGGGGACATGTTACTAGGGATATTAGAGATTTTCCCGATGGGTTGAGGTTTTTGAGGGCAGTTGGAACTGATGTGACCTACTTTATTGCATCTGAAGCAGACGACAGGCTTGCCCTTTACTCCCTGATGACGTTGCAAGTGGTGTCGTTCTGGCTGGTGCCTCTCTGGATATTGTTGTCGAGATGCTCCATAAGTAGTTTGCCTCTCCGCAGGGGGACCATATGTTGAGAAGCGTGGCTCACCAGGTGACTTATTTGGATGACGTAGACGCTCTCCCTCCTGCTGGCACTTCATTCTCCAATGTTGTCGATCTCTGCTCACGCCAGACTGTTGAAAAGAGAGACAGGACCGCTCGGACAAGGAGCGGTTCGTTTCGAAGGTATCAGCCAACCTGGCCGCCTCCAATGCAGTGGTTAAGTCACGATCCTGCAGAAAGACACGAACCTCTGGTCCCACAGACTCCAGCAGGTTATCAATCAGAATAAGCTGCACCAGCTCCTCAAAGTTAGAGACACCACTCGCTTTATACCAGCTGGTAAAAGCTTTGGTTTGCTGTCTCACAAAGTCCACCAGGGATTGACCAAGCTGCCGCCTGTTCAATTTGAAGGTCTTACGATATTTAGCTGGGATACATGTATATGCTCCCAACACTGTGGTCTTCACTACTTGATAATCAGAGAATTCAGCGTCAGTTAATACCGACGTAAATTCCTGTGCCTTACCCAATAATGCTGTATGAACCAACGCTGCCCAGTGCTGTTCCGGCCACCTCAAGGCTCGAGCCTGATTTTCGAGGCTTTCGAAAAATTGCTCTGGTTCGGCCTCATTGAAGCGGGGAACAAGCTGTACTGCTTTTTGTAAACTGAAATCGTTTACAGAATGCGAAAACTGCCTCCTTTCTCTTTCCCTATCAAATTCTTCCCTTGCGAATGCTCTCTGTTCCCTAGTTTGCTCAAGATTGATTTTTGCCAGCTCAAGTGCCAACGACGCTGATTCACCCTGAGACAACCCAGCTGCACTATACTGACCATTTTGCTCCGTAGGTATATCATCTTCCTCCTGCGAGAACATAGTAGTTTTTGCCCTAGCTCCCGTAGAGGGAGGAGTTTGATGTGCCATCTCTTCTTCAATAAGTATGTCAGCAATAAGTGAACGCAGTTGCGCAGCTGTAAGAGTGCGTTTATAGGGAATGCCAATCGAACGAGCAATTTGCCAACAACGCTGTAGAGACAATTTAGGTAGGTTATGCAAAGTATATGCCGACACCAGGCGTCTGACTCGTCTAGGTGGCATAAGTTATTCGCTATGCACAGTACGAATACCCCAACGTAACACGTTAATTTGCAGAACACGCTTAGCTATGCACAGTACGATTGCAGAATACGCATACAAGCAAAGCCGACTGCACACAAGATTGACCGTAGCGAAGCGAGCACACTGAACAAGCTAGTAGCGAGCTGTTGAACGATCACACAATAGCAAGGCTGATCATAAGCAACTGACACGCAAAATTTTTAAAGCGAAGCGAAACAGCAAGCTACACAATGTTCCTGCTACAAGCTTCACCCTAAGCTCAACCGTTTCTCTAAGTTCAGCTCTCGGACAGGCTACCCATATTACAACCTAGGATTTCAAATGGCCTGTTATCCCAGGTGTAATGGGAGCAAATAAACACAGTAGAAAAAGTTTAGACTTATATTATCCTTCACCAATTATAACAGCAATATGTACACTATGTACAGTGATAAATATAGTGCACTCCACGGTAAGCAAGGCAGAAATAGAAGCCACAAGATAGCACACCGTGCTTCAACCAGCTCTAGAGTGGGAATGACAAGGGCAGACAGGAGAGCGGTATCCACATAACCTCTGCGATTGTCAATCCCACCTTCTTATTGGCTAGAACCTGGTCACTAGTTGAACGATGGGGCCCCATCATCAACTCTTAGCAACCTGGTTCGCTGGTTGGGGGAGATAGCCTGTAAATGAGGGTGTGTCCATGCGCCGAATAAAGGTTACGTACTCTTTGCATGCCACATAAACCAAGTCCTAACCGATATAAGCTGGGAAGATATACTAAGCAACGCAGACCCCAACGTATGCCTAGAACAGATTAACTTGGTGGCACTCGATGTATGCACAAGGCTTATTCCTCTAAGAAAAAGGAGGAGTAGATGTAAAATAGAAAGAGACAGGCGCTCCCTTTACAGGCGACAGAAAAGAATAACAGAGCGGCTAAAAGAGGTCAATATATCTGAAATGCGTAGGGAGACACTGGTCAGAGAAATAGCAAGCATCGAACTCAAGCTAAAGGAATCTTATAGGAGTCAGGAATCGCGGGGAGAACTAAAAGCCATAAATGAAATCGAAAGAAACCCAAAGTATTTCTTCTATGCCAAATCAAAGTCGAGAACAACATCCAGTATTGGGCCCCTACACAGATGACAGCAAGGAAATGAGTGAGCTACTCAAGTCCCAATATGACTCAGTTTTTAGCAAGCCACTAACCAGACTGAGAGTCGAAGATCAAAATGAATTTTTTATGAGAGAGCCACAAAATTTGGTTAACACAAGCCTATCTGATGTTATCCTGACGCCAAATGACTTCGAACAGGCGATAAATGACATGCCCATGCACTCTGCCCCAGGGCCAGATTCATGGAACTCCGTGTTCATCAAGAACTGCAAGAAGCCCCTATCACGAGCCTTTACCATCCTATGGAGAGGGAGCATGGACACGGGGGTCGTCCCACAGTTACTAAAAACAACAGACATAGCCCCACTCCACAAAGGGGGCAGTAAAGCAACAGCAAAGAACTACAGACCGATAGCACTAACATCCCATATCATAAAAATCTTTGAAAGGGTCCTAAGAAGCAAGATCACCACCCATCTAGAAACACATCAGTTACACAACCCGGGGCAACATGGGTTTAGAACAGGTCGCTCCTGTCTGTCTCAACTATTGGATCACTACGACAAGGTCCTTGATGCACTAGAAGACAAAAAGAATGCAGATGTAATGTATACAGACTTTGCAAAACCCTTCGACAAGTGTGACCATGGCGTAATAGCGCACAAAATACGTGCTAAAGGAATAGCAGGAAAAGTCGGTCGATGGATCTATAATTTCCTCACTAACAGAACACAGAGAGTAGTCGTCAACAGAGTAAAGTCCGAGGCAGCCACGGTGAAAAGCTCTGTTCCACAAGGCACAGTACTCGCTCCCATCTTGTTCCTCATCCTCATATCTGACATAGACAAGGATGTCAGCCACAGCACCGTGTCTTCCTTTGCAGATGACACCCGAATCTGCATGACAGTGTCTTCCATTGCAGACACTGCAAGGCTCCAGGCGGACATCAACCAAATCTTTCAGTGGGCTGCAGAAAACAATATGAAGTTCAACGATGAGAAATTTCAATTACTCAGATATGGTAAACACGAGGAAATTAAATCTTCATCAGAGTACAAAACAAATTCTGGCCACAAAATAGAGCGTAACACCAACGTCAAAGACCTGGGAGTGATCATGTCGGAGGATCTCACCTTCAAGGACCATAACATTGTATCAATCGCATCTGCTAGAAAAATGACAGGATGGATAATGAGAACCTTCAAAACTAGGGATGCCAAGCCCATGATGACACTCTTCAGGTCACTTGTTCTATCTAGGCTGGAATATTGCTGCACACTAACAGCACCTTTCAAGGCAGGTGTAATTGCTGATCTAAAAAATGTACAGAGAACCTTCACGGCGCGCATAATGGAGATAAAACACCTCAATTACTGGGAGCGCTTGAGGTTCCTGAACCTGTATTCCCTGGAACGCAGGCGGGAGAGATACATGATTATATACACCTGGAAAATCCTAGAGGAACTAGTACCGAACTTGCACACGAAAATCACTCGCTGCGAAAGCAAAAGACTTGGCAGACGATGCAACATCCCCCCAATGAAAAGCACGTTAAGAGACCATACAATTAGTGTCAGGGGCCCGAGACTGTTCAACTGCCTCCCAGCATACATAAGGGGGATTACCAACAGACCCCTGGCAGTCTTCAAGCTGGCACTGAACAAGCACATGAAGTCGGTTCCTGATCAGCCAGGCTGTGGCTCGTATGTTGGTTTGCATGCAGCCAGCAGTAACAGCCTGGTTGATCAGGCTTTGATCCACCAGGAGGCCTGGTCACAGACCGGGCGGCGGGGGCGTTGACCCCCGGAACTCTCTCCAGGTAAACTCCTGCTTTTTCTTAAAGGAATAAGCCTTGTGCATACATCGAGTGCCACCAAGTTAATCTGTTCTAGGCATAAGTTGGGGTCTGTGTTGCTTAGTATATCTTTCCAGCTTATATCAGTTAGGACTTGGTTTACTTGGTCCCACTTTATGTTTTTGTTATTGAAGTTGAATTTGGTGAATGCTCCTTCGTGACTAGTCTCAATATGTCGGTCTGGGGCTCCACACATACATGTCTGAACCTCAATTATGTTGTGAGTTTTCATCAGAGCTGCCTCCTGGTGTTATTACTGCAACAATATTATTTGCTATATTCCTCCATTTTAGGTGCCTTAAGTTGAAATCCCCCAGGAGCAAGATGTTGGGTGCAGGAGCTGGAAGATTTTCAAGACAGTGATCAATTTTTAACAGCTGTTCCTGGAATTGCTGGGATGTTGCATCCGGAGGCTTGTAGACTACCACAATGACTAGGTTTTGGTTCTCGATCTTTACTGCTAAAACTTCCACTACATCATTTGAGGCATTAAGCAGTTCTGTGCAAACAAGTGACTCTGCAATGTACAGGCCAACCCCCCCCCTTTTGCCTGTTCACTCTGTCACATCTGTATAGGTTGTAACCTGGGATCCATATTTCGTTGTCCAAGTGATCCTTTATGTGGGTCTCAGTGAAAGCCGCGAACATTGCCTTTACCTCTGCAAGCAGTCCACGGATGAAAGGTATTTTGTTGTTTGTTGCTGGCTTTAGACCCTGTATATATGCAAAGAAGAATGTCATCGGACTGGTGGTATTGTTGGTATGGGGGGGGGGGGTTTCCCCCCTGCTGCAGCCGCAGCAAGCAGCAACAAGGCTGCTCCTATATCTTGCCGTCCCCTGGGCCTATCCGAACTCCAGTGATGGCCAAATTTGCAAGTACTGCTGGCATTCAAGTACCAGACCTGCTGCCAGACGTGAAACAGACACGAGACGTTTTCCACTACAATGAAATAACTGACCTTCATATCAACTGCACCAGTGTTTAACGGGAAGACAACATGGCAGAAAACCTGATCAACTAAATCTCCAAGGAAATGACAGGTCTGTAGGACTTTTTTCTTCAGTGCCAAACAAGGGAAAGAATTGAGCCTTTAAACATGGCTGACCAGCATCCAAACAGCAGCTACTGCCAGACGTACAACTAGCGAAGTGAAATTCTCATCTTTACTGACGTTCATCTGTTGACAGTAGCATCATATCTGTACCACCATCATATCACCTGTACCAGTGCTAACGAGAGGGAAACACAGGAGACATCGTCAAATCAACAGTACAAAACTCCAAGGTATAGGACGGTTATCCCTCAGTGCCAGTCGTGGGAAAGAAGTGAATAGTTAAATAGTCAAGGTTAATGTTTTAGTAGCTGACCTATATTCAGCTGACGAGTGTACAGTGAGAGAATCATAGCAGAAAAAGCCAAATATACCTATAAACTCAAGGAAAGTCAGGTTGTAGGTGGCATTACTCCCCTCAGTGTTTTAAAAATGGCTGAGTCAGCAGAACAGGTCAGGAGACAACAACACGACACAACCCCTGATAAATGGAATTGAGGGGGATTTGGAAGGATAAAACCATTGATTAAACCTTTCTGGTCTACCAGAATGGAAAGGAGTTAGAAGTTAATTGGTGAAGCCAGACTGTGAAGTGAGGTGGGTAGGGGAGTGTGTAATAAGAGGTTAACTGTAAGGGTTTTGTGAAGTTAAGGGAAAAGTGAGCAGTGAAGAGGGTTTTGAAGAGGAAATTTTACTAGTAATTCAGTGTGATTGCTAAAGCAGATACTAAGTGTACTAGGGACTGGAAAAGAGAAATAAATATTATTGTATATGAGTAAAAGAGCGAAGAGTGAAAATGGCAGGCATTAGAGGGGTACAGGCTGCCATAATTATATTTATATTTCTTCTTCAATTCCATGAAGAAAGAAATCAGTCATGGGGGCTGGAAAAGGTGAATGGAGTAACAGCGCCCTGGACAGTAAAAGCCCAACAGTTGCCATCCTACCAGAAAAGTAAACCTCACTATCGCCGCAAGGTATGGCAACACCGCATACCCAAACAAAAACAGTGGCACACAGCTCTTATTGTAGCGCTCTTAAGTGGTGATATCCAAATTAATCCAGGACCTCAAACTATTGTGCAGAGGCAAAACAGACAGATAAATGACGGCGATAATGACGGTCTAGTAGCTAGGAATGATAACCTTAACTCCATATGTAATGCATACATAGGTCAATGTGAGACAATACAGCCATTATTATCTCAAACACTACCAAACAGGTGCATACACTGTACTAAAGTACGCATGAAAAACAGAAAAGGCACCTTATGTAAAATGTGTAAGGGGTGGGTGCATGATGGATGTATGTACAATTATAGCAATGGTGCCAGAATTCATTTTGTGTGTAACAAATGCACTTTGGCACAGTTACCCTTTAGCAGTGATGACATTGATTTACCTAATTTTAATACAAATGACCCATTGCCATATATTGATGATTGATGATTGTTTTATGAAAACAGGCCTTCACTTTATTCATGTCAATGCAAGATCACTTCTTCCTATATTGGCAGAGATTAGGATTCTAGCTAACAAAATTAGGGCGGCAGTTATACCCATCTCTGAATCTTGGTTGGATGATACGGTGACTGACGATGAGGTCAAAATAGAAGGTTACAATATAAAACGCTTAGATAGGAACAGAAAGGGTGGCGGAGTATGTGCCTACATTAGAAATGACTTAGCTTACAACCCAAGACCTGATTTAAATAACAATAAACTGGAGATTCTATGGTTTGAAGTGCTGCTTCCCAAGACCAAACCCATCTTAGTAGGAACTAGTTACCGCCCTCCTACCCAGGACCAGTTCTTAGAAGACTTTTCCAGAGTCTTGTCCGGAGTTGAAAACAATTGCGAGACAATAATACTGGGCGACTTCAAAATCTGTTTTCAGCAGCAAAATAACGGGCTATGCAAAAGGTATAAGCAAATTCTAGGATTAAATAGCTACACCCAACTAATTAATACACCAACCCGGATCACACAGTTCTCAGCCACCCTAATTGACCACATACTTTGTAACCCCACTGAGAACATTAGTCAGTCAGGCGTCATTACCACAGGTCTTAGTGATCATTTCATCATTTACTGCACCAGGAAAATCACTAGGGATAGGATAGGCCTACACAGGACAATAAAAATGAGGTCAACTAGAAACTACAGTAAAGAAACACTGGTAAATAGGCTACACAATTGTGACTGGACAGAGATAACAAGTTGCACGGACGTAAACGATGCCTGGGAAAAATTCAAAACAATGTTCACTACCATTCTTAATAATATTGCACCAGTTAAAGAGGTTAGGATGCGTGTACCGCTCTTGAGAGCATGAAATGAAATATCTCTACCAACATGACGCAGGAGCGCTTTGCCAATACTATGGTCAGAAAGGTAGGCAGAAGTCAGTCTTAAAGTAAAGAATTTAGTTCATTGTGTGGTCCGAAACTGAGTGTGGAGAGGGAGTGCATGACATGTCGGTCTTTTCCGAGTAGAATGGGAAGGTAACGAAGGAGCATCATCAGAAGATTGACGTTGGCGTTTAGGAGTAGGACCGGAGTTGGTCCGGCGTGAAATGGGCGGGCGATTCGAAAATTGCCATACCCTAGAGGGAGAAGCCGGAAGCATAGTCAAAGGAGAGCGGAGTTCAGACAAATCGAAGGAGTCAGTGAAAGCCCCGGTACCTGAAGCGGGTGAGGAAACAGCACCAGCAAGAGGTACAGGGGCATCAGGAGTGTCCGAAGAATGGTCTAAAAACGAGGCAGGGTCAGAATGGGGTGCGGTATCAAGAAGGGGCCTGGGGGTAGTGGGTTCATGGATTGGGTTCTCCATGGTTAGGTTACTCCTTTGCTTTTTGTTTTTAAGAAAAAAAAGAAAGAAAAGAAAATAAAATTAAAAAAAAGAATAAAAAAAAGGGGGAAGCCGGGAGGAATAGTTCCCAGGAGGAATGAAAGGGCCGGAAATCTCCCTCCGCGCCCAAGAGGACCTCAGCACCGCTAGTAGGGCAGATGCAGCATGGAACCCGTGCCATACCCTACCCATCATGCTAGTAAACCAGCAATCCGGGATAGCAACCTCACATCTGCCGAGCTACCTCGGTGAACAAGAGAGGGCGGCCGGGTATCTGCCACAAAGCATACCTCCTTCGGCCACCACCCCCGGAATCCGAAAGGTGGCTTCCAGAGATACACCCGTCGCCCGAAAGACCCAAAGCTACTCCGGATACCAGAGAGGGATCGGGACATCCCCAAGCGATCCAGATTCCACAGCAAACTACACCACTGCCAAGAACCTCAATGGAATGGGATGGACCCCGGTATCCTTTCCCCTACCTAGGAACTAGCGTGCCTGTGGGAGAAATCCCAAAGTCCAAAAAGAGGAAGGGCAAAAGGGAGGGGTGGGGAGGAGGAGGAGGAGGAAAGGAAAAAGGGGAGGATGGGATAGGGGAGGGGAGATTGGGGGGTAATTAGGTTCAGTCTGAGGAAGACCGACAGGTCTAATTCCTCAGACCAAGAGCCTCTTCACCACGCCAAGGAGCCCTCCTTGAAGAGGAGCGAATGAACAGATCTTTTGGTATGTATGATATTATAATCAAAAGTGCTAAACCAAATGGAATGGTATACCAGAACGTACAAGACGTGCACTTTCATTAAGTTCCATCGGGAAAAGGAATGGATGAATGCAATAAAACAAATTATTATTATCAAAAGAAGGGTTAAACCACAAGGGTTATACAGTGCAATAAAACAGCCCGAGAAGCGATAGGCATTATTATTATAATCAAGGGGAAGCGCTAAACCCGTAGGATTATACAGTGCCTGTGGGGGGGATGGAAGGTATTCAGGGAACTGGAGCAGAGATCCAGTTCCCTAGATCAAGAGCCCCTCACCAGCATCAAGGAACCTTCCTTGAGGGGCGATAGGTAACAGTGGAGCGTAATTCAGGTCTTTGTAAACACACAAACTGGGAGAGCAACACCCTAAGCTCACCCAGATTACCCTTGACGCCACAAATATTCCACTGTAAATAAGTCACGATTTGCGAAGAGAAGTATACCGGTAACATGAAGCAGTATGTGACTACGGACTAGGAGGGTTAGTCAAGTCTACATGTGGAGGTAGCAGAAAACTAGTAAACAGCGAAAGACTGGAACGCTGCGAAATTGTGCAGATGATTTAGAAGAGTGAAGAGAAGCGATGGGAGGTGGATCAGGGTCTATTAATGGTTTTGTGTCTAACATTTTCGGAGAAAGTTTTCAAGAGTTTCAGAGGACAAGGATTATAATCATGGGGGAGCGCTAAAACAGACAAGGAAGTTGAATGTGGTACATCAGAGATAGAAGGGGAGGGTAGATGGATGAATTAGTTACCAAAGAGAAAGGAGGGAGGGGGGGGGGTGTAAGGTTAGAATTAATTTGGGAATAAACTGTTCGAGGGGGAGGATGAACCTCCACTCCTAACAAAGCTAGTGTAAGCTAAAGAAATAGGTACAGAGACTGGAAAAATGTTTGGTAAGGATAAGTGAAGGAGGGTTTAAGATTTGAACCTTGGGTGTTTTTTTAGACTGGAGTAGAGGCGAAGGGATGGTGTAGTTGTGCGAGCTTGAGAACATGCGAGAGATCGACCAAAGATTTTATTATAATCAAAAAGAGGCGCTAAGCCACAAGGGCTATACAGCGCTGCAATGGACTCAAGAACAGTATGAGGTGACGAGGTCCAGGACTGCAAAGGTTAGATACAGAGGTGACGATGTTCTGACCAGAGGCCTCTTAGTAACTCGAGAATATTCTAAAGTCTTTCAAGTCTCCCCTGGAGACAGATTAGACTGCCATGGCATACGTTGAACCCTCCTCTCTTAGACAACTAATTTCTCGATTTAGGTAAACTTGGCAACAGCGAGAATAAGCCGGGTGTCATTACAATTAAGGCAAGAGGGAGGCAAGTAGGCTGTAGGATGTGTTGGTATGGTCAGCAGTACCAGACTGGTATGTCATGAACCTACGATATTCCCCATGAACTATGACCCCTATGGGTTTGTAGATTCCCCATAAACCTTGGGTTTGTAGATTCCCCATAAACCTAAGTGCTAAACCCATAAGGGTCATGCAGCTCTGCAGAGGGGGGTAGGTATTAGCAGAGGTGGGAATTACAAGAGGAAAATGGAATTAAAGTTGGTGCATTATTATGATCATTATGTGCTAAACCCACAAGGGTAATACAGCACTAAAATATTAAATAGTAATAATACAGGGAGTGCATTCAAGGAGGGACTAAGCGAGGTCAGAGAGAGTTGCCAACAAGGAATCTCCCAAGGGATGATTGAATGGAAGGGGCAACTCAAAAACAGTGAAAAGAACCTTTTACTTATCTTTAGGGTATAGAGCCCTCCATCACCATCAAAGCACCCATATACACTTTTTTTAAGGTAACAGATCCAGTTGAAGCACTGAATCTACCTGGGAAATTAGTAGTTATCAGGTCTCATCAGAAGGAATGGTAAAATTAGCGGGATCAAGCACTCTTCACCTGCAGAGGCATCCTCTCCCTTAAGGGTCTCCATAAGGCTACATTTTCCACTAACTTCTTTACTTGCAGGTAGATGAAATGATAAAAATAATTAAGAGGCTTTATTTAGGAAGAGGTATCCAGAGCAGTGAGTTTCTCTTTGTCCTTTCCTTGTCTTGCAGCACGCCCTGCTGCTCTCCTTTCTATGATCTTCTTGCGGTCTTTGTCCATTTTGAGCTTCACCACGCATACCTAGAAAGAGATTTAATTATATCTTTAAATTAGCACTTCAATTAAGCTCATAAAATTCAAAATTAACCTTAACTCTAAAATGACTGAATTCAAAGCAATTAAAAATATTTAAGGGCTAAAATGTTTATACATATTTATATTCAGAAGCAGTTTACTCGTCTTAAGAGCCAGGCAAGTACATGCCTGGTGCAAAAGCTAGAAAGCCTGTGTGTCAGGTGGAGAGATGGACAAGAGAACCTTGCCCACACACCAGTGACTGCACACTGTGACAAAGCCACAACTTTCCAACCACTGCATCTCTCGGAGAATGGATTGCATTATCATCATGTTACACAAATTATACATAAGCATCAATATGGATTATCTAAATGGAAATTACCTTAGAGGGATGGATGCCAACATAAACAGAGGCACCATTTGCTTTTTCTCTCTGGATTCTCTCTATGTAGATGCAGTACTTCTTACGATACACACTAACAATCTTCCCTACTTGCTGGCCTTTGTAGTGCCCACGAACCACCTAGAGAACAAGAACATACATTAGACAAAAGTTGTTTTTAAACCCAGCGAGTTTTGTTGCATAACACCAGTAAAAATTCCCTGCAAAGAAATTAACTAATTTTTGTAGATCCACAAAGGTCTATCAATAAATATGGCATCTGAAGTGAGTTACCTCACTGCCACTTAATTTTACTGTCAACAAGTAATCTGTTGGACATCAACAGCTAATGCAAAAATTACTAATGCCCCATCTGTTAAGACTTCCAGAAATTGATTTATTCTCAATAAATTTTCATGAAGTACACACAAGATTGTTTTTCCACGTACAGTACACAAATAACCCACTCATTAATGGTCCAATTTGAACAGAAATGGTGTCATAATCTTCAGTCTCCCAAGTGTATTCCAGCCACTGCACAATACTTTGACATATTTTGACACTGCTTCCATTTGAACAAATTACAAACCAAACAAATCTCGATGCAAGAATACTTCACTAATGCAGCAAGTTAGGTTCCAGACTACCGCCATAAAAAAGTATCCCCTTAAAGTGAATAACAGCCTTATTTACCCCCCATTTGCCAGTGCATATAATTACCCCACTTGCCAGTGCATATAAAAGTCTAAAAAAATGTTTAAATAATTTATTAAATGCACAATAGCACTAGACCTAAAAAAAGTTACCTTAAAAATAAAAATGAATCGCTGGTGAAAAAATAAAAGCCAAAAATAAAACATGAATAATTGAAAAGCGTCACATTAATGAAGCACCCTAAAGCGAGGTATGCCCGTTATGTATTTTGTAGGTGAAATACCATCTTCAATATATTTGCTAAGAACATAAAAGCACAATACACACATACTTTTACTGGAACACACACAAACAACCCAGCATATAGGAGAAAGAAATTGACGATGTTTCAGTTCAACTTCAACCATGAAATACTCCCACACTAAAACATGAAGGTAAAGGAACTAAACTGCCACAGGCTTCCTTGTTCTCTGGAGGAACAAGGGTTAAGTTTTGGAGGAACACACTATCTTGAGTGACATTTTAGTTCTTATGCCAATTAACCCTTTTAGGGTTTCCTAAGTACAGTGGACCCCTGGTATTCGATATTAATCTGTTCCTGAGAGCTCATCGTATACCAAAATTATTGAAAGGCGAATTAATTTTCCCCATAAGAAATAATGGAAATCAAATTAATCCATGCAAGACATCCAAAAGTATGAAATTTTTTTTTTTTACCACATGAAGTATTAAGTTTAATGCACACAAACTGAAGAAGACATGCACAGTTTGTAGTACTCTACTAACAATAGAATACATGACGCTTACCTTTAATGAAGATCTGGTGATGATTGATGGGATGGGAGGAAGGGAGAGTGTCGTAGTTGTTAATGTTTAGAAGGGGAATCCCCTTCCATTAGGACTTGAGGTAGCAAGTCCTTTTCTGGGGTTACTTCCCTTCTTTTAATGCTACTAGGACCAGCTTGAGAGTCACTGGACCTCTGTCACACAACAAATCTGTCCATAGAGGTCTGTACCTCCCGTTCCTTTAAGATTTGTCTAAAATGGGCCATAACATTGTCATTGTAATAGTCACCAGCACGGTTTGCAATAGCTGTGTTAGGGTGATTTTCATCCATAAAGGTTTGCAGATCAACCCACTTTGCACACATTTCCTTAATTTTTGAAGTAGGCACAATGGATTCCACAACTGGCATAGGCTCCTCAGGGTTAGCCCCAAACCCTTCAAAATTTTTCTTAATTTCCATACTAATTCTCACCCTTTTTACCACAGGGTTGGCACTAGAAGCTTTCTTGGGGACCATGGTGACTTATTTTGCAGAAACAAGCACCAAAAACACCGTGATATTATTTATACCATTTCTACACTAGCATTAGTCTGCATAACAGTAAATCTTCTATTTTTGTGAGAATAAAAATTCAAAGTGGAAAGCAAAAGAAACAGAGAGGCCTGGGGACGTGACTAATGAACAGAGGAAATGATATTTTAGTGCCAGGAATGTCTGTCTCGTTTATTCTGGACCCTATTTGGAAATTGGCATCTTTTGAAATTTGTGTGAAATTGGCAAAATTGCTAATTTCTGACCACTTTATTGGATAGTTGAAATCGGTAAATGGGTGGTTTCTTGTACTCATTTGATAGAAAAAATGGAATTCTAGCGAAAGTTATGATTTTTGTCGATTAGTACACTGAAACTGACTGAAAATAGGGCTCAGAGTGGGCAAAATCGCCGATGCATAAACATCATCGAGACCGCTAACTTCACGAGAGCATAATTTCGTAAGTTTCCTATTAAATTTCATACTTTTGGTGTCATTATGATCGGGAAAAGATTCTCTATCTTTTCATAAGAAAATTTAATTTTTTTCCAAAAAAATTTTCGACCCTGAGAACCCATTTAGGAGAGGGCCTCTCGACCCTGAAAGGGTTAAAAAAAAAAAAAAAGGGGGATGGTGGCCTTTGCATTAAATTTTTGTTTTGGTTGCATCAATTTTAATATCAAAACTAAGCTCAATTGAAATCAGTCGTATTTCTTAGAGCCTAATAGTAAGATGCACCTAACTCTTGACAAAATGATTGCAGAGGCACAAGTCCCTCACATCTGCCTCCTTAAAGGTGGGTGCAGTGGGAGTTCCCCCATACATGCCTCCTGACATTCTGTGCGGGGCCAAGTCTCCTTGAGCACCCTCCCCCCAATAAAAGAAAAACAAACCCTAAGAATGGCTAATGAAAAATGTTCATTTTCACAGTTGTAGCATATCTTACAAGACTAATATATCAGGGCAACACCAGGTTATCCTGCTAATGTTATTAATAAAAGGTCTAGTTTATTATGCATTTTTCCACCAGCCCCAGGTAAATGCAACTGTAACAAAACCTCAAACTGCAAGCTTTCAGATCCTTTCCAGTGTAAGGAGACAATTCACCCTGTAATCACATAAATCTTACTGTATTCCTGTGAATTATCAATGAAACCTTGCAGTGTCATGCCCAACATGGCTGACAAGTATAAATCAGCTGATAAGTCATGCGACTGAAAAACTTCAACTTACAAAACTAGTAACATGTAGTAGACCAGAGCCTATTTTTTTTTTTTTTTGCTTTGACAATAATAAACTTACCATTCAACCAATTTACTCTTATGTATTTCTCTACATCTTAAAAGCAGTGTATGAAATAAGTGTGTGTAGTTACCGATTATTTACACGTAAATGAACACTTCTGTACAACTACACGTCCTCACTCATAACTACGCTGAAGACTGATTACTGTCAGGGTAAATTTGTAAACAGCATTGCTTGCAATGCAACTGGCCAATATTATGAAATTTTATAATACAGGTCCGCCATCACAAATCCGGCAATCAGTTATTCGGCACTAATTTCAGCTAGCATAATTTCAAATTTCCAGGGTCGCCACATCAACCTGCTGGTACTGTTTGGTGGCGCTACTTGCTGCATAAGTCATTATTTCTTTTTCTCCATTTATTGTTATAACCTGCTTACTTTTAGCCCTAGCCATGGTTCCAATGAATAAAAGAAATGCTTTTCGTTGTGTAAAGCACCTACACAGTAGTACAATGTCCATTAGATAAGGTGGCTTTGAAGCCACTGTCGGTTGCCATGAGCTCAGTCTCGTGATGCAGGGGGTTATGCTTTATTATTACGCTAATATCAACGCTACAGCTTATTGCCTACCACAATTGATCTAATATGACATAATAAACAATATAAATAATATAAAACATGTTAAATACTCCAGAATGAATAACATTTGGCATAATACCGAGCAGTTTGTCGGAGGTATGGGATACAAGTACCATTCTCCTATCCCAGTCTTGGGGGCTTATATTAGAGAAAACGGAGTACAGTGGACCCCCGCATAACTATCACCTCCGAATGCGACCAATTATGTAAGTGTATTTATGCAAGTGCGTTTGTACGTGTATGTTTGGGGGTCTGAAATGGACTAATCTACTTCACACTATTCCTTATGGGAACAAATTCGGTCAGTACTGGCACCTGAACATACTTCTGGAGTGAAAAAATATCGTTAACCGGGGGTCCACTGTATAGCACATGGCTGTGATATACACTCGTACTGTGCCATAAACCTGAAACAAAAAAGCTATTTTCTCTAGATTATTACATATAGCAGCATATGTGTAAAGAACCTAGGATAACCCAAAAAAGTCAGACAACATGGCTTATTTCTGGTACCTGGCTTGGGTTAGCCATATATGATTTTTGGTAAACATTCGATTACCAGTGAGGGTAGAAACACTGGGCATGTTCCTTTACACCTGTTGTCTATGTTCACCCATCAGTAAAATAGGTACCTGGGTGTCAGTGGACTGGTGTGGGGCACATCCTGGGACACACCTAATTTGCTTGAAATACTCTGCATAACAAGCAGCTTTCTACATAGTAGTATGTCACTAATATCAGCTAGACCTGTATACCTTGTACATGTAGTAAATAAAATTATTATTATTTTCTCAACGGTTTGTTGGATTATTTTATTGAAACTTGGGCAATGTATGATGGAAAGATACTTCTTAACATACACCAAAAAAGAAAGAAATCAGACCATAAATAGCAGAGTTCACTTCTCAGCCATTAGCGGCCACTTGGCGGAATATTTTTATGGTTTTCATTGTTATATTCTAGTTTTTTCGGTCTCATTTGACAGAATGGAAGACATATTACAGAAATAGATATGATTTTGAAGGTTTTCATGACGAAAAGTACCTCGAAATTGCGCTCACAGAAGCGGAAATGTTCCATTCTTTAGCGATGCTCAAGAGTAAACAAATGACATCACCGTCTAATACCTGTCCGCCTGCCTGTCCAAATTCCAATATGTAGACAAGAAAGGGTCGATATTATTTATACAATTATTATAATAATGCAGTAGTCTGTGTAACAGTAAATCTTCTATTTTTTTGCGTGAATCAAAATTCCAAATGGTAAGCAAGAGTAATATAAGAGGGGCCTGAAGCTGTGACTAATGAATAGAAAAAATGTTCTTTTAGTGCCAGGAATGTCTGCATTGTTTATTCTGGACCCTATTTTGAAACTGACATCTGAAATTTGTGTGAAATTTACCAAATTGGCAATTTCTGACCACTTTATTGGGTAGTTGAAACAGGTGAATGGGCAGTTTCTTGTACTCAGTCAACAGACTAGAAGGAAGTAAATAAGCAAGTTTATTCACGTATACGCAAATAGTTACACATTATCGTACATAGCAGCGTGTGTATAGAGAACCTAGGGTAACGCAAAAAAGTCAAAGTGACTTATTTCCAGTACCTGGCTTGGGCCTGCCATATATGATTTTTGGTAAATATTTTTTTTCTCAGTTGTTTGTTGGGCTATCTCATTGAAACTTGGGCAATGTATGATGGAATGATGCTTCTTAACATACCCCAAAAATAAAAAAGACGGAAAATAAATAAGGGAGTTCAGTTCTCGGCCATTAGCCGCCTCTTTGCGGCATATTTTCTTGTGGTTTTTATGGTGGTATTCTCGTTTTTTTTTGGTCTCATTTGATAGAATGGTAGATATATTACAGATATATCTGATTATCTCGCAAGTTTTTCGTTTACTTATATCTTAACACAGTGGCATTAATCCTCTGACTGTTGCAAGCCCCTTTCTGAAACTGTCATTCTATGATTGAAAATTTTTTGGGAAAAAAAAAAAAAAAAAAAAAAATTTTCTTATGAAATGATTGAGAATCTTTTCCCAATAGTAATGACACCAAAAGTATGAAATTTGGTTGAAAGCTCACGGAATTACACTCCCACGAAGTTAGCGATCTCAGCGACATACGCCTTGGCGATTTCGCCGACTTGGAGCCCTATTTTTGGCCAATTCCGTTGTTCCAGTTGACCAAACTCGTATTTCTTTAGAACTCCATTTTTTCTATCAACTGAGTACAAGAAACCGCCCATTTACCGATTTGAACTACCCAATAGTGGTCAGAAATTGGCAATTTGGCCAATTTCACAAAGTAAAAAAGATGCCAATTTCAAAATAGGGTCCAGAATAAATAATACAGACATTCTTGGCAATAAAATAACATTCTCTGTTCATTAGTCACGTCTCTAGACCCCTCTTGTATAACTACTGCTTTCTATTTTGATTTTCTATTCATACCAAAAAAAATAGAAAATTTACTGTTATGCAGACTATGTTTGTTAAAATGGTATAAATTATATCAATGCAGTAGTAAAAGAATATTAGACTCCCCAGTTGACGTGAATTGGACTTGTGGCGTGATCTACTTACTCTTGAACATTGGTAAAAATCGAACATTTCCGCTACTTTGAGCTCAATTTCAAGGTCAATGTCATCATGAAACTAATCAAAATCATCTCTATTTCTTTAATACGTTTTCCATTTTATCATGCAAGACCATGAAAGCAAGAATACAACGATAAATACTACACAAAAACACACCCAAGTCGGCATTTTAATCCAAAAAAAACGGTCGGAGTTTTTTTTTTTCTCATTATGCACTGTGTGCTGCAGGATTTATTTTCATATGGTGCACACTGACCACACAGACCCATTCTCTCACATGTGGGCCTACCAGCTTTCTCCTGCTGGATTTGAAGCTGCTAGAATTGAGTATATATATGTCCGAAACACTGGCTCGTAAGACGTATATATACGACCAAAACAGTTGAAGGGTTAATAATGATAGGCAACAAATTTCACAGAAGAAAAAAAAAAAAAAAAAAAAAAAAAAAAAAAAAAAAAAAAAAAAAAAAGAGCCCAATGGAAATAAGTCACTGATTTTTTTGGGTTACCCTAGGTTCTCTACACACATGCTGCTATGTATAATAATCTATGTAACTATTTGTTGTTTGTTGGACTATCGTATCGAAACTTGGGCAATGTATGATGGAAAGATGTAACGCAAAACAAAAATTAAAGAAATCGGACAATAAATAATGGAGTTCACTTCTCAGCCATTAGCCTTAGTGGTATATTTTCCTGTGGTTTCTGTGGTTGTATTCTCATTTTTCTGGTCTCGTTTGATAGAATGGAAGATACATTACAGAAATAGATATGATTTTGATTGGTTTCATGACAAAAAGTACCTTGAAATTGACCTCAAAGTAGCAGATTTTCAAGAGTAAACAAATGACGTCATCGTCCAATACATGTCCAAGTGGCCAGTCTAATATGCAGTCACGAATGGGTTGACATTATTTATACAATTCTATTTTTTTTGTGTGAATAAAAATTCAAAATGGAAAGCAAGAGGGACCTGGAAACATGACTAATGAACAGAGAAAATGTTATTTTAGTGACAAATGCAATCATGGGGTGATAGTGCACAAAATGAAGGCCATGGGCATTACGGGGAAGGTAGGCAGATAGATTTTCAGTTTCCTAACACACAGAACACAAAAAGTAGTAGTGAACAGGGCAAGATCCAGCATCAGCGAGGTCAAAAGCTCAGTGCCCAAAGGCACCGTCCTGGCACCTCTGCTGTTCCTCATCCTCATAGCAGACAAACAAAAACACCCGGCACACTTTTGTATCATCATTTGCAGATGACACTAACAACATGACGTTCAATGGTGATAAGTTCCAGCTGCTTAGGTATGGAAAGAATGAAGAATTCAAAAGGAGCACTATATACAAAACTCAAGTGTCACCAAATAGAATGTAAGGAACACGTAAAAGACCTAGGAATAATTATGTCAGCGGACCTTTCTTTTAAAGACCATAACACAAAGATCACGACAGCCAGGAAGATGACTGGGTGGGTATTGAAAGCTTTCAAAACAAGGGAAACAATGCCGATGGTGACTCTTCAAATCGCTAGTGCTCCCTCACTTAGAACACTGCTCAGTGCTGACGGCCCCAATCAGGGCAGAAGAAATATTGGAACAAATACTACAGAGAGCATTTACGGCTCACACTGAGCCAGTAAAGCACCTAAACTACTGAGAACGCCTGCAACTCTTGAACATGTACTCAATGGAGCGGAGGAGAGAGAGGTACATAATATATACCTGGAAGATACTCGATGGCTTGGTCCCAAATCTGCACACTGCCATAACATACAGGAGTGAGAGATATGGGAGGAAGTGTAAAATAAACCCAATGAGGAGCAGGGGTGTGGTGGGGACAATAAGGGAACACTGTATCAGCATCCGGGGTCCCAGACTTTTCAACATCTTACCAGAAGATATCAGAAACACTGCTGGAACAAGTGTTGAAGCCTTCAAGAGGAAACTAGACAAGTATCTTCACCAGGTGCCAGATCAACCAGGCTGTGATGGGTATGTGGGGCAGTGGGCCTCCAGCAGCAACAGCCTGGTTGACCAGGCAAGCACCAGATGAGCCTGGCTCATGGCAGGGCTCAGTAGATATACTCTCAAAATTCTTCAAAGGTATATCAAAGGAATGTATGCACCATTATTCTGGACCTTATTTTGAAATTGGCACCTTTGAAATTTGTGTGAAATTGGCCAAACTGCCCATTTCTGACAACTTTTCTCGGTAGTTGAAATAGGTGAATGGGTAGTTTCTTGTATGCAGTCGACAGAATAGAACTAAGTTTATTCAGGTATACACAGATACAGTTACATAGATCATCATCTTAGCAGCATATATGCAGAGAACCTAGGATAACCCAAAAAAGTCAAAGTGACTTATTTCCAGCGGGGGCCTTAAAGACTATCGTGTAGTCGATGGGTTTTAACACAATAAACTAGCTAGCCATTTTGTATAACAAACCAGAAACAAGAACAGATCTTGCAAGAACCCTTGCAAGATCTGTTCTTGCAAGAGATGAACTGAAGTGCAACACTTGTATAAACCTTGCTGAATTTAAACAGCACTACAAAAGAAATACTAGCAAAATAGCCAAGTTTGGTAGACTGGAATAATGGAATGGGCCAAATGTTGGACATAAATTGAGTGAAATCACCGATACATAAATATCGCCACTGGATTAAGTTATTCTAACCAAACCACGCTGTAATCCGGCTAAGTCACTAATACGGCACCCTACAGGTCCCGATGATGCCAGATTAGCAATGGCCGTGCGAGGGAAAAGTTCAACAGACAGGAGTAGCGAGCGAGTATATGGTAACGATAGTTTGATTGCCAGCTGCTCGTTAAGGTAGGGTAAGTCTAGCTCTTGCTATCCCCCCCCCTTTCTCCCCACCCCAAAAGGTGGCGTGTGGGGCTCCGGCCAAACAGTAATCAGTCGACTCACAGCTCCCAGCACAACTGTAAGTAAAAGCCTGCTCTTATTCTAGTGTATATTTGTTGAAAGCTTCACTTTTGACCAATAATAAACTTCGTCCTTTCAGTTTTAAGCTCCACATGAGACTTTTAAGATAATCACCACCTTTTTTAAGTATCTTACACTTATCATGGAGAGTGATTTCTTAAGCAGTGGGTAGCCTGTCTCTCTTTCCAGCTTGGAATGACAGATCGGGTCACCTACCAACCAACGAGAAGTGTTGAAGGAAACCGGTCTCGAGACGTCACTTTATGATCTACCTACCTGATTAATTGTACAGGACACTACCCCTCATCTTTGCAGTATTAAAGAACCTGCGTTCCTGTCATCTGGACTGCCTATTCAAGGCAATAGACTCTGTGAAGAACTAGTCGTTGGGTTGTCACCAACACCTGTGATCCCCCCCCCCCCAATCATCAGTAACAGCTACAATTTCTACAAGACTGTGTCAACCTCCACCAGATACCCAATTATAACAGTATATATTTTCGTTGAATTCAAATGTCATATTTTTATTTCATTTTTCATTTTTCTTTCAAGTAGGATACACCTTCATATTTCAATGTTTATCTTTGCATTAATAAATAATAAAGTGTTTATCTTTGTAAATTATTATTTATTTTTCTATTCATTAATTTTCCTGAGCCAGCCAGCCTTGGTAATACTGTCTGCAGTTGTTACAGGGCTGAGTAAGCCTTCACAGGCCGACCTGTATTACAATCCAGTAATACTCTTCAAAAAATGGAAATTATTCACATTGTTTGACCTTACTGGGTTATCCTGGGTTAAATATGAATAAGTCATCTTAGTGTCACTTGCACACCTTGTTTGCTGGCAGGGATGCTGGTGGTGGAACAACAGCTTCTGGTTCATTGTTTACTTTTGCTAGTTAGGCATGATAACTATTATCTCAGACAATGTAAAAAGAGAGCAAATGAGAGAGTGGGTGAGATGTTATCAACAAATTTTGTTGAAAATAAGAAAAAGTTTTGGAGTGATATTAACAAGTTAAGAAAGCCTAGAGAACAAATGGATTTGTCAGTTAAAAATAGGAGAGGAGAGTTATTAAATGGAGAGTTAGAGGTATTGGGAAGATGGAGGGAATATTTTGAGGAATTGTTAGATGTTGATGAAGATAGGGAAGCTGTGATTTCGTGTATAGGGCAAGGAGGAATAACATCTTGTAGGAGTGAGGAAGAGCCAGTTGTGAGTGTGGGGGAAGTTTGTGAGGCAGTAGGTAAAATGAAAGGGGGTAAGGCAGCCAGGATTGATGGGATAAAGATAGAAATGTTAAAAGCAGGTGGGGATATAGTTTTGGAGTGGTTGGTGCAATTATTTAATAAATGTATTGGAAGAGGGTAAGGTACCTAGGGATTGGCAGAGAGCATGCATAGTTCCTTTGTATAAAGGCAAAGGGGATAAAAAAGAGTGCAAAAATTATAGGGGGATAAGTCTGTTGAGTATACCTGGTAAAGTGTATGGTCGAGTTATAATTGAAAGAATTAAGAGTAAGACAGAGAATAGGATAGCAGATGAACAAGGAGGCTTTAGGAAAGGTAGGGGGTGTGTGGACCAGGTGTTTACAGTGAAACATGTAAGTGAACAGTATTTAGATAAGGCTAAAGAGGTCTTTGAGGCATTTATGGATTTGGAAAAGGCATATGACAGGGTGGATAGGGGGGCAATGTGGCAAGTGTATGGTGTAGGAGGTAGGTTACTGAAAGCAGTGAAGAGTTTTTACGAGGATAGTGAGGCTCAAGTTAGAGTATGTAGGAAAGAGGGAAATTTTTTCCCAATAAAAGTAGGCCTTAGACAAGGATGTGTGATGTCACCGTGGTTGTTTAATATATTTATAGATGGGGTTGTAAGAGAAGTAAATGCGAGGGTCTTGGCAAGAGGCGTGGAGTTAAAAGATAAAGAATTACACACAAAGTGGGAGTTGTCACAGCTGCTCTTTGCTGATGACACTGTGCTCTTGGAAGATTCTGAAGAGAAGTTGCAGAGATTGGTGGATGAATTTGGTAGGGTGTGCAAAAGAAGAAAATTGAAGGTGAATACAGGAAAGAGTAAGGTTATGAGGATAACAAAAAGATTAGGTGATGAAAGATTGAATATCAGATTGGAGGGAGAGAGTATGGAGGAGGTGAACGTATTCAGATATTTGGGAGTGGACGTGTCAGCGGATGGGTCTATGAAAGATGAGGTGAATCATAGAATTGATGAGGGAAAAAGAGTGAGTGGTGCACTTAGGAGTCTGTGGAGACAAAGAACTTTGTCCTTGGAGGCAAAGAGGGGAATGTATGAGAGTATAGTTTTACCAACGCTCTTATATGGGTGTGAAGCATGGGTGATGAATGTTGCAGCGAGGAGAAGGCTGGAGGCAGTGGAGATGTCATGTCTGAGGGCAATGTGTGGTGTGAATATAATGCAGAGAATTCGTAGTTTGGAAGTTAGGAGGAGGTGTGGGATTACCAAAACTGTTGTCCACAGGGCTGAGAAAGGGTTGTTGAGGTGGTTCGGACATGTAGAGAGAATGGAGCGAAACAGAATGACTTCAAGAGTGTATCAGTCTGTAGTGGAAGGAAGGCGGGGTAGGGGTCAGCCTAGGAAAGGTTGGAGGGAGGGGGTAAAGGAGGTTTTGTGTGCGAGGGGCTTGGACTTCCAGCAGGCATGCGTGAGCGTGTTTGATAGGAGTGAATGGAGACAAATGGTTTTTAATACTTGACATTCTGTTGGAGTGTGAGCAAAGTAACATTTATGAAGGGATTCAGGGAAACCGGCAGGCCGGACTTGACTCCTGGAGATGGGTAGTAGTGCCTGCACTCTGAAGGAGGGGTGTTAATGTTGCAGTTTAAAAACTGTAGTGTAAAGCACCCTTCTGGCAAGACAGTGATGGAGTGAATGATGGTGAAAGTTTTTCTTTTTCGGGCCACCCTGCCTTGGTGGGAATCGGCCAGTGTGATAATAAAATAAAAAAAATTCCTAACCCGAGTAGTTAACCATGATACGCTGTGTGAAACTTGCTGACCTTGTATTTTTTTTGAACATATGAATAGATGGAAGATCAAAAGTTACACCGAGGTCAAAAATACTAACAGGTGGCAGATTTGCAGGTATGAAAAATTGTATATACAGTGGAACCTAGGCTTACAAGTTTAATCTGGTATGTGATCTTGCTTGCACCCCGATCTACTAGTATGTAGTCAATTTTCCTCATTTAAATTAACTGAAATTCCATTAATTCATTCCAGTAGAATTACTGCTCTGGGAGGCAGAACAAAAATGCTTCAATATGATGCTAATATCAACTCTACGGCTTATGTATCTATCACAATTCATCTAATGACATAATAAACAATATAAATAACAAACCTGATCTATACTCTAAAATGAATAAAATATGTCATTATGTGACAAGTGGCGGCTATTCCCTACCTCAAGTGGCTGCCTTGTTGTGGGTCCGCGGGGAAGACTTCCCGCCATCCCGACACTCACTCCCGACACCACCATCCCAGCTTCATGAATACATGTTCAGTTTCACTTCTCTCCTACAAGCTAGGTGTGTTTGTGAACTGTGTTTTTATCTTTTAATTACCATATCTTTTATCTGCCAAACAATCATGACACCCAGTAGGTATACCAGTGTTGCTGACTTACTGACTTGACTGACATTCTGAATGACTTAAAGTTACTTTTATTGAAGAGGACCCTGAAACGATGTCTAGAGCAGCTGATGCCGTACCATCAGTTGTATAATGAACTGCAGGGTAAAATAGAACAGAGATCCATTACAAAATTTATGCACATTCCAGTACAATCACCAATTTCAGCCCAGTAGGGCCACAGTATAACTCTTCATAATCATCAACAAACACCAGCACCCAGAATTTAAGGTAAGAAATACTATTACGTATTTCTGTTGCAGTTATAGTCTTAAGAAGTAAAAACATAATAAAACATCATGACAATGAGCTACATTCATGGGTGATGAATGTTGCAATGAGGAGGCAGTGGAGATGTCATGTCTGAGGGCAATGTGTGGTGTGAATATAATGCAGAATGACAGTGTATAAATCTGTAGTGGAGGGAAGGCGGGAAAGGTTGGAAGGAGGGGGGTAATGGTTGTGTGTGCGAGGGGCTTGGACTTTCAGCAAGCATGCATGAGCATATTTGATAGGAGTGAATGGAGTCAAATGGTTTTCAATACTTGACATGCTGTTGGAGTGTAAGCAAAGTAACATTTATGAAGGGATTCAGGGAAACCAGCAGGCCAAACTGGAGTCCTGGAGATGGGAAGTACAGTGTCTGCACTCTGAAGGAGGGGTGTTAATACTGCAGTTTTATAACTAGTGTAAAGCACCCCTCTGGCAAGACGGTGATGGAGTGAATGATGAAAGTTTTTCTTTTTCGGGCCACCCTGCCTTAGTGGGAATCGGCCGATGTGTTAATAAATAAATAAATAAATAAATAAATAAATAAATAAATAAATAAAAAAAAAAGATCTGGAGGTTTAAAGAGTTGTTTGAGGGGAAAGCTCACATCCTAAATTTTTGCTCATATCCAGAAACAAAAAATTGACTGAACAATTGCTCGTATCCTGAAAAACTCATATGGTGGAGCACTCCTAAGCCGAGGTTTCACTGTACTAGTACATTGAGCAAATACAACAGCATTTGCATACTAAACCACTGGACACAATTAAAAGGCTAAGAGTTAACATACCTGAACTTCATCATCCTTGCGAATAGGAATTGATCGAACATTGTACTTCTGTCTCAGTTCTTTAGAGAGGGGGGCAGACATGAACCTTCGACGTATGTGGGAAGGTGCATTGAAGTAACGATTTCGGTTCTTGCGCCGAGAAGCTGTTTTCAGCTTATTAAGCTTCATGGTGGATACTGAAAATAAAGAATTTATTAACACACAGTATGTAATTTATTAGTATATAAATTGAGAAAAGGAAAACATGGTTCAGCAGTCTTTTCTGAATCCTAGAGCCAGGAGGACAGTACCTGGTGTAGAAGTTAGAGAGCCTGTGTGTCAGGTGGAGATCTAGACAAGAGAACCTTGCCTATACCCCAGGGACTGCACACCATGACGGACAAGGTCACAACTCCCTAACAGCTACGTCTCTCAGAGAATGGATTGAGTTGTCATCATATGAACAGAGCAAGATAATACTAGCCACTTCCCAAGGTAAAACAACCAAAAAAATTAACTTTAAAAATAAATGCATATAAAACTATGGAAAATATGTATGGCATGGGTCCACAATGTATGTCACAAATTGGAGAATAATACAGTATAGAATAGGGTAGTAGCACACTGCTAATGTATCCAATTTTTAGTAATAAAAAGTGATACAGCATCTACATCAATAACCAATGGTCACACTATGTACGATTAATTTTACTTACGTGTACTTGTGTCTAAATAAGCTTACTAACACAGGAAGTCCTCAGAAATTCGTTGACTTTTTTTCATGAGAACTTTAAGCTACTAGTTCCCTCACTTTGTAGTTTCACATAATGCACATCAGTTCTTATCTGGCAACTCATTTCTTCACATAATTCACTCGCTACATGCAGCACACACACACACATGGGCGATAGGAACAAGAAGATTGTATTGTGGGGCACAGTGGGAAGCACAACATATCAAAAATCCCTCATTATTAACAGTAGTGTTGGCATCTCAGATTCTGGAGACTACTTGGGTGTCTGCAGTTGTGAACTGCATTATGGCCTCTCATTGTCCTAAATCATCTAGTCCTGTCCCTGAGCCATCAAAGCTTCAACACTGAGATGAGATAAAGATTTTGAATAGTTCTCATGCTGAGAACTATTAATGTTTGTAGAATTACCGACAGTATGTTAGGTAAAAAGGAGAAGTGCACTAACGTGACATTTTATTGTGGCAATGTTCCACTCTCCAGGAGTTTTGTCAAGCCATAACAGCTTGAGAAAGCTCCTGGAGAGTGAAACGTTTCCACAATACAATGTCACATTAGTTGCACTTATGTCCTTTTTACCTAACATACTGTTGGTAATTCTACCAACATTAATACAAGAACATAAGAAGGGGCACTGCAGTGGGCCTAATGGCCCATGCTAAGCAGGTCCAAGTCATCTCCCAGCCTAGGCTACTGGCCATAGCCAGTCAGGTCCAAGTCACATCCACTTAAGGATGGAGCACTGCATTAAGACCGACCAGCCCAAGCCAGTCAGGTCCAACTCACACCCCACCGACGCTTGGAATATACCTGGTATACTTTGTATATTTGTTTAACCTATTTTTAAAACCACACGATGTTTTAGCTTCAATGATGGTACTCAAGTTTGTTCCACTCGTCCAAAACTATTACCAAACCAGTGTGTGCCTATATCCATTCTGAATCTAATTTTTTCCAACTTGAAGCCATTGGTATGAGTCATGTCTTTTAGCATGTTATTTACATCCCCTATATTTATTTCCATTTTTCGTTACACACTCAATCATGCTTATTATATTATTTCATCTAAATTTGTTTACATTTCTCTAGACTGTAATCACTTGTGTGCATGTTTTGATAAATTTTAACTTTTTATGAAAGATGTGTATATTTTTGATAGTAAATAAAAAATAGACTAGTATCTACATATATTTTAAGCATTCACAACATACCTAACTTTCTTAATTTTTTTCCAGTAGCAAATCTTCAAAAAAATTTATTACCTGGAGTTTACCTGGAGAGAGTTTCGGGGGTCAATGCCCCCGCGGCCCGGTCTGTGACCAGGCCTCCTGAAAAAATGCCACATAAGTGGACCCGCACAGTTCCAACCCTTGTTGTTCAAGGGTAAACTGTATACATAAATGATAGAGCAGGGAATAAATAGCAACATCAGGTGGTCTGCCAATAACTATTATTATTATTATTATAACCAAAAAGAAGCGCTAAGCCACAAGGGCTATACAGTGCCAATAACACTAGAATAGGCAGTCAGATAAATTCTGATGACACTGCACTAAATAAAGATATGAAGAGATTGATCCAGTGGTCTGAGACGTGGCAGATGCATCTTAGTAGACAAATATAGGTCTGGGAGGAGAATTATGGCACTTATAGTGAATAATGAACATCTTAATCAGTAAGTGCAAGTTCTGATTAGCAGTAATCTTAAACCAAGACAACTGTGCATAAGTGTTCAAAATGAAGCTAATAAAATTCTCAGCTTCATATCGAGAAGTATAAATTACACGAGTCCTCCAGTTAAACTTTAACTTTATAGCCTTGGCAAGACCTCGTTTAAATTATGCCACACAGTTCTGGTCACTATTACAAAAGGGACATAATTATTATTATTATTATAAAAGAAGCGCTAAGCCACAAGGGCTATACAGCAACAAAAGGGACAAATATGCAGGAAAAAGTACAACAAAGTTGATCCCATGCATGGAAATCTTTCCTACAAGGACTGACTGAGGGCACTGAATTTGCTCTCTGGAAAAGCATTGAATAAGAGGTGATATGACTTGTGTATAAATGGAAAACAAGAATGAAAGATATATAAATAGTTGGCTAAAAATATATCACCAGGACGGGATTCACAGCAACAGGGTAAAGTCTGAAAAATTTAGATGTAGAGAGGATACAGGAAAACATCAGTTTGGTAATAAAAATTATGGACGAGTAGGGCAAAGTAATTTTAAAAATAGGTTAGGTGAGGATGAGGTATGCGAGCTCAACCTACCCAGCGTGGGTTAGTAGGCCTGTTGCAGTACTGCTTCTGATGGTCTTGAGAACAAGACGGACAAATTTGTTAGAAACTTGAATGTTAGGACCTGACTAGTATTGGCTGGTAGTGTTCCTCCATTCCTAGTTCATGCTTTACTGTTTCCGTTCTTAACGTGAAAACAAAAAAAAAGATAGGCCTTGAAAGCGTATATAGGCTATAGCACAATCAAGTAAAATTAAACTATGATGACGATAAAAGTCTAAAATTTCCATTAGGGTGGTTCAGTAAGTTAGGATTTTTCTAGAATTAGCAAAGCCTAGGGAAGCGATTTCTATAAAACAATGATTATGAAATATTACCACAACAATACCAATAAAGGCTAGAAACGCTCTAAAAGCTGCATTTAATAAGGGAAATATTCACGTGTTTACATTGACCGTGTACCAGCAATCATCACCCACACCAACATTCAATCTCAACTTCAGGCCTAAAATACACAATCATCTACTTCCAGAATGCATGGAAACCCTCAGCCGCCAGGGCATCAGGTCCCCAGCAGTGCCTGAAGATGTAAGTAAGACTAAAATACATGACGATACCGTGGATTGAGGCGGATAACAAGAAGTGTCGAGCGGTACGTACATGCTGACGCAGCCACCAGTGTAAAGGAGACCGCCAGGGCTGCCAACCCACCGCCGCCGCCTGCTGCATTATGGGTAACTCCCCCCCCCCCCACCTCCACACACTCATATATAAAATAAAATAAATAAAATATATTTATATACAATAAAATAATGAACCATTTCCACGTGATACATGGGTTTTTACGGAATTGGACACTATTTAAATCTAAGGTTTAAAACCTAATAGAGCAGGATACAACTTATTCAATATTCTGCATATATGTATACAAAGACATCGTAGTTATTTTCATTGGGACGGGGTTATACAGCGCCTGGGTGAGGACCCAGGTTCGATTTTTGGCGAGGGTAGAAACATTGGGAGTGTTTCCTTACACAGGTTGTTTATGTTCACCCATCAGCAAAATGGGTTCCTGGGTGTTAGCGGACTGGTGTGGGTCGCATCCTGGGACGAAATTAACCTAATTTGCCCGAAATACTCCGCATAACAAACTGCTTTCCATATAAGTAGTATGTCATTCTCTACACATATGATATGATAATTCAGTAACTATGGTATACTGAATATACTTACTTACTTACTTACTTATTGTACATATGTACACATGTACACGTAGTAAATTATTATTATTATTATTATTATTATTATTATTATTATTATTATTATTATTATTATTATTATTATTATTATTATTATTTTCCTTAATATCAAGGACTCCAGTGGAAATAAGTCACTTTGTCTGATTTTTTGGGGTTATCCTGATATGTGTACCTGTACCTGAATAAACTTTTACTCATGAATGGATACTGCAACGTATATTTGTTAGTTTATAATATATACTTTATTATATATTTATAAATGAAACATAAAACCAAAACAAAAATTTAGTATACAAATGAAACAAAGATTAGTAAACTTTAAGTATATATATTTATACACAGATATACACAGTACTCGATGTGTACATCCCTGCAACGTTGCTCATAAAAAAGGATGCTGTGGATTTTTTTAAGCCAATATTATTCTTCACAATAATGTGATTTATTTCTTATATGTTTAAAATTTTAAATATATTTTACAAACTGAATCAGCTGACAGAAGGTGGCAGCCTTGAGTCCAGGTAAACAACAACATGGCGCTGCTGTGGAGGTCGCTGCCCAGGACTCTCGTCAGTTTTTATTGTTATTATCAAGCTTGAAATAGTTGTATGCTTGTTATTGATTATTATGTACATTATTAATGTGTGTATGCTTGCCTCCTAAGCCCCTCGCTCACCAAACTCATTTGAATCACTGAGAAATGAGTTTCGAAAAAAAAAAAAGCCGACAAATTCTGAGGAAGTTTTTATTCTGATTATTATTAACCCGGAGGGCTAATAATCAAGTTAAATTGGGATGCCGTCGGACTCTCTTGTTTTCCTTAGGGTTCTTTAATCCACTTAGCTATGATGCGACCCACACTAGTTGCCTAACACCCAGGTACTTGTTAGGTGAACAAGTGTAGCAGGTATGAGGAAACATTGTAGATGGATGGTTCAGAGAACCGACACGTTGATAAATTAGACACATGTGCAACTCTTGGGTATCTTTATTGAGGAAACGTTTCGCCACACAGTGGCTTCAACAGTCCATACAAAGGAGAATCTTGAAGAACAGGAGGAGAATGAGGTAATCAGTCCCTCATTCTATTCAAGATTGATGGACTGACCACATCGACTCAAGGTTGAGGGACTGATTACCTCATTCTCCTCCTGTTCTTCAAGATTCTCCTTTGTATGGACTGATGAAGTCACTTTGTGGTGAAACGTTTCCTCAATAAAGATACCCAAGAGTTGCACATGTGTCTAATTTATCATGAGGAAACATGTCCAACGTTCCTGTTCGTCTGACGGTTGAATCCCGGTCCACTGTGTGTGAGCTGAGACTTCTACCAAGTGAGCCACGAGCATTTAGCAGTTTGTAACAAACAGATTGCAGTTATATGAAACTTCGTTTATACATTGTTTTGTCTGTGCAGCAGGCCCTTTCTAGGCAATAGAATATACCTGGCGGAAGGTTATTATATAGGCAGAAGCGAGGAAAGGTCAGATGGAAGTAGATGTCACTTTGGTATCAACCAGTAATCTGTTCCATGACCTCTGCAACTGACCTCTTGTTATATACAAGAGGTCAGTTGCAATTTTGTAGATAGTCTTAAGTCAATGTTAGAAATGTTAGGGTTTTGTAGATTTAAAAGTGCATTACGGGCTTCCAATGACCCTCTTCATATATATGAATTTGGGATTGCTTTGCCGACCATTATTTTTATCCTGTGCCTTATATGGTATAAGGTGTATTTGTCTATATAGGTATCTCTGTGTACAGTACATAGGATATACTAATTTGTTTTCTCATGCAGTACAGTAAACTGTATTTAGGTACAGGTAGCAATAAAAAGTAATAAAAATGTACAAAAATCTTTGCTCAAATAAACATCAGAGTTTACTATTTTGATGTAATTATGTGCTGTTGTGGTGTTTCCTTCAAGTATTTGAAAATTATCCTGATAACAGCATGTATTGTAGATTACATTTTTTTTTTATTTTTTATTTGTCTTTATTTCAAATTACAGTAATTTACATATATGTACTGGATAAATGTTATATGACAAGTACAGTGCTGCATTTCTTTTTATATGACATACAGTATGCCATACAGTATGCCATACTATTGAAGGTATACAATACTGCAGTTGATGAATAAGACACCAGTGTAAATAAGTACAATTATCATACATAGTGTAAATTACCTAGGAAAACCCAAAAAAGTCAGATTTATTTCCCTTGGGTATCTTTATTATTGAAACACTTGTGTCTTTTCATACTATACACAGTATACCATTTTGCAAATGAATGTATAGTATCATGAATGGGACTTTGTCTTTTCAATTGATGATAAAAAATTATCTCTCAGGTTTTATCCACAGGCTTGTACCAGTCTCAGATCCCTGAATTCTCGACTGCTTCACAAAGGAGCTGGGGCTAGTCTGTGTCATCATCAAGTTGCACGAAAGTTTGAAGTGGCCAGAGGGCTTAATCCCTCTCCACTGACAATTCTCTCAAAAGATGAAGAGATGATGAAAGAAACAGGTGAAGTAGTTTTTGGCATTTATGTTACCATAAACTCTCATAGCATGCCTGATTAAAGCTTAATATTAGTAATATATACTTCAAAATCTGCTCTGCTTCATTTTTCTGAGTTTTAAATGTATTCTGTTTTGTTTGCTGAGGTACAGTATATAAATTTAGCTAGTTATGTCAGGTGAATATTTTTTTTTTAGCTCATATTGTAAGTGCATTATTTAATTAAGAGAGATGTCCCATTGATTTGTTTGAATTTTTTAGTTACATCTGAGTACATTATTTACATTGCACTTAGTATTTTATTAAGAGTACTAATTATTATAATCAGTTTTTTATTGTGATAATTTCCTCTGGGAATTTTATCAACATTACTGTATTTGTATATAGTATGCCCTTTATAATAATAACTTGCTTGTATTTCATATTTTATATATAATTATTGCACAGTGGATGATATTGAAGCTCTTTAATAAAGACAGTAAAAAAATTAGTAGTCAAGAGTTTCCTCTCCCAATTGGGGGTTAGTTGTGAATGGTTCTAATTACTAAGTTTCACTGGCTTCTGTGAGCTGTGAGTTTCGGTAGTGTCGAATGAGTTGGGTGGCACTTGGTTTGCTAGCAGTTTGTAGTAGAGTGGTGCATTTAGCTAGGGTATGGCAGGCATTGAAGGGGATGCACCATCTTGATCATCTGGCAGCTTCAAATGTGTCTAGGGCCTCCACAGTGGTTGGGAGAGTTGTGAAGATTAATTTATTGTGCAGTAACTATTGTTTCTTAATTTCTTGTACTCATCAGGTAGTTTATCAAACCTGTGAGTAACCTCTGTCTGAAAGATCCCAGACATCTGCTCCCCACCTTGCTGTCTCTGAAATCCTGTCTACCTATTTGATCCAGTCCATCTTGCCTATTTCTACACACAAGCCTCCATGTACTTGCTTGAGCAAATCCTTTCTCAGATCTACATTGCTGTTAAATCTACCTTTAACTGTGAGACATGGACTCAGTTTTTTTTATGCTCCAAATTTCACTGGTAAAATGTTTGATAATGATAAATTTGCCCACAAGCACCCTGTCTTTGATTGGCCACCATGTGTGAACAAGGTGTTTCTCAAATTGATCCTCTTCAAACTCCAGTAGGTGGCTACCATCCTTCACTATTATGCACCATAACCAGTTGCAGGAGACATCCACATTAAACTCAGTCTTCAAGGCTTTATCCAATCCTCTTGCATTTGCTGTCACTATCTTAGCATAATGTTTAAAATTTCAATTAACCTCTGCTCTCTCCCATCAGTGCTCCATCTAATTGGTTAGCAGATGGTGCTAACTTGTAGTTGCAAATCTGCAACTCACTCCACAGCATTACCAATACTGCTTATACTGCTTGAACACCCAGAAAAGTACTTCCAATTACTGTTTTGCTTCTTTCCCTAGATCCTACATTTATATCTTGCTTTTGTTCAACTAAAACCCCTCCACGAATTTCATCTGGATTTAACCTCTTGTACTGTACTTTCTGTGCTTCTTGAACTTTCATTGGCATTATCAAGATGTTATCCTATAGCATTAAGCCAGATGATAATACAGTACAGTATACATTCTCATTCTGCAACATTTACACCCTAAGTCACTTTCCTCTTATCCTTCTGTTAAATCTGGTCTGCCAGTATTTTATCCCTTCAGTTAAAAGCTGCAGTATGCCTCTCTCTGAAAATCTGGCATGTTAAGGCATAATCCATTGCTCCTTCCATTAGCACATAATTAACAAGAGATTAATATGTTTTTTGGTGATCCAGAATTGTCTTTTTTAACCATTAGTTTGATTATAGACTTACCTATTCCATCAAGGACCCTTTTCTTCATCTAGAGAAGGCTTTTGCCACCACTTGGCAATATATCTTGTCCCAGTACTAGCTACCACTCTTTTCTAGAGACCCTGGCAGCCAGGTGTTCTTTGGTAATTGGATTAATAATAACTTTTTCCTGTATACTCCAAAGGTATGTACACAGCACCACCATGTTTCTAACCAGCATTGGTGAACTTCTCACAGTTTCCTGGGGGGAAGTTTCATATTCCTGTATGTGGACAGTTTCACTTTTGTGTATGTTGGCACTGTTGAATGCTTCATTGTTGCATGCCATTGACTGTACTTCCAGTTGGGCTACATCACACAGCTTCAAGAGCTTTTGTAATTTTCACAAAGTTTCCTGTTATTTCCTAGGCCCTGCTGTCCATACTGGATATTGTTTTCTTATTATGACATTTTCATATGTCATAGAAGCATTACATGATTCTCTCTCTACTAGGCATGTGTCATAGTAGACTGCCTCAGTCAAAGATTTTGTTTTGCTATTTCCCTGTGGACCAATAGATGAACTCTTCTCCATGTTCATTGGGCCTTGGTCTTATCTTAATTATACTGGGGACAAGGTGTATTCCTCTACTCTGGTTACTCTTACTGGTCTTGATGTCATTAATCTCAGGGATTCCATTTATGTTCAGAAATTTCAGACCAAAAGCCTGTGTGCATTGTGTAACATCCCTTTACTGTATTGTGATAGTGTTGTGATACCTATTTTCTCTGTAATCTTGTTTATTTCCATGGCCTTTATGTTCTTAGAAGCTTTAGGACTACAGTATTATGGATATTAATAAAGCTGATAGTTTCAGTTGTCACCCCTCTATTCTATATCTTTAAGTTACCCCTTCAGACTCTCATAGAGTCCCAAGGCCTATCTCATTCTTCTATTTTTCTTGATTTTTACTGCCTCCTTCCTCCTTGGAAAGTCTGTGTTGTGTAATTCTGCCCTTCCTTACCTTTCCATTCTTGAAGGCTAAACTTCTCCACTTGTGAGCACTTGTTTGCTCACCCCTGAACATATTCACTCTTATGCTAATGCTGTACCATTGGTGGCTTAAAATAACGGAAACTAATTTACTACACTAACTGTGATTCTCTCCTCCTGCTTTTGTGCTCAGTCTTAACATTTATAGCACTTCCCATATAGCACTGTTGGCCCATGTAGGTTTAGCACTTTTCATAAATACTGGTACATTGGACCTCTGCTTAATGACCTAGATATGGTCATTAACTGGATAACTTATGTTGCAGACCTAGATGATAACACTTCATATCTAATTCCAATTAATATTTAATTGAGACTTTAAGAAATAAGTACTCACCAGAGACGGGTTCATAATTTAGTAGAGGCATAGTGGTGTTATAACCCCATCCACTCTATATTAAGAGTCTATAAGACACAATAAATAATAAAATTCATATTTAAATATGCCATTTAAGAGATATGCATTTACCAGAAATAGACACATTGTTTAATGTAGAGATATAGTGTTATTACTAAATGTAAAAAGAAGAAAAGCTTTTGTTTCTACTTTTTTGAGTTTCCCTGCCTCAGTGGGAGACATCCTGGTTGTTAAAAAAAACAAATAGTAGTGATTAGAATCAGCATCAGCACTTGTTGGGGCTAGGAGAGAGAAAAGGAGGGAGTTATGGTGAATTGAGCTGTGTCGTGGAGGTGGGAAGTACAGTGCATGTGTCAACAGTGATACCTGTGTAGTACACCCTCTCCTCACTTAACGATGGAGTCCTGTTCCTAAGACCACGTCGGTAAACGAATTCGTTGCTAAGCAAGGAGCATACTACAATGGTAGTGAGTTTGTGTCAACCATCTTTGATATTGCTTTAATGTCATCTTTGCACCACTTATAACATTTTTAGCATATTTTTAAATGTTTATACAGTAGTGTACCATATGTTGTAATAAACAGAATAGAGGAAATCAGCTCTAATATACATTATTTATGTATACATACTGGTCAGAGAGCCCGTCATTATTCTGAGTCGTTGGTAAATGAGTACGTCGCTGAGTGAGGAGAAGCTGTATATATATAATTGACATGCACTCTTAAAGGATGAGAGGCTCATCATGAATGTATCAGCAGTGAAGAGGGGCTACACTCTTCCTGTGAATATCTAGCAGTGATAACCTTAATCTATGAAAATCATTAACCCCTTTCATTGTCGAGACCTCTCCTCTCAAACTTGCTCTCGGGTCGAAGTATTTAAAAAAAAAAAAATTATCTAAGGGAATGATAGAGAATCTTTTTCTGAAGGTAATGAAACCAAAAGTATGAAATTTGATGGAAATTTATGGGATTATACTCTTGCAAAATTAGCAGACTGCAATTTTTATGCATCGGCGCTTTCACCTACTTTACGCTTTGTTTTTGGCCACGTCCATTGTTTCAGTCCACCAAACTCATAGCTATTTCACTAGCAATCCTTCTATTCTTTTGAATGAGTACAGGAAACCACCCATTTACCTACTTCAACTATCCAATAAAGTGATCAGAAATCAGAAATTTGGGAAATTTCATACAAAATTCAACAATTGCCAATTTGAAAATAGCATCCAGAATAAACAGTGTAGACATTCCTGGCACTAAAATATCATTTTCTCTATTCATTAGTCATGTCTCCAGGCCCCTCTTATATTTCGCTTGCTTTTCTTTTTTTAATTTTTATTCACACAAAAAATAGAAGATTTACTGTTATGCAGACTATTGCATTATTGCAATAATTGTATAAATAATGTCAGTGCATTCATAAATACATATTAGACTGGCCAGTTGGACATGTATTGGACAAGTGACATCATTTGTGTACTCTGGAATATCTGCAAAATTCAAACATTTCCTCTACTTTAAGCTAAATTTCAATTTACTTTCAGTCCTGAAACTGATCAAAAATCATCTCTGTTCTGTAGTATATCTTTCATTCTATCAAATGAGACCGAGAAACCGAGACTGCATCCATAAAAACTGGATGAAAATACAGTCTCTCCTCACTTAACAACGTACTCATTTAAAGACCGCTTGGACTTAAGACCAGCACTCTGACCAGTATACATACCTAAATAATGTATATTAGAGCTGATTTCTTCTATTCTGTTTATTACAATATACAGTACACTACTGTATAAACATTTAAATATATACCAGAAATGTTATAGATGATGCAAAGGTGACATTAAAACAATGTCAAAGATGGCTGACGTAAACCGTTATAGCATGGTCTTCATTTACCGATGTGGTCTTAGGAACGGAACTGTCATAAAATGAGGAGAGGCTGTATAAACATTTAAAAATATGCTAAGAATGTTATAAATGGTGCAGAAGTGACATTAAAACAATATCAAAAGATGGTTGACACAAACTCACTACTAGTATAGTATGCTCCTCGCTTAGCGACCAATTCGTTTACTGACCTGCTCTTAGGAACAGAACTCCTAAGACCACATTGGTAAACGAATTCGCTGCTAAGTGAGGAGCATACTATAATGGTAGTAGGTTTGTGTCAAATATCTTTGATATTGCTTTAATGTCACCTTTACACCGTTTATAACATTTCTGGTATATTTTTAAATGTAGTGTAGTGTACTGTAAATTTTAATAAAGAGAATAGAGCCAATCAGCTCTAACATATATTATTTAGGTGTGCACACTTGTCAGAGAGCCCGTCGTAAGTCTGAGTCGTCGTAAACAAGTACGTTGCTGAATGAGGAGCGGCTGTACTGCAAAGTTGCTGTTTTAAATATAAAACACGGTTTTATTTTTTTTTCTCATTTTGCACTGCCTGCTGCAGGATTTATTGATATAGTGTACATTTAACACACAGACCTTCATATCTAGGCCCAGATTTACCACTCACAGTTTATCTGAGTGAGCTGATCTCACGGTGTCATAATATTGGACCAACACTGACTTCAAAGCTGCAATGCAACGGGACCGACACTATATTTTCTTTTAGATATTGTTCATAATAATAATTGTGACTTCCTTCCAAGCTTCATCAATGATATTGATGGTATTTAGGATATTAAGTTTCTTCCAGAATTTGTTTAATTGTTGGCCTGTTTTCTCCGTCAGTGTCTGTAATGAGTTTTGCAAAAGTTTTCACAACATAAAATGACTTAAAAGATTTAATATCACACATCCATTGGTTGCATTAAAGCTGTGGATTTCTTAGGAAGGAACTCAGTCCAGACATGTTTGGAAGTGTCTTTTGGTTTTGCTGGATGCATTGTTGTATTTTCAACAAGCAGCAGTGCTTTGTGAGCAAGATTGTTATCAATGCCATATTTTCAATGGCAAGACAAAAGTGTCAAACCAATCAGTAACAAGTATGTTGGTTATACCCACATTCTTGTTGGCACTCCAAATTATAGGAGGATCATCTTTTTTCAATATTTGTTTTAACTCGCTGGTTCTCTAAGAGAAGCTTAAGCTTGAAATCTCTCTCTGCATTGGCCCCCTACTAGAAGAATTAGTTGATCCTTAGCTAGTTTGAATCTTGAAACCCTCTTCTCTTCTCTTGATATGAATGTTCTTGATGGTATACACTTCCAGTATAGTGCAGTTTCATCCACATAATTTTCTTCAGGTCATTAGGATATTAGGCAGCAGTATCAGCATCAACACTAGCACTCTCATTACTCAATATCAGGCTATGGAAGTTGTCATGCTTCCTGAGTCTGTTGGATCCCTTACTGGCTTTGAAAGTAATGTATTCTGCACCCCTCCCCCTTTTTTTTTCTTTAAATACTCAAATAAACTTACAACCTTTAAAGAGTCGGCATATTAAATGGCATTTTTTTTTTTCTGTTTCTGGTCCTTCATCCACACACTGAGATACCTCTGTGTTTTCTCACAATTTATTCCATCTGTGAGTCACTATAGCAGCAGCAACAGGATTAGCATAGCCAGAACTTTTTGTAACTGGCTAATCTTTTTACCTAGGATGGCTTGTACAGTAGACTTAGCCAGGAAAAGATGTTTGGTAATGCCACACGGATTCTCTCCCACATCCACTCATCAAAAAATCTCCACTTTAGTGTCCAAAGCAATGCTCTTCCTCTTGGTTATTGCAAACCTGCCACCCTGCCTTTACAGATTTTTTATTATTTTTTTATTATTATTATCACACTGGCCGATTCCCACCAAGGCAGGGTGGCCCGAAAAAGAAAAACTTTCACCATCATTCACTCCATCGCTGTCTTGCCAGAAGGGTGCTTTACACTACAGTTTTTAAACTCATGAATATGTTAATTTTTTCAGTCTGTTCCTTTATATTCTTTCAATGCTTTTAGAAAATACCTAAAGTTGTTTGAGAGTTTTTAATAATTTGAATTCTGTTCATGTCCACAGTGGCAAAATTTGCCCGTGAGAAGATTTTCCCTCTTGTCCGAAAAATGGATGCAGAGAGTAATATGGATGAGTCTGTTTACAGAGGCATGTTTGATAATGGGGTAAGTTTAAGCAAAGAGTAATTCAGACTGTGCATGAGACTGACTTTTAAACATTCATTAATAATTGTACAATACTTTGATATTTAACCCTTTGACTGTTTCAGGCCCCTCTCTGAAACTGTCATTCTATGTCGCTCAATTTTTGAAAAAAAAAAAAATTATTTTTTCTTATGAAATGATAGAGAATCTTTTCCCGATGGTAATGACACCAAAAGTTCGAAATTTGGTCGAAAACTCGTGGAATTATACTCCCGCGAAGTTAGCGGTCTCGGCGACATATGCGTATCGGCGATTTCGCCTACTTTGAGCCCTATTTTCAGCCAATTCCATTGTTCCAGTTGACCAAACTCATAGCTATTTCTTTAGAACTCCATTTTATCTATCAGCTGAGTACAAGAAACCTCCCATTTACTAATTTGGACTACCCAATATGGTGGTCAGAAATTGGCAATTTGGCCAATTTCACGCAAAATAAAAAAGATGCCAATTTCAAAATAGGGTCCAGAATAAACAAGGTAGACATTCGTGGCACTAAAATAACATATGCTCTGTTCATTAGTCACATCTCTAGGCCCCTCTTATATTATTATTGCTTTCTATTTTGATTTTTTATTCATACAAAAAAATACAAAATTTACTGTTATGCAGACGACTGCATTATTGTAAAAATGGTATAAATAATATCAGTGCACTAGTGAAAGAATATTAGACTCCCCAGTTGACGTGTATTGGACGTGTGGTGTGATTTATTTACTCTTGAACATTGGTAAAAATCGAACATTTCCGCTACTTTGAGCTCAGTTTCAAGGTCGTTTTCATCGTAAAAGTAATGAAAATCATCTCTATGTCTGTAATATGTTTTCCATTTTATCACCTAAGACCATGAAAACGCGAATACAACGATAAATACTATACGAAAATACACCTCAAAGTCGACATTTTATTCCAAAAAAACGATCTTTTTTTTTTCTCATTACGCAATGTGTGCTGCAGGATTTTTTTTATGTGGTGCACACTGACCACACAGACCCATTCTCTCACATGTGGGCCTACCAGCTTTCTCCCACTTGATTTGAAGCCGCTAGAATTATTGAGTATATATACGTCAGAAACATTGGCTCGTAAGACGTATTTATACGTCGAAAACAGTCAAAGGGTTAAATATTTAAGTCTTTTCAACACCTTACAGTTGACCCAACAGTTTAGGAGCAGCACATTTATAACTCATTTTAATTTGTTTTCAGTCATACTATATAGCATAACATGAGATTTTCTTACCTGCATTCTCAGCAGCTACAAGATGTGAAGTTTATGTTTGGTTTCTGTTACATGTGTATTTGTTGTTTGTTATGTTCATCAGGAAGTTCTAAATCTGTAGGGGTCTTACAGCACCTGGGGAATGGAATGTAATCTGGATTAATCAGAAAAAGGGGAGAATAGCTCCACTTTCTTGGATTAAGAGTCCTTCAGTGGCATGAGAGGTACAGTATTAGTTACTTGTGGTATTTATGCATACTGTGCCTATTATGTATGTACAGTAATTAGTATTCTTGATGCTTGTAAGATTATTATTTTTTTTTTTTAAGAACTGAGCATAGTAGAGCTAAGAGTCCATTGATTAAGAGAAAAATTAAGCTGTTAATATTTATATCCTAGACTAAGAATATCACTATGGTAGCTTATTAACTAAATTATTTTGCACTTCAGCTATTTCCCATCAAAATAAGGTGACCCAAGAAAAAGAAATGTATTTCATCGTCACTCATTTAATAGCTTTCTTGCCAAAAGTTCATGGACATCAGTGTTCACTTAACTCTCCAAACTGCAACATCCTTACCCATGATAAAAATGGTATATTATGCCAACAAATTGAAGAGTAAGACACATACGCAACAGTTGGGTCTCTTAATTTTTGATTGAAACATTGTGCCTACATGGTAGAATTCTTCAGTCAGGTACAGAAATGAATGCAGTGGAGGCAGTTGGATTAATAGCAAGGTAAAGATGATGTAGTCAGTCCATCAACCTTGGAGAAATAGTTTGAGGTGGTCAGTCCCTCAACCTGGAGAAGAATTCAGCACCATAGCTTCTGTATTTGATTGAAGCAGCCTACCATGTAGGCAAAATGTTTCAGTCAAAAAATAAAGATACCCAACTGTTGCACATGTGTCTTACTCTTCATCTTTACCCATCTTTCAGAATGTAGGTGTTGTACTTTTCAGCCCCAGAATTCTAATCTGATTGTCCAGCCCAGCTTTCCTCAGTCCCTTCACAGATGTAACTGCTCACACTTTAACGGGACTCTAACATCCTCAAGTGGCACAGGAGTTATAAATCAGTACCCTCAAGTGGGTCAGGAACTATAATAATCCAAACCTTCCTTTAATTAACATGCAGTACATCAGCATTTGACGTGTTGAAGCCTACCATTATGGACTTGGAAAAGTTGTCCCATAAAAGCAAATATTAGAATTGCTTCAATACAATTGGTATATTGGTACCAACATCACCCAAGACCACCCTGATCATTCCTTTAAGTAAAATAGTATGTATGTTTGGAAATTTTGAAGCTGATCAGAAAAGGCATCCTCTAGTTATTTTTTTTTTTTTTTTTTTTTTATTATCACACCGGCCGATTCCCACCAAGGCAGGGTGGCCCGAAAAAGAAAAACTTTCACCATCATTCACTCCATCACTGTCTTGCCAGAAGGGTGCTTTACACTACAGTTTTTAAACTGCAACATTAACACCCCTCCTTCAGAGTGCAGGCACTGTACTTCCCATCTCCAGGACTCAAGTCCGGCCTGCCGGTTTCCCTGAATCCCTTCATAAATGTTACTTTGCTCACACTCCAACAGTACGTCAAGTATTAAAAAACCATTTGTCTCCATTCACTCCTATCAAACACGCTCACGCATGCCTGCTGGAAGTCCAAGCCCCTCGCACACAAAACCTCCTTTACCCCCTCCCTCTAACCCTTCCTAGGCCGACCCCTACCCCGCCTTCCTTCCACTACAGACTGATACACTCTTGAAGTCATTCTGTTTCGCTCCATTCTCTCTACATGTCCGAACCACCTCAACAACCCTTCCTCAGCCCTCTGGACAACAGTTTTGGTAATCCCGCACCTCCTCCTAACTTCCAAACTACGAATTCTGTGCATTATATTCACACCACACATTGCCCTCAGACATGACATCTCCACTGCCTCCAGCCTTCTCCTCGCTGCAACATTCATCACCCACGCTTCACACCCATATAAGAGCGTTGGTAAAACTATACTCTCATACATTCCCCTCTTTGCCTCCAAGGACAAAGTTCTTTGTCTCCACAGACTCCTAAGTGCACCACTCACTCTTTTTCCCTCATCAATTCTATGATTCACCTCATCTTTCATAGACCCATCCGCTGACACGTCCACTCCCAAATATCTGAATACGTTCACCTCCTCCATACTCTCTCCCTCCAATCTGATATTCAATCTTTCATCACCTAATCTTTTTGTTATCCTCATAACCTTACTCTTTCCTGTATTCACCTTTAATTTTCTTCTTTTGCACACCCTACCAAATTCATCCACCAATCTCTGCAACTTCTCTTCAGAATCTCCCAAGAGCACAGTGTCATCGGCAAAGAGCAGCTGTGACAACTCCCACTTTGTGTGTGATTCTTTATCTTTTAACTCCACGCCTCTTGCCAAGACCCTCGCATTTACTTCTCTTACAACCCCATCTATAAATATATTAAACAACCACGGTGACATCACACATCCTTGTCTAAGGCCTACTTTTACTGGGAAAAAATTTCCCTCTTTCCTACATACTCTAACTTGAGCCTCACTATCCTCGTAAAAACTCTTCACTGCTTTCAGTAACCTATCTCCTACACCATACACTTGCAACATCTGCCACATTGCCCCCCTATCCACCCTGTCATACGCCTTTTCCAAATCCATAAATGCCACAAAGACCTCTTTAGCCTTATCTAAATACTGTTCACTTATATGTTTCACTGTAAACACCTGGTCCACACACCCCCTACCTTTCCTAAAGCCTCCTTGTTCATCTGCTATCCTATTCTCCGTCTTACTCTTAATTCTTTCAATTATAACTCTACCATACACTTTACCAGGTACACTCAACAGACTTATCCCCCTATAATTTTTGCACTCTCTTTTATCCCCTTTGCCTTTATACAAAGGAACTATGCATGCTCTCTGCCAATCCCTAGGTACCTTACCCTCTTCCATACATTTATTAAATAATTGCACCAACCACTCCAAAACTATATCCCCACCTGCTTTTAACATTTCTATCTTTATCCCATCAATCCCGGCTGCCTTACCCCCTTTCATTTTACCTACTGCCTCACGAACTTCCCCCACACTCACAACTGGCTCTTCCTCACTCCTACAAGATGTTATTCCTCCTTGCCCTATACACGAAATCACAGCTTCCCTATCTTCATCAACATTTAACAATTCCTCAAAATATTCCTTCCATCTTCCCAATACCTCTACCTCTCCATTTAATAACTCTCCTCTCCTATTTTTAACTGACAAATCCATTTGTTCTCTAGGCTTTCTTAACTTGTTAATCTCACTCCAAAACTTTTTCTTATTTTCAACAAAATTTGTTGATAACATCTCACCCACTCTCTCATTTGCTCTCTTTTTACATTGCTTCACCACTCTCTTAACTTCTCTCTTTTTCTCCATATACTCTTCCCTCCTTGCATCACTTCTACTTTGTAAAAACTTCTCATATGCTAACTTTTTCTCCCTTACTACTCTCTTTACATCATCATTCCACCAATCGCTCCTCTTCCCTCCTGCACCCACTTTCCTGTAACCACAAACTTCTGCTGAACACTCTAACACTACATTTTTAAACCTACCCCATACCTCTTCGACCCCATTGCCTATGCTCTCATTAGCCCATCTATCCTCCAATAGCTGTTTATATCTTACCCTAACTGCCTCCTCTTTTAGTTTATAAACCTTCACCTCTCTCTTCCCTGATGCTTCTATTCTCCTTGTATCCCATCTACCTTTTACTCTCAGTGTAGCTACAACTAGAAAGTGATCTGATATATCTGTGGCCCCTCTATAAACATGTACATCCTGAAGTCTACTCAACAGTCTTTTATCTACCAATACATAATCCAACAAACTACTGTCATTTCGCCCTACATCATATCGTGTATACTTATTTATCCTCTTTTTCTTAAAATATGTATTACCTATAACTAAACCCCTTTCTATACAAAGTTCAATCAAAGGGCTCCCATTATCATTTACACCTGGCACCCCAAACTTACCTACCACACCCTCTCTAAAAGTTTCTCCTACTTTAGCATTCAAGTCCCCTACCACAATTACTCTCTCACTTGGTTCAAAGGCTCCTATACATTCACTTAACATCTCCCAAAATCTCTCTCTCTCCTCTGCATTCCTCTCTTCTCCAGGTGCATACACGCTTATTATGACCCACTTCTCGCATCCAACCTTTACTTTAATCCACATAATTCTTGAATTTACACATTCATATTCTCTTTTCTCCTTCCATAACTGATCATTTAACATTACTGCTACCCCTTCCTTTGCTCTAACTCTCTCAGATACTCCAGATTTAATCCCATTTATTTCCCCCCACTGAAACTCTCCTACCCCCTTCAGCTTTGTTTCGCTTAGGGCCAGGACATCCAACTTCTTTTCATTCATAACATCAGCAATCATCTGTTTCTTGTCATCCGCACTACATCCACGCACATTTAAGCAACCCAGTTTTATAAAGTTTTTCTTCTTCTCTTTTTTAGTAATTGTATACAGGAGAAGGGGTTACTAGCCCATTGCTCCCGGCATTTTAGTCGCCTCATACGACACGCATGGCTTACGGAGGAAAGATTCTTTTCCACTTCCCCATGGACAATAGAAGAAATAAAAAAGAACAAGAGCTATTTAGAAAAAGGAGAAAAACCTAGATGTATGTATATATATATATGCATGTGCGTGTCTGTGAAGTGTGACCAAAGTGTAAGTACGAGTAGCAAGATATCCCTGTTATCTTAGCGTGTTTATGAGACAGAAAAAGAAACCAGCAATCCTACCATCATGCAAAACAGTTACAGGTTTTTGTTTCACAGTCATCTGGCAGGACGGTAGTACTTCCCTGGGTGGTTGCTGTCTACCAACCTACTACCTATTGCAGAGAAATGTCTATTACTAAGTTGGTAAACTTGAACCTACATGACTTAAAATTATTGGAAATCATCCCTCTCACATGAGGGATGATTGAGTCATATAAAAAGAGGCAATCCTGGGTTATTTAAAAAAAATAACAGACTATTTTAAAAATAAAATTGGCACTTACATACTCCAGTAACACTGAACCTTTTATTAAACAGGACATACCAGAGTTAAAAGTTTGAAGTTTATCACAAGAGGCTTTCTTGAGTTAATCTCATGTACACCTAAATCAGGAATGACTTTATTCAGTTGACAGAAGATCCATAAATAAAATTTTCTCAAATTGGGACTAACACAGTGAAACAGTGCTGAGGCTATAAAGCCAACCAGAAGAGCTATTCTTCAGTTATGTGAAATCCAGTAGTTTTGAGCTTGTTAATTATGTTAGTAAATAAGTATCATCCTTTTCATCAGATGCATCACCCATTAATGACTGAAGCTGTTCTGATGAAGTATATTCATATTACTGTATTTCTTTTTTTTTATTTATTTAACACACCTCCCATCTCCCACCTAGGTAGTGTGCACTGTATCTCCCACCTCCAGGACTCAAGTGTGGTTAACAAGTTTTCCTGAATCCCCTCATAAGTGCTTTCTTGCTCACATTCCAACAGCGTGCAAAGTTATTTCATGGACAAAATACCACACCAGTTTAAAAATAAAATTAGATGAGTGGCACTTGCACACTCCACCAGCAATTCCATCTTGCTCTTAATTAGAATATACCAGCATTTAAAACTTCGAAGCCGATCAGAAGAGCCTTTTTCAAGTTATAACAAGAAATCAAAATCAGGAGTGGCCTTGTTCAGTTCACCTAAATATGGCAGTAATTGCGTGAACCTTTTCATAGTTGTATTAATGTTGGTAGAATTACCGACAATATACACAAATAACCCGCACATAAAAGAGAGAAGCTTACGACGACGTTTCAGTCCGACTTGGACCATTGACAAAGTCACACTAACAGAGGTGGAGCAGGACGGCTATATATAGGCAGGAAGAGGTGGAGGTGGTGGTAGTAGTAGTAGTAGTAGTAGTACAGTGGACCCCCGCATACCGTACGCATCGCATACCGTTCAATCCGCATACCGCTCGCTTTTATCGCAAAAATTTTGCCTCGCATACCGCCCAAAAACCCGCTCACCGCTCTTCGTCCGAGACGCGTCCAATGTGCGCCCTTAGCCAGCCTCACATGTGCCGCCGGTGGCATTGTTTACCAGCCAGCCTCCGCGGTAACATCCAAGCATACAATCGGAACATTTCGTATTATTACAGTGTTTTTGGTGATTTTTTCTGGAAAATAAGTGACCATGGGCCCCAAGAAAGCTTCTAGTGCCAACCCTACAGCAATAAGGGTGAGAATTACTATAGAGATGAAGAAAAAGATCATTTATAAGTATGAAAGTGGAGTGCATGTCTCCGAGCTGGCCAGGTTGTATAATAAACCCCAATCAACCATCGCTACTATTGGTGGTACAGCTGCTGCTGCTGTTGTACCACCGTCAGCTGCTGCTGCTGCTGTAGTACCGTCTGCTGCTGCTGTAGCATCGTCTGCTGCTGCTGTAGCACTTGTCAGCTGCTGCTGCTGTTGTACCACCGTCAGCTGCTGCTGCTACTGTAGTACCGTCTGCTGCTGCTGTAGCATCGTCTGCTGCTGCTGTAGCATCGTCTGCTGCTGCTGTAGCACTGTCAGCTGCTGCTGCTGCTGCTGTAGCACCGTTGTTGGTGTGGCTTATTGAGAATACCAAGAAACAATTAACCCCAGAGGATTTACCACCCAGGATAACCCAAAAAAGTCAGTGTCATCGAAGACTGTCTAACTTATTTCCATTGGGGTCCTTAATCTTGTCTCCCAGGATGCAACCCACACCAGTCGACTAACACCCAGGTGAACAGGGAAAAATGCCTGGAACTAGTGCTCATATTGGTGAATTTAAAGCCAGCAAAGGTTGGTTTGAGAGATTTAAGAATCGTAGTGGCATACACAGTGTGATAAGGCCTGTTCTGGAAGAAAATGCCAAACAGGACCTACGGTACTCAGGAGGAAAAGGCACTCCCAGGACACACTGTCTCATCAGTCATTGCTGCATCTTCAATAAAGGTAAGTGTCATTTATTCTTCATTTAGTAGAGTAGTACATGCACAATATATATTGTGCATGTACTACTCTACTATTGTGCATGTATCCTTCTCTTTGTGTGTAGGAAAATGTATATTTCATGCGGTAAAATTTTTTTTTTCATACTTTTGGGTGTCTTGCACGGATTAATTTGATTTCCATTATTTCTTATGGGGAAAATTCATTCGCATACCGATCATTTCGCATAACAATCAGCCCTCTTGCACGGATTAAAGTCGCTATGCGGGGGTCCACTGTAGTAGTAGTACAAGAATTGTATATAATACCGACAAGATGAAATTAAGACACATGCACAACACCCGGGCATCACCATCGTAGACGTTTCGCCATCCAGCCAGCCACTGGATGGCGAAACGTCCACAACAAAGACAACCAGACGCCGCACATGTGTCTTAATTTCATCAGTAGTTGTAGTAGTAGTAGAAGAAGAAGAGGTAGTAGTAGTGGTAGTGGTAGAAGTGGGAAATAAGGATGACGAGCCAGTCAAAAACAAAGGAAGGGGAGCACTGCATCTAGCTCTCTTGCAGTGCTCCCCTTCCTTTGTTTTTGACTGGCTCGTCATCCTTATTTCCCACTTCTACCACTACCACTACTACTACCTTCTTCTTCTACTACTACTACTACAACTACTGATGAAATTAAGACACATGTGCGGCATCTGGTTGTCTTTGTTGTGGACGTTTCGCCATCCAGTGGCTGGCTGGACGGCGAAACGTCTACGATGGTGATGCCCGGGTGTTGTGCATGTGTCTTAATTTCATCTTGTCGGTATTATATACAATTCTTGTACTACTACTACTACTACTACCTCCACTTCTTCCTGCCTATATATAGCCGTCCTGCTCCACCTCTGTTAGTGTGACTTTGTCAACGGTCCAAGTCGGACCGAAACGTCGTCGTAAGCTTCTCTCTTTTATGTGCAGGTTATTTGTGTATCGTTCCAGTCACGGTATTGTGCCTTTTTGTTATTTACCGACAATTTGTTAGGTAAAAGAACACATTAGTTGCACTTGTAACCTCTTACCTTTCCATAGTTACAACACAGGGGATGAAAATGAGGTATATTACAGTATTTTTCATCTAAAAATTGATTTGCCATAGCTTTTTCACTAGCCAGCGCCCAAAAAATTTTTGGCAGTGCGAATGGATCAGTCATCAAACCAGTGTTGACAACTCCAATTTTTTACATTGACAATTATGTATAAAATGTGTTATTTTGGGGCCAAATCTTACTTAAAAACCTTCATCTGACCTAACTTAAATTAGCATAATTTTTTAACAAAATTCTATTATATATAGCACTGGTCAGTTTAAATTTATTTAATATTTATTACACCAGCATAGAAAATTTGAAGCCAGTCATATGAAGCTTTCCCAGGTTATAAATGAAAGCCATAGAGGAAGAAAAGAAGTGTTCTTTCACCCACTTAAAGGCACCCCTTCCACAGACATACCTAATTATTAATTCCCTTACTGTATGACTTATTATCTTTTTCCTTTTTTTACAGTTCATGGCTATAGAAGTAGAAACAGAATATGGTGGATGTGGATCTACTTTTTTTGTTGCCAATTTGGTTATTGAGGAGTTGGCTAAAGTAGATGCTTCAGTAAGTGTTACGTGCGATATCCAAAATACCCTGATAAACACACTCTTCCGTAACTTGGGCACAGATGAGCAAAAGGACAAGTACCTGCCTAAGCTTGCTGCTGAATATGTAAGTCATTTAGAATATCTTTAAAAATAGATTTATCATTTCATGACTTTAGAGAGGAAACCTTAAATGACATTTTGGTCTGTCCTAGACAAGGATAGACTAGAAAAAAAAAGAACCCATGCAAAAAAACAGATGTGCACACACAAAACATGAACACACATGACTGGCATATTTGAGAGTGGAATTCAGGAATCTCAACGAAGTGTCATTCCAAGTGCCTTTACAACATGTATCAGGCCTATCTTGGGATGCTCAGTACCAGTATGGATCCTGCACCTAAGAAAGCAGTTTAAGAAATTGGAGAAAGAGCAGGAGTATGCAGTGAGACTAGTTCCAGAGCTAAGGGGATATGCACTATGAGGAGATGCTAAAGGAATTAAATCTAAAGACATTGGAGGACAGAAGAACCAGAGGGGGACATGATAATAACATAAAAAATGCTCACAAAAATTGATAGGTAGACAAGGACAGACTGTCTGAGAGGGAAGGAAACAGGTACTTGGGGGAACACAACTGGAAGTTAAGGACATGGATGAGTCACAGGGATGTAAGAAAGTATTTCTTCAGTCTCAGGGTGGTCAGGAAGTGGAATGATTTTGATGAGGAAGTGGTGGAGGCAGACTCCATACATAGTTTTAAGAGCAAGAACAATAGAGCCCATGAGGCTAAGAGGGAGTGAATCTGAAAAATAGTAAATTAACCCTTTCAGTGTCGAGACCCCTGCTCACAAACTTGCTCTCAGTGTCGAAGAATTTAAAAAAAAAAAAAAAAATTTCCTATGAAATGATAGAGAATCTTTTTGCGATAGTAATGGCATCAAAAGTACAAAATTTGATGGAAAATTTACAGAATTAAGCCCTCGCTAAGTTAGTGGTCTCAGCGATACATACACATTGGTGATTTCGCCCACTTTGGGCCCTATTTTTGGCCAATTCCATTGTTCCAGTTGACTAAACTCATACCTATTTGACTAGAACTCTATTTGTTCTATTGAGTGAGTGCAAGAAATCGCCCATATACCAATTTCAACTACCCAATAAAGTGATCAGAAACTGGGCAATTTGGCCAATTTCACACAAATTTCAAAAAATGCCACTTTCGAAATACAGTCCAGAATAAACAGTGCAGACATTCCTGGCACTAAAATAACATTTCCTTTGTTCACTAGTCACATCTCCAGGCCCCTCTTGTATTACTCTTGCTTTCCATTTTGAATTTTTATTCTCACAAAAAATAGATTTACTGTTATGTGCACTACTGCATTATTGTAATAATTGTACAAATAATGTCAACCCATTCATGACTGTATTAGACTGGCCAGTTGGACATGTATTGGACGGTGATGTCATTTGTTTATTCTTGAACATCGGCAAAAATCTAACATTTCTACTTCTTTGAGCTCAATTTCATGGTACTTTTCATTGTGAAACCAATCAAAATCAATTCTATTTCTGTAATATATTTTCCATTCTGTCAAATAAGACCAAGAATACAACCATAAATATCATATGAAAATACACATCAGAGTCGACGTTTTAAACCAAAAACACAGTCAGATTTTTTTTCTCATTATGCACTGTATGCTGTAGGATTTTTTTATACTGCACACACTGATGACGCAGACCCATTCTCACATGTAGGTCTACCAGTTTTCTCCTGCTAGATTGGAATCTGCTAGAATTTTGGCGTAATACTATGGCACCAACACTGGCTTGCAAGCCATAATATTACGGCACCAACAGTGAAAAGGTTAAGAGACAGGGCCATAATCTAAGAATTGACCCTACAACCATAAATGGGTGACTACACACACACAAACAGACACGCGAACACACACACACACAAACAAACAAAACACGTGCACACTCACCCTCCCCCTCTTTCTTCATATCTCTTCCTTTCTCTCTTGCCTTCTTGCTGCCTCCCCTCCCTCATCAACCCTTATTCCCTGGGCAAGTTACACATTTTGCTATACTAGTCTTTCAAATACCTGTGCTTATTATATATTTAAAATAAAAAAATTGACACATTTAGAGCTTGGACATGCAGCAGGCATGTGTGAGTGTGTTAGATAGGAGTGAATGGAGACAAATGGTTTTTGGGATTTGATGAGCTATTGGAGTGTGAATAGGGTAATATTTTGTGAAGAGATTTGGGGAGACCAGTTAGCCGGACTTAGAGTACTGAATGTGAAAGTACAATGTCTGCTTTCTAAGGAAGGAGTTTGGGATATTTGCTGTTTAGAGTTACATCTAAACTGTCATATCTGTACACCTCTGGCAAGACAGTGATAGTGTGAATGATGGTGAAAGTGTTTCTTTTTCAGGTCACCCTGCATCAGTGGGAGATGGCCAGTGTGTTAAAAAAAAAATTTAAGAGTTTAAGCAGGATCTAGTTTAAGAATGAATATTTCTCAAATTATCCCATTGGAACTTTGTCAATCAATTTTTTTTTTTGTTAATCCCACAAGAGAAACTGTGATGAAAGGATGTTTGTTTTGTACACAAAGCATGAATTGCTTTGCAGTATCATTAATTGAATTTCTGTTAAACTTTAATTTTTTTCCTTAGACAGGAAGTTTTTGTCTGTCAGAAGCAGAAGCCGGTTCTGATGCCTTTTCAATGAAAACAACTGCTGTGAAAGATGGCAGCCACTTTGTTATTAATGGTTCCAAGATGTGGATATCATCGGCTCCCCATTCTGGTGTTTTCTTGGTCATGGCAAATGCGAATCCTTCTGCTGTGAGTTACAAAATAAGGTTTCTACTTGTCTATGTCCTTTTCTGTGCATTTAATATTTTTTCACGTTCAGAAGGTTTGGAGGAATGTAAAGTAGGTATGGGGTTATTAAGATTATCAGTACTGTTTCACTTATTACAGTTTGTGATTGGGTTCTCACTTGGTGAATATTTTTATAAATTTGCTTTTCCTTACAGTATTCTGGTGTATTATGATGGTTTTATCCACATTTAACTGTGTGGACATAAAGATTTTATTTCAGAATTTTTAAGCTATTTCTTCATTCATTTTATTTTCAAAGAAAAACAATATGTAGGAAATCTAATGAAGACAAGACTTTATGTACTTGACAACATTGTTCCCTGCAGGGTAATTTTAAGAAGTTCATATACCATATTTACTCTCTGTACTCACCTAGTTGTGGTTGCAGGCTACTAGGTCACTCTTCCTGCTCCAGATATATATATATGTGTGTGTGTGTGTGTGTGTGTACTCACCTAGTTGTGGTTGCAGGGGTCGAGTCACAGCTCCTGACCCCGCCTCTTCACTAGCTGCTACTAAGTTACTCTTCCCGCTCCATGAGCTTTATCATACCTTGTTTGTTCATGTTTGTTTGTTCTAGAATTATCTACAGTAGATCCATTAAAACTTTCAAAATATATTCATAAGTGCTTTTATGAAATTAGTTGCACATATTAGACCATCTCTCTCGATTCATCTCTCTGCATTCATCAGGATCATGATCTTGATTATATTATTAAACAGAAAATATCTTTAAGATAAGACTATAACAATAGTATTTAACCCATTTAGCACTATTATCTCCTTGAGCTAGCTAACAAAAGTAATTGCCCCTCTGTAAACATAATACACGTATTGATACAGTTCTTTCTTCTTTCAACGTACCAGCAGTATCCCACTGAGGTGGGGTGGCCCAAAAGAAAAAACTGAAGTTTCTCCTTTTAAATTTAGTAATATATACAGGAGAAGGGGTTACTAGCCCCTTGCTCCCGGCATTTTAGTCGCCTCTTACGACACGCATGGCTTACAGAGGAAGAATTCTGTTCCACTTCCCCATGGAGATAAGAGGAAATAAACAAGAACAAGAATTAGAAAGAAAATAGAAGAAAACCCAGAGGGGTGTGTATATATATGCTTGTACATGTATGTGTAGTGTGACCTAAGTGTAAGTAGAAGTAGCAAGACTTACCTGTAATCTTGCATATTTATGAGACAGACAAAAGACACCAGCAATCCTACCATCATGTAAAACAATTACAGGCTTTCGTTTTACACTCACTTGGCAGGACGGTAGTACCACCCTGGGCGGTTGCTGTCTACCAACCTACTACCTAGGATTGATACAGTTACCCTCATAAAAATACTGAATTACTCCTAGTATGGAGTATAATTATCTTAGAGTTAAATATCACTAGACCAAAGCATATTACATATATTAAATTCACTTAAACTAGGAAAACCATCAGTCCAATATATTATATACACAGTATTTTGTATATTTTTAATAAATTATGTGCTGTATATCTTTCATTTATACATAGTCAGTTTTTATCAGTATTTCTTTGTAGGGCTACAAAGGCATTACTTGCTTCATTGTTGATGCTGGCACACCAGGTCTGAGTATTGGCAAGAAAGAGGACAAGTTAGGCCTCCGAGCCTCTAACACCTGCAGTGTACACTTTGACAATGTCAGGGTAAGTAATGCAGTACTCTGTGTATTTTTATTCTTGAGGACGAGATTTGATTTTTATTGAACACCCTTTCACTGTCCAGACATACAGAATTAAAATTTCTCTCTGTGTCTACATTTTTAAAAATATATATATATTTTTTCTTCTTAAATAGTAGAGAATCTTATTCTGAAGGTAATGACTCCAAAAATACGAAATTTGATGAAAAGCTTACAAAATTATGCAGGCGCAAAGTTAGAAGTCTGGGTACAGTTTACACATTGGTGATATCCCCCCATATTGAGTCCTATTTTAAGCCAATTCCTTTGCTTGCTTTGAACAGATTCTTAGCTGTTTTGCTTGTATGCCTTATGTTCTATCAATTGAGCACAAGAAACCACCCATTCAACTATCAGAACTACACTATAATGTGCACAATAGTTGGCAGTTTGGCCAATTTTACACAAAATAAACACTGTAGACATTTTTTTTTTTTTCAACAAGTCGGCCGTCTCCCACCGAGGCAGGGTGACCCAAAGAGAAAGAAAATCCCCAAAAAGAAAATACTTTCATCATCATTCAACACTTTCACCTCACTCACACATAATCACTGTTTTTGCAGAGGTGCTCAGAACACAACAGTTTAGAAGCATATACTTATAAAGACACACAACATATCCCTCCAAACTGCTAATATCCCCAAACCCCTCCTTTAGAGTGCAGGCATTGTTCTTCCCATTTCCAGGACTCAAGTCCGGCTATATAAAAATAACCGGTTTCCCTGAATCCCTTCACTAAATATTACCCTCCTCACACTCCAACAGATTGTCAGGTCCCAAATACCATTCGGCTCCATTCACTCCTATTGAACACGCTCATGCACGCCTGCTGGAAGTCCAAGCCCCTCGCCCACAAAACCTCCCTTACCCCTTCCTTCCAACCTTTTCGAGGACGACCCCTACCCCGCCTTCCTTCTACAGATTTAAATGCTCTCCATGTCATTCTACTTTGATCCATTCTCTCTAAATGACCAAACCACCTCAACAACCCCTCTTCAGCCCTCTGACTAATACTTTTATTAACTCCACACCTTCTCCTAATTTCCACACTCCGAATTTTCTGCATAATATTTACACCACACATTGCCCTTAGACAGGACATCTCCACTGCCTCCAACCTCCTCCTCGCTGCTGCATTCACAACCCAAACTTCACACCCATATAAGAGTGTTGGTACTACTATACTTTCATACATTCCCTTCTTTACCTCCATACATAACATTTTTTGACTCCACATATACCTCAATGCACCACTCACCTTTTTTCCTTCATCAATTCTATGATTAACCTCTTCTTCTTTCTTTCAACACACCGGCCGTATCCCACCGAGGCGGGGTGGCCCAAAAGGAAAAACGAAAGTTTCTCCTTTTACATTTAGTAATATATACAGGAGAAGAGGTTACTAGCCCCTTGCTCCCGGCATTTTAGTTGCCTCTTACAACACGCATGGCTTACGGAGGAAGAATTCTGTTCCACTTCCCCATGGAGATAAGAGGAAATAAACAAGAATAAGAACTAGAAAGAAAATAGAAGAAAACCCAGAGGGGTGTGTATATATGTGCTTGTACATGTATGTGTAGTGTGACCTAAGTGTAAGTAGAAGTAGCAAGACGTACCTGAAATCTTGCATGTTCATGAGACAGAAAAAAGGACACCAGCAATCCTACCATCATGTAAAACAATTACAGGCTTTCGTTTTACACTCACTTGGCAGGACGGTAGTACCTCCCTGGGCGGTTGCTGTCTACCAACCTACTACCTATATGATTAACCTCATCCTTCATAAATCCATCCGCCGACACGTCAACTCCCAAGTATCTGAAAACATTCACTTCTTCCATACTCCTCCTCCCCAACTTGATATCCAATTTTTCCTTATCTAAATCATTTGATACCCTCATCACCTTACTCTTTTCTATGTTCACTTTCAACTTTCTACCTTTACACACACTCCCAAACTCATCCATTAACCTTTGCAATTTTTCTTTAGAATCTTCCATAAGCACAGTATCACCAGCAAAAAGTAACTGTGTCAATTCCCATTTTGTATTTGATTCCCCATAATTTAATCCCACCCCTCTCCCAAACACCCTAGCATTTACTTCTTTTACAACCCCATCTATAAATATATTAAACAACCATGGTGACATTACACATCCCTGTCTAAGACCTACTTTTACCGGGAAGTAGTCTCCCTCTCTTCTACACACCCTAACCTGAGCCTCACTATCCTCATAAAAACTCTTTACAGCATTTAGTAACTTACCACCTATTCCATATTCTTGCAACATCTGCCACATTGCTCCCCTATCCACTCTATCATATGCCTTTTCTAAATCCATAAATGCAATAAAAACTTCCCTACCTTTATCTAAATACTGTTCACATATATGCTTCAATGTAAACACTTGATCTACACATCCCCTACCCACTCTGAAACCTCCTTGCTCATCCGCAATCCTACATTCTGTCTTACCTCTAATTCTTTCAATAATAACATTACCGTACACTTTTCCTGGTATACTCAATAAACTTATTCCTCTATAATTTTTACAATCTCTTTTGTCCCCCTTCCCTTTATATAAAGGGACTATACATGCTCTCCGCCAATCCCTAGGTACCTTCCCCTCTTTCATACATTTATTAAACAAAAGTACCAACCACTCCAACACTATATCCCCCCCTGCTTTTAACATTTCTGTCATGTTCCCATCAGTTCCAGCTGCTTTACCCCCTTTCATTCTACGTAATGCCTCACGTACCTCCCCCACACTTACATTCTGCTCTTCTTCACTCCTAAAAGCTGGTATACCTCCCTGGCCAGTGCATGAAATTACCACCTCCCTTTCTTCCTCAACATTTAAAAGTTCCTCAAAATATTCTCGCCATCTACCAAATACCTCCCTCTCTCCATCTACTAACTCCCCTACTCTGTTTTTAACTGACAAATCCATGCATTCCCTAGGCTTTCTTAACTTGTTTAACTCCAAAAATTTTTCTTATTTTCATTAAAATTTCTTGACAGTGCCTCTCCCACTCTATCATCTGCTCTCCTTTTGCACTCTCTCACCACTCTCTTCACCTTTCTTTTACTCTCCATATACTCTGCTCTTCTTATAACACTTCTGCTTTGTAAAAAACCTCTCATAAGCTAACTTTTTGTCTTCTATCACACCCTTTACTTCATCATTCCACCAATCACTCCTCTTTCCTCCTGCCCCCACCCTCCTATAACCACAAACTTCTGCCCCACATTCTAATACACTGCATTTTTAAAACTCATCCAGCCCTCTTCAACCCCCCCACTACTCATCTTTGCATTAGCCCACCTTTTTGCCAATAGTCGCTTATATCTCACCCGAACTTCCTCCTCCCTTAGTTTATACACTTTCACTTCCCTCCTACTTGTTGTTGCCACCTTCTTCTTGTCCCATCTACCTCTTACACTAACTGTAGCTACAACTAAATAATGATCCGATATATCATTTGCCCTTCTATAAACATGTACATCCTGGAGCCTACCCATTAACCTTTTATCCACCAATACATAATCTAACAAACTACTTTCATTATGTGCTACATCATACCTTGTATATTTATTTATCCTCTTTTTCATAAAATATGTATTACTTATTACCAAATCTCTTTCTACACACAGCTCAATTAAAGGCTCCCCATTTACATTTACCCCTGGCACCCCAAATTTACCTACTACTCCCTCCACAACATTTTTACCCATTTTAGCATTGAAATCCCCAACCACAAGTACTCTCACACTTGGTTCAAAACTCCCCACGCATTCACTCAACATTTCCCAAAATCTCTCTCTCTCTCCTCTACACTTCTCTCTTCTCCAGGTGCATATACACTTACTATAACCCAATTTTCACACCCAGCCTTTATTTTACTCCACATAATCCTTGAATTAATACATTTATAGTCCCTCTTTTCCTGCCATATCTTATCCTTCAACATTATTGCTACTCCTTCTTTTGCTCTAACTCTATTTGAAACCCCTGACCTAATCCCATTTATTCCTCTCCACTGAAACTCTCCCACCCCCTTCAGCTTTGTTTCACTTAAAGCCAGGACATCCAGCTTCTTCTCATTCATAACATCCACAATCATCTCTGTCTTATCATTTGCACAACATCCGCGCACATTCAGACCTCCCTCTTTGACAATTTTCTTCTTCTTATTCTTTTTAGTAACCTTTACAGGAAAAGGGATTACTAGCCCATTGTTCCTGGCATTTTAGTTGACTTTTACAACACGCATGGCTTACGGAGGAAAGATTCTTATTCCACTTCCCCATGGATATAAAAGGAAAAGTAATAAGACCAAGAACTATTAAGATAAAATAAAAAAAAAACTCAGATGAGTGTGTATAAATAAACGTGTACATGTATGTGTAGTGTGACCTAAGTGTAAGTAGAAGTAGCAAGACATACCTGTAATCTTGCATATTTATGAGACAGACGAAAGACACCAGCAATCCTACCATCATGTAAAACAATTGCAGGCTTTTGTTTTACATTCACTTGGCAGGACAGTAGTACCTCCCTGGGTGGTTGCTGTCTACCAACCTACTACAGTCAGTAAAGCACTTCTTCTGTTCATTAAAATAATAATAATAATAATAATAATTTCAGCATGATACAATGTTTGTATAAAGGTGAATAACATTTGAGTATACATGCAGAAAGCCCCTTTATTATTAACGCATTGGCCATTTCCCACCAAGGCAGGGTGGCCCGAAAAAGGAAAGCTTTCACCATCATTCACTCCATCACTGTCTTGCCAGAGGCATGCTTACACTACAGTTAAAAAACTGCAACATTAACACCCCTCCTTCAGAGTGTAGACACTGTACTTCCTATCTCCTGGACTCAATTGTGGTGGCCATATTGAATGGTGTGTGGAAAAAAACACTTTCACAAATTTGCCAGTGCTTGCTATAGATTCAACGTAAGTCCAAGACATACACCTGGGATTTCATGGGCCAGGGATGTTGGAATTGGAAATGCTGCTGAGACTGATGTGGAAGAATTATTATTATCTCATGGGGAACTCTTTCCAATGAAAATTTGATGCAATATGGAGAACAGATGACCGTGTTGGAGGATAGGATGGGAAGAACGAAAGCCCTAAAGCATCCGAGGATTACGTTTAAAGTTTTAAACCATTTTTAAACACATTTGGAACTCTTCACGAGTTCTTTGGTATGGCGGTCAACAGCGTGTTGCAGTACTTCATAACACTTTTAATCAGTAAAACCTTCAAAAGGAAAAATTTGTAGGTTAATCTCTCTACAGCCAAGGTAGCCCAGAGTTTAAACTTGTAGTTACAGTAAGATGCTTTACAGCCAAGAAAACCACAGTTTGATCCTGGGGTGGGTGGAGATGGTAAGTATGTTCCCTTAAACCTGTTGTCCCATTTCATCTAGCAATAAATAAATACCTGAGTGTTAGCTGACTGTTGTGAATTGTATCCTGGGAAAAGAGAGCTGGTGACATTACACCTTAGACAGGGCTAGGATTTTAAATGAGCCAAGGTAAGATAACACATCCTAGCCTATACAATTCAGCTGTTTATCTATATGAAAAAAGTAGTTAAGACTTTCTGTATTTACAGTAAGACTCAACAGCAAGGCAACTGTAGAGTTGAGACCAGAAACTACAGTAAAGTCTGCTGCAAGCAGTATTACCTCAGCAACAGCCTCCAAAAGCTGATCTCTCAGATGAGGCAAAGAATTTTATTCTGTTTCTGACAGTAAAACCCAGCTCTCCACCACACCTTCCTTCATGTGCAACAAGCTGACCATTTTTGTACAGTCTTTTTATATATACTTTTGACTATGCTGTAGTTTGTTTCTTGGATACTATATTTGCCATTAATGTACAATAGCAGGACTATAATTCAGAGTTTTTTCTTCCAAGAAAGTTTCATTAATTGTATGGAAAGACATGTTCTAAAACTCTCTATAACATTTAGCTTCACCCTTTCATTGTCTCATGTAGATCTGTGTTACTGAGACCATGGCTCCTATGTGGATCTACTTACATCTTTATCATAGCGCCCTCAAATATGCTGAGAGTGGTAAAATTTGGCTTAGATGTGATCTGTATGGTGTGCATACACAATAAAAAAATCCTGCCCTATGTATTGAATGATGGGAACAGCTAACCTTGGACTTTGTGCTTGAGTTAAAATAGTGACTTTGAGATGTTTCCTAGGGTGACTTTTATGGAAATGATTTGAAATTGACTTCATAGTGGTGGAAATACTTTATTTTTGGTAATTTTCCTAAGGAAAAGTAGGGCTGTCCACCTTCTCCCATGTCTGTTTTCTGGGTTTTTATTAGGTCTGCTTCACGTATTCGGATGATTTAACCCTTAAATGGTCCAAACGTATATATACGTTCTTTCACGTAGCACCCCAAACGTATATATACATTTCATTTGTCATTCATTCAACATTGGCACGATATGTCTGAGTCGCCTAGACATGAGAGAATGGGTGTGCGCTCTCAGTGTGAGCCATATGAAACAAATTGGGGACACCTGGGTACCACATGCTTTTTTTTTCCTATAAAAAAATTTTTTTTCTCCCAAAATATTCGGAGCGCTGCGCAGGTGAACGTATATATACATTTGGAACGTTTAAGGGTTAAATCATGACCAAGCAGTCTTCGCTATATTTTATTAGTCAAAAAATAGGAAAGTTTTGTGTGATGATGGATTCAAAATACAGGCCAAGTTTATATAGGAGAGGCCTGGGGACATGATTAATGAACAGAGGAAAGGTTGTTTTACTAGCTGGCATGCCTACAGCATTTCTTTTAGACTGTTTTGAAATTGGAATTTGTTGAATTTTGTGTAAAATTGGCCAAATTACTAACTTCTGGTCTCTCTATGGGCAGTTACTGCACTCAGTATAGTATGGAAGACAGACAAACAACATAGCCAGGAAATGGGTGAGTGAGAGCACTAAAATAGGCCTCAGGGAGTAAAATTACAATTGCATAAGGTACTCCCCAGCCACCAATTTTATGTCTGCATCCATAAGTTGGTATTTCAAATTTTTGCACTTTTGGGGTTATTACCTTTAGAAAAATATTCTGTACCATTGTAAAATATAATTTTTTTTTTTAAACTGCAATACACGGGTCAATTAATTTTGGGGTTTGCAACCATTAAGAAGTTCAGGAAGGTTTTTGATCAAAGCACTAATATACAATACCAACAAGCTGATAAATAGGGTACACATGCAACACCTGGTTTTGTTCATCCTGAAGATGGTTCACCAACTTGTGGCTTTATGAAGGGCCTGATAATTTTTTCTTTTACTGTCTCCAGTTTCAGCTCCTTCAAATAACCTCTGTATTGAATTGATAAAGCCACTGATTGGTGAAATGTCTTAAGAATAAAATTCTCCAGGTGTTGTACATGCGTCTTATTCATCAAAGGCTTTCGAAGAAATTTTAAAGTTGGGAATTGCTATACATGTGTAGTATTTGTCTTGACAAGTTACTATTATGCTTTATTTTCAGAAACTTTCTGAGGAAAAATCCACTTATGCTGTACATGTATTCATGCATACTGTACTTGTGTACCCATACTTAAAATACCTTAAAGATATATTAGATTTTTTATTATCAAGTAAGAACTCCTTAATCCTTTCTTGAGTTAGGTATTACAATAATATAATAATATATTTTTATTTACTAAAAGTACATGTACAAGGTATACAGGCCTAGCTAACATCAATGACGTACTACTATATAGAAAGCCACTTGTTATGATGAGCATTTCAGGCAAATTAGGTCAGTTTTGTCCCAGGATGTGACCCACACCAGTTCACTAACACCCAGGTACCCATTTTACTGATGAGTGAACAGGGACAGCAGGTGTCTTATGGAAATACTCCCTAATGTTTTCCAACCTTACTGGAGGAGATTCGAACCCCGGACCTCAGTGTGTGAGCTGAGTACACTAGCTTTTTTTTTTTTTTTTTTGTTAGGGAGAACATGAATTAAAAAAAGAGATGCAAATTTTAAATATTGTATACAGTGAACTCACATTAAGTTGTAATAAACAACTATCAATGAATAAACAGAAAGATGGATGAGAGACTTGAACCTTGGTCCATAAATTGACAGTCCAGTGCTCGCTCTGCTGTCTCAGTCATTGGGCTTCTAATACTGTATTACAATGGACCATTGGTTATCGGCCGTTCCACTTATCAGCCAACTCGGTTATCGGCCAGGTTTTTGGCTTCCGGTTATCTGCCGTTATTTCACTTATTTGCCATATGGGACATTTCAACCTGCTGCCACCAGCCGCTCACGTGTCAGTCTCGCTTTGCCTCTGGGTAAGTGAGGAAGCTTCTGCTCATTCGTCCAAACATTTCACTATAATATGGAGGGAGGGAGTGTAGCAGGCAGGGAGTGTAGCAGGGAGGCAGGGAGTGTAGCATGGAGGGAGGGAGTGTAGCAGGCAGGCAGGGAGTGTAGTAGGTAGGCAGGGTGTAGCAGGGAGTGTAGGAGGAAGGCAGGGAATGTAGCAGGCAAGCAGGGAGTGTAGTAGGGAGGCAGGGTGTATCAGGGAGTGTAGGAGGAAGGCAGGGAGTGTAGTAGGGAGGCAGGGAGTGTAGGAGGAAGGCAGGGAGGCAGGGTGTAGCAGGGAGTGTAGCAGGCAGGCAGGGAATGTAGTAGGGAGTGTAGGAGGAAGGCAGGGAATGTAGCAGGCAAGCAGGGAGTGTAGTAGGGAGGCAGGGCATAGCAGGGAGTGTAGCAGGCAGGCAGGGAGTGTAGTAGGGAGTGTAGGAGGAAGGCAGGGAGTGTAGCAGGGTGTAGCAGGGAGTGTAGCAGGCAGGCAGGGAATGTAGTAGGGAGTGTAGGAGGAAGGCAGGGAATGTAGCAGGCAAGCAGGGAGTGTAGTAGGGAGGCAGAGTGTAGCAGGGAGTGTAGGAGGAAGGCAAGGAGTGTAGCAGGCAGGCAGGGAGTGTAGGAGGAAGGCAGGGAATGTAGCAGGCAAGCAGGGAGTGTAGTAGGGAGGCAGGGTGTAGCAGGGAGTGTAGCAGGCAAGCAGGGAGTGTAGTAGGGAGGCAGGGTGTAGCAGGGAGTGTAGCAGGCAAGCAGGGAGTGTAGGAGGAAGGCAGGGAGTGTAGCAGGGAGGCAGGATGTAGTAAGGAGTGTAGCAGGGAGGCAGGGTGTAGCAGGGAGTGTAGCAGGCAGGCAGGGAGTGTAGCAGGCAGGAAGGGAAGTAACCCCAGAGAGGGCTTTGATACCTGAAGTCCTTATGGAGGGGGATTCCCCTTCCAAACAATAATCAGTCCTCCCTCTTTCCTTCTCCGTCTTCCATAAGCCAACCAGAGTCTTCAATAAAGGTATGTAATAGTGATTTGAATGTTCATTTATTTATTTTATTTAGTTCTCATTGTTTTGTGTATGTAAAGCTATAATGAATCTTTAAAAAAATATATTTTTTGTTAATGTTTTTGGGTGTCTGGAATGGATTAATTGTACAGTGGACCCTTAACCAGCGATGGCATCGATTAACGATAAATCTGACTAGCGATACATTTTAACGCAAAAATTTTGCCTCAACTAGCACTTAAAAACCCGACCAGCGCTATTCGGTCCATACGAGACGCGTCCACTTTGGCCTGAGCGCACTTCGCTTGTCCCTTGGGTGCCAGTGTTTACAAGCCAGCCAGCCACCGCGGTCGCTTCCAAACATACAACAGCTGGAACATTTCATATTATCACAGCCTTTGTAGTGATTGCACCTGCAAAATAAGTCACCATGGGCCCCAAGAAAGCTTCTAGTGCCAACCTTACAGCAAAAAGGGTGAGAATTACTATGGAGATGAAGAAAGAGATCATTGCTAAGTATGAAAGTGGAGTGTGTGTCTCTGAGCTGGTCAGGTTGTATAATAAACCCCAGTCAACCATCGCTACTATTGTGGGTAAGAAAACGGCAATCAAGGAAGCTGTTCTTGCCAAAGGTGCAGCTGCTGCTGCACCACAGTCAGCTGTTGTGGCTGCACCACCATCAGCTGTATTACTCAAAGATGTGGAGAGAGTGTTGTTGGTGTGGCTTAACGTGAAACAATTACCGAGAAACCATTAACCCCGGGGGTTAGCCACCCAGGATAACCCAAGAAAGTCAGTGCATCATCGAGGACTGTCTAACTTATTTCCATTGGGGGTCCTTAATCTTGTCCCCCAGGATGCGACCCACAACAGTTGACTAACACCCAGGTGAACAGGAAAAAATGCCAGGAACTAGTGCTCATATTGGTGAGGTTAGTGGGGAGGATGTGGAAGAGTTGGTGGAGGAGGACAATGAAGAACAAACCACTGATGAGCTGCTAGATCATCTTCAACAGTAAGAGGCCACACCTGAGGAAACTGCTTCGGAGGAGGGGAGAGAGAAATTGAAGAAGTTGCCTACTTCAAAGATTAAGGAAATGTGTGCAATGTGGCTTAAAGTGCAAACCTTTTTTGATGAAAATCACCCTCACACAGCTATTGCAAGCTGTGCTGGTGACTATTACACTGACAATGTTGTGAAACACTTTAGGATAAAGGAACGAGAGGTACAGGCCTCTATGGACAGATACGTTGTGCGACAGAAGTCCAGTGACTCTGAAGCTGGTCCTAGTGGCATTAAAAGAACAAGGGAAGTAACCCCAGAAAAAGACTTGCTACCTCAAGTGCTAATAGAAGGGGATTCCCCTTCTAAACACTAACAAGCTCAACGGGCTCCCCTCCTCCCATCCCATCAATCATCACTAGATCTTCAATAAAGGTAAGTGTCATGTAACTGTGCATGTCTTCTTCAGTTTGTGTGTATTAAAATTAATATTTCATGTGGTAAAAAAATTTTTTTTCAATACTTTGGGGTGTCTTGCACGGATTAATTTGATTTCCATTATTTCTTATGGGGAAAATTAACTTGACTAACGATTATTTCGATTAACGATGAGCTCTCAGGAACGGATTAATATTGCTGGTTGAGGGTCCACTGTATTTACATAAATTCTCATGAGAAATATTATTTCGGTTTTAGGCTGACCTTTTGGAACGGATTACGGCTGATAACCAAGGGTTCGCTGTACTTCCAATTCCTCTCTGTTAGAAGCCCAGTGGCCAAAATGGCAGTGTTGGACTGTCAATTTATGGACTGCTGTTTGAGCCCCTTGTCCATCCTCTTGTATATTCATTGTATACAGTGTATATAACAAGTAATCTTGTGAATCAGGAAGTAGAAAAGTTCCTTCTGACCTATTTTTTCCTTATACTTTCCAAAGACCATAATCTTGTCTTTGTGCTTACCTCCTAACTGATTCAGGATGACAAGTTACAAGGAGGGGTGTTAATGTTGCAGTTTAAAAACTGTAGTGTAAAGCACCCTTCTGGCAAGACAGTGATGGAGTGAATGATGGTGAAAGTTTTTCTTTTTCGGGCCACCCTGCCTTGGTGGGAATCGGCCAGTGTGATAATAAAATAAAAAAAGTTACGTACTGACACCAATAATGCTCTTTTCTGTCATGTTAGAGATCACAGTCTGGTCCTCTGCTAAAACTGTCTACCCTACTTCTGACTTTCACAGTCGCTGTCTTGTTGAATCATCCCTTATTCACATCTTTCCTTGTATGAATCTTACTCTTGCCTTTATCTCTGTAGATGCTTTCCTTTCTCCTTTCTCATTACATTGTCAGATGCTCTGAACGTCAGAACACATTTGACTAAACCTGATCCTTTCTTCTCCTCTTTCTGCTTCTTCTCCTTTCCTATTTTTCCTTTTTCTTTCTTTGTTTTTTCTTTCTTCTGCCTAAGGTTGTCCTGCCCTTCAGTTTCCCTCCCATCTCCATGTTTTTGTTCCTACGTCTTGTGGGCCCTTAGCTCTCCTGCAATGCTCCTGTTTCTTCTTTGACTGACCCCACTCCTACTACTTTTGCCACTGCCTTTACTTTTGTCTTCCTTCACCCTTCACTTCTCATTTCTATATCTTGTCCCACATAAACCACTCTCCCTACTTTATTCTACCACTACTACTGCTACTGCTTTCACTATCAGCCTTATCTCTATCACTACGACTTTTTCCTACCTTTCTTGGTCCTGTCCCTGTCTGCCCGCCTATACTGGCTCCCTCTATCTTTCATGTTAGCGTGACTTTCTAAATAGTTCAAGACAGACTGAAATGTCGTCATAAGCTGCTTCTCTCCAATGTTCGGGTTATTTGCGTATTTTTCTAGTCATGGGATTTGCAGTTTTGTTCTTCAGAACTAAACTTTATTATATGCTTTTCTTTTCACTTAAAGATTCAACATTATTACCCAGTATGGAGAATATTCATTGCACATCAAGTTAACACTTGTTACACCTTTGAATTCACAGGTTCCGGAAGAGAATATTCTTGGACAATTAGGGCAAGGCTACAAATACGCCATTGAGATGCTCAATGAGGGCCGAATTGGTATTGGTGCTCAGATGGTAGGACTTGCACAAGGTTGCCTCGATTCTACTGTACCTTACATTCTCCAACGAAAGCAGTTTGGGAAGAGGCTTTTTGATTTTCAGGTATTGTACATTGTGCTTAATCTGATGTAATATGTAGAACAAAAATTCTGAGTGTTATAGTAGAGATCCCAGATGGTAGTATTCTAGTAGTATGTTCCCAATTTTATAGATGTCCTATCCTGCCTTATAGTAACCTTTTAGCATCTTATCATAACATTTTCTCTTGCTAATATACAATATGGTAATACTTGTAGCATTAGTATTAGATGACAGTTACAATTGTTAGATTCACACAGGTTAACAAGCAAATTTTATTAATGATGTGGGAATTGGCTTTCTGTTTTTGGTAATAAAATGTGTCCTCAGTTTTCCCTTCTGGAAATTTAACCTAACCTTTAAAGAATCCTGAAATCTTTCGTACTATCCAACCATTTCAAGTTTTCCAGTCTCCTTTTTTCCACTCACACTAAATATTCCCTTGTGAATACAGTATTACTTATTTTGAACACCCCAGGTGTTTCAGATCACACTCATGAAGTTACCAAATTTTATATCCACGAAACTGCATTATAATGTTTAGTGACCGAATTCATGAATGTGTAAACTCAATACTGTTTTTCTGAATTCAGTAAATTTTACAAATTTCCATAGTAACTTAGCAAACACAAATGCTGGGTTTCAGTTCCTGGACTCATTATGTGCCTTAATTCTTTGACAAGTGTTGATTAATACATTAACCGAAGTGATGTCATTTATTAATACATTTCACTTGTGAGTACTTTTTCAGTACTGTACATAAAAAAAATGAAATACTAAAACCTTGAATAGTAATCTATGGTGCAAGAGTCAGGTGTATAAGTCAAACATGTCAAGGTTTAGGTTTAAGAGAGATATTGCAGGCAGTGTACCAGCCCACATTATACTTACTTTGTTCATAAACATTGTGCACTATAGGGGTTGCTACTGTGATCATCATTTGGTAGATGAAATCAATCACATCAGCAAAAATCAAACATTTCTGCTACTTTGACCTCAGTTTCAAGCCATTTTCAATACTATAACCAATCAAAATCATCTCAATGTCTGGAATATATCTTCCATTTTGTCAAATGAGACCAAGAAAGTGCAAATACAACTGTAAAAAAACATACGAAAAAACACTGCAAAGTTGCTGTTTTGATAAAAAAAATACGGTTGCAGTTTTTTTTCTAATGCACTGCGTGCTGCAAGATTTGTTTTATGTGGTGCATACTTACCACATAGATGTATTCATTCATATCTAGGCCCAAATTACTGCTCACAGCTTATCTGAGTGAGCTGAGTTCAAGCTGTAGAACTATGGCTTGGACCCTGGCTTCAAAGCCATAGAACTATGGGACAGACCCTCAAAGGGTTAAAAAGAGAAACTTCTGTTTTTTCTTTTAGGCCACCCTTGCCTTGGTGGGATACAGCCAGTTTGTTGAAAGAAGAACTTGATAAAGCCAATTTGTAGTGAAACATACCAATAAAGAGTACCCTGCAGTTAGTGTCTTACTCACCAGGATGACTGATCAAGTTCATATCTGTTATGTATTTGAAAAAGCCCATCTATGGGTATACAGTGGACCCCCGCATAACGATTACCTCCGAATGCGACCAATTATGTAAGTGTATTTATGTAAGTGCGTTTGTACGTGTATGTTTGGGGGTCTGAAATGGACTAATCTACTTTACAATATTCCTTATGGGAATAAATTCGGTCAGTACTGGCACCTGAACATACTTATGGAGTGAAAAAATATCGTTAACCGGGGGTCCACTGTACTTGTACCAACAAAGGACTTGAGAGCAATCAGTGTTTCTGTCACTACTTGTGGGTGTTATGCCTCCAGTTTGCACCGATCTTTTGCCTACTGCTCACAGGATGGATATGGGGGTTCATAATAAAGATATTAAACAAGATGTCAGCATATGTAAAATTTAGATAATTGTCTTGGAGATAAGCTACTTTATTTGTTACTTGAGATGTTTTATAAATTTTTGTTGAGAAAGTTTTAAGATAAGTAAACCTTTTACAGGCTATGCAGCATACTGTTGCTTATTTAGCAACAGAAATTGAAGCTGCTCGGTTACTGGTGTACAATTCTGCTAGACTGAAGGAGGCTGGTCATCCCTTTATAAAGCAGGCAGCCATGGCTAAACTATATAGTTCAGGTATGTCTTAGAAATTCCATGGGGAAGTGGAACAGAATCCTTCCTCCATAAGCCATGCGTGGCGACTAAAATGCCGGGAGCAAGGGGCTAGTAACCCCTTCTCCTGTATATATTACTAAATGTAAAAGGAGAAACTTTCGTTTTTCCTTTTGGGCCACCCCACCTCCGTGGGATACGGCTGGTACGTTGAAAGAAGAAGAATGTCTTAGAAAATAATGTTTTTGTAGTCAATTAGATTACATTTTTTCTTATGCAGTTTACATTTTGAATAATTGCCATTGTTTGTTAGTGCATGTGAAATATTACAAATGGATTTGTTGGGACATCCTTCTATTTTTTCTTTATTTTAGGTGACTGCTTCCTAGTACCCTAACTAATTCACATCTTGTTTAACTTCACTGATCTTTGGTTTTCAGGATGGGCTAAAATACTGAATTAACCAAGATCCAGAGGGAAAAATGAGTGCCTCTCAGCTCTATGTTAATTTTCGGCACTTACCAGCTCTTTTCATAATTTATTATAATAGATTATGCTTAATGTCAAATATGTTTATTTTTTACATTTTTTGTTTTTTTACATAAAATCCATTTCTTTTATATTAACTTAAGAGTACACTTCTTTTTTCTCTTGAGACATTGAAGGCCTTTTTCTTTTTTTGTTATCTAATTACATGTTTGTCACAGTTACCCCTTAAACTGTCCAAAAGTGGATTTATGTTGTTACTGCTAGCATTTCAAATGTAAATCAACGTTTTATTTTTCCTGTCTTCAAATTTGGCATGATTGACCTAAGATGCCTGGTCAGTATAGAATGGGTCTTAATACTTGGTGGGTGCAGTATTAAAAAATCTGGGACCACTTAGTGCCTTGTGGGAGCACCAGTTCAATTGTGTGCCAGCTAGAGCAAGTGGCATAACAGACACCAGGGCTTCACTGATGCCATGTTGTATTAACACTTCCCTTTTAAGAGGAAAGTAATTATGACCCTGAGTTTAGTGGCTTTGAGATGGATGTGTCCACAAGTGGTTGAGGAAATATAAAAAAAAACGATAATAACCCATTTCTGGCATCATCCTGCCAGAATGCCCTATAACTATGCCCTAAGTAAAGAGAAACGATTCTGGAATGTGTAATACGTACTCGGCAGGCCGGCTGGCTAGGTAGGTGGCTGGCTGGCTGGCTGATTGACTTTGGCTATCTCTATCTCTGTCTATCTCTCTGTCTTTGTCTATCTCTGTCTCTGTCTCACAGGTACACATAAGTATGGTTATCATACATACAGCCTCTCCTCACTTAACAATGGAGATAGGGGCCTAAGACCCTGTCGGTAAACGATTTCGTTGCTAATCGAGGAATCGCCCCTTACAGATGCATGGCGAACTGATAAAGAAAATGCCTGGAACCAGTGCTGATGCTAGTGAATTTAAGGCCAGTAGAGGCTGGTTTGACAGATTTAAGAAGCGTAGTGGCATACATAGTGTGGTAAGGCTTGGGGGAAGCAGCAAGTTCAGACAAATGTGCTGCTGAAAACTTCATGAGTGAATTTGAGGGGTAGATAGAGACTGAAAAATTTAAACCCCAACAGTGTTCAATTGTGATGAAACAGGCCTGTTTTGGAAGAAAATGCCAAAGAGGACCTACATTACTCAGGAGGAAAAGGCACTGCCAGAACACAAGCCTATGAAAGACAGGCTCACTCTTTTGTTCTGTGCTAACACTAGTGCCAGCAAGTCTCTTCAATGAAGGTAAATAAATGTTATTTTAAATGTTTATTTAAATTTTAATTTATCTGTATAATATACATATACAGCAGGGCCCCGCTTTACGGCGTTTCACTTTACGGCGTTCCGCTAATATGGTCATTTCAAATTATGACCAAAACTCGCTATACGGCTCCCCCCACCTGACTTTCTAATACGGTCACCGCGCCCCACCTTGTTTGTTTACATTCTTCGTGAGCTCAGTAAGCACTAAGTCTCCAACATAGATCTACGTTCACTTGTATAGCGCTCCAAACGTAGATCTACATTTTTTTTGCATAAGAAAGCATGTAAAATAGAACATAGATCTACATTCGGAGTGCTACACAAGTGAACGTAGATCTACATTTGGACAGTTTAATGGTTAATTTTTTTTTTTTTCTTCTTTTTTTTTTCAAAAATATTCAGAGCTCTGACAGTGAAAAATATAGATTTATGTTTGGACAGTTTAAGGGTTTGGACAGTTCTAGGCTTATCACTACAATTTTTTTTTTTCTACAGAAGTGGCAACACGGGTCACCTCAAAATGTATTGAGTTAATGGGTGGTGTCGGCTTCACAAAAGATTATCCAGTCGAAAAATTTTACCGTGACTGCAAGATTGGTACAATTTATGAAGGGACATCTCACATACAGCTTAACACTATTGCAAAGCTTTTGGAAAAGGATTATATTTCATAGATCATTTGGTTGCACCTAGAATGAAAGAAACTGTGTGTAATTTGTTCTGTTTAGATAGAAACAAATGGTCTGCATAATATTCTACCCAAAAAATTTTTTTTCAGGAAATTCATTCCAAATATTCACTAGAAGAATTGCTGTGGCTTTAGAGTCTCATTCTTTGAATTGCTTACAGCTAAATCTTTAAAAAGATCATGTATGATAGACTGTAAAGTAGTTTGTATAGTGTAATATATATGAATTATATTTGTATTTTGTAGGAATTTATTTTAGGTTGTGTGAATCATAGATTCACACAACCATAATGTGAAATTAACAGTATTTGCCATGTAAATAATTAAAAAAAACTGATTGCTACACATATTTTCAAAATTGAGGAACCATGTGCTAGACCTGTAAGAGTCAGACAGTTCCTGGGAACTGGAAGGTAATCAGGTTGGCATAAGTAATCTTTCATATGAAAATAGATTGAAAACCTTGAATCTGCACTTTCTTGAAAGTTGTAGAGTGAGAGGAGACATGATTGAAGTATACAAGTGGAAGACTTATAAATGCAATATAAATGGAATACTAAGGATTTCCAGTTAATAGAAAAATCAAAATAACATATAATTGGATAAATTTTGATTTGGTAAGAACATAAGAACGAAGGAACACTGCAGCAGGCCTACTGGCCCATGCGAGGCAGGTCCAAGTTTCCAAGTTGACTTAAGGGAGGAACACGGCAACCGTCCTGGTAGCACAAGCTAATCAGGTCCAACTCACACCCACCCACACCCACTCATGTATTTATCCAACCTATTTTTAAAGCTACACAATGTTCTGGCCTCTATGACTGTACTTGGGAGTTTGTTCCACTCATCCACAACTCTATTACCAAACCAGTACTTTCCTATATCCTTCCTGAATCTGAATTTTTCTAACTTAAAACCATTGCTGCGAGTCCTGTCTAGGCTAGATATTTTCAGCACACTATTTACATCCCCTTTATTTATTCCTGTCTTCCATTTATACACCTCAATCATATCCCCCCTAATTCTACGTCTTTCTAGAGAGTGTAGATTCAGGGCCCTTAGTCTATCCTCATAGGGAAGGTTTCTGATACATGGGATCAACTTTGTCATCCTCCTTTGTACATTTTCCAGAGCATTTATATCCATTCTGTAATACGGTGGCCAAAACTGTGCAGCATAATCTAAATGAGGCCTAACCAAGGATGTATAGAGTTGAAGAACAACCTGAGGACTCCTATTATTTATGCTTCTTGATATGAAGCCAAGGATTCTATTAGCTTTATTGCGAACACTTATGCACTGTTGTCTTGGTTTCAGATTACTGCTAATCAGAACTCCTAAATCTTTTTCGCAATCCGTAATATTAAGATCTACATTATTTAGTTTATATGTGGCATGGTTATTGTCCTGTCCAACATTTAGAACTTTGCATTTGTCTATATTAAACTGCATCTGCCACCTCTCCGACCACTGCATCAGTCTACTCAAATCTTCCTGGAGTGCTCTAATGTCCTCTTCAGAGTGTAGGAGAGTACTGGCTAAGCAATAGATCTGCCTGATGAGTGAAACAATCTGCCACAGTCATTGGAGCTACAGCCTTGGGTGGCTTAAATAGGTTAGACAAATATATAAGTGAGAAGGGGTTGGATTTGAATCAGACCTTTCTAAAATGAGTTATTGAAGGTAAGTCCTTGGGAAGCTTCAGGAATAGTTTAGACAAATATGTTGGTGAGAAGAGTTGGATTTGGAAAGGACCTGCCAAGTATGAGCCAGTAGACCTGTGTTTGATCCAAGGAAGGGGATGGTAGCTCCAGTTCCTTGGATTCAAGAGCTGTCACCAGCTTCAAGGCACCTTTCATCGCTGGGACCATGTTTTGTAAAAGTTGGTATAAACTTTTGGTAATAAACACCAAGTTGGTTTAGAAAGACACATAAGCAAATACTAGGATATATTTATTAGAAAATGTTTTGGTCCTGGGACCTTGATCACTTCTAACATAGAGAGGTTAAAAAGACAGTATATGTAGGCGGTGCATTGCAACCACCTACCCAATGACACAGGAGCCTCATGATCTCATTGTCTACCTGTTTTCATCCCAATATGTCATTCTTCAGGTCACCATACGTCACTCACACCTCACTCTCTGCCTATATATACTTTCTTTTTAACCTCTGTATGTTAGAAGTGATCAAGTCCCAGGACCGAAACATTTTCTAATAAATATGCCCTAGTGTTTGCTTACATGTTTTTCTACACCAGTATAAAAGGTATTTATTAGGGACTTTCTATAACCTTTATTTGGTTGACATCTGAAATATAATGTCTGTATTTTTTTTTTTTTTTATTTATTTATTTATTATCACACTGGCCGATTCCCACCAAGGCAGGGTGGCCTGAAAAAGAAAAACTTTCACCATCATTCACTCCAGCACCCAGAAGGGTGCTTTACACTACAGTTTTTAAACTGCAACATTAACACCCCTCCTTCAGAGTGCAGGCACTGTACTTCTCATCTCCAGGACTCAAGTCCAGCCTGCCGGTTTCCCTGAACCCCTTCATAAATGCTACTATTTGTATTACAGAAATTAATTGAATTGTGTATTATGTCTTGTAAATAATTGATTTATTAGTAACCATAATTTTAGTTTTGCTTTAAATTGTCAGAAATTTTGTTTATTGTATAGAAGTATGATATACATTATACTGGTATTGTGCATTGACATTTTCTCATTTTCCTATAGTTATTTTACAGTTTAAATTAATCCTTGATTTTATTTTTATTGGAATCGAGTCAGAGGGATATCTATTCACTGATGATACAAACAGATGAGGACAGGGAAAGGTTTCAAAAGAATCTGGACTATCTCCAGGGTTGATCAGATAAGTGGTTACTTGAGTTCCACTCCAGCATATGCAGTGTAATGAAGATTGGGGAAGGAGCTAGAAGACCACACACAGGGTATAGACTCAGGGGGACAGAGGCTACCATTCTCATTTAGAGAGGACATGGGAGTAAGCATAGTGCCTGCCATATCACCAGAGGTTCACATCAACCAATTAACCTCTATAGCCAGTGCTTACCTGGCAGATCTGAGAATGGCCTTCAGGAATCTCAGCAAAGAGTGATTCCAGCTGCTTTATACAACATAGGACGATCTTGGAATTTGCAGCACTAGTATGGGGCCCACACCTGACAAAGCATGTTGAGAAACTGGAGAAGGTACAGAAGTATGTAGTGAGACTAGTTCCAGAGCTAATGGATATGAGCTGTTACAAGGAAAGGCTAAAATAATTTAATTCTAAAGACCCTGGAGAACAGATGGACCAGGGGAGACTTAACAGCATACAAAATACTCGGAGGAATTAATAGGACAGACAGGGACAGGCTGTTGGAGAAGTGGGAAACAGATACTTTGGAGCTCAGTTGGAGGCTAAAAACAGATGAGTCACAGGGATGTCATGAAGTATTTCTTCAATCTCACGGTGGTCAGGAAGTGGAATGACCTCACTGAGGACGTGATGGAGGCAGACTCTATGCATAGTTTCAAGAATAGTTACAATAGGGCCCACAGGGGTAGGAGAGAGAATTAATTTGGCAACCAGCAACTTGGGATGCATGGCCAGGAGTTAAGACCTGTTCCCTGCAATCCCAGTAGGTGAGTACTGGTTATGCCATTGAACAATGAAACAATTTTCATGTTTTTTTTTTTGTGATGGAAATTTAATTTTGAGAACCCACTAGAGAAATAGTCTTATTTTTTCTTAGTGTCAGTTGATAGTGAACACACATGTAAATATAAATAACCTTATTCCTAGTTTTTTTTTTTTTTTTTAACACAGCAGTTTACCACCGAGGCATGGTGACCCAAAAAGAAAGAAAAAACTTTCATCATCATTCAACGCTTTCACCATCATTCATACATAATCACTGTCTTTGCAGAGGTGCTCAGATATGATAGTTTAGACATCCCTCCAAACTGCCAATATCCTAAACCTCTCCTTGAAAGTGCAGGCATTGTACTTCCCATTTCCCGGACTCAAGTCCAGCTAACTGGTTTCCCTGAATCCCTTCACAAAATATTACCCTAATCACACTCCAACAGCTCATCAGGTCCTAAAAACCATTCGTCTCCATTCACTCCTATCTAACACACTCATGTACACTTGCTGCAATTCCAAGACCTTTGCCCACAAAACTTCCTTTACCCCCTCCCTCCAACCTTTTTGGGGATGACCCCTACTCAGCCTTCTACCCCAATAGATTTATACGCTCTCCAAGTCATTCTACTTTGTTCTATTCTCTCTAAATGACCAAACCACCTCAACAGCCCCTCTTCAGCCCTCTGACTAATACTTTTAGTAACTCTACGCCTCCTAATTTCCACACTATGAAATCTCTGTATAATATTTACAACACACATTGCCCTTAGACACATGTCCACTGCCTCCAGCCACTCCTCGTTACAGCATTTACAACCCATGCTTCACACCCATATAAGTGTTGGTACCACTATACTCTCATACATTCCCTTCTTTGCCTCCATGGATAATGTTCTTTGTCTCCAGATACCTCAGTGCACCACTCACCTTTTTTCCGTCATCAATTCTATGGTTAACCTCATCCTTCATAACCCATCCATTGACCAGTCAACTCCCAAATATCCGAAAACATTCACTTCTTCCATACTCCCTCTCTCCAATGTGATATCCAATTTTTCTTTATCTACATTATTTGATACCCTCATCAACTTAGCGTTCACTTTCAACTTTCTACCTTTACATACCTTCCCAAACTTGTCCATTAACCTTTGCAACTTTTCTTTAGAATCTCCCATAAGCACAGTATCATCAGCAAAAAGTAAATAACAAAAAAAGGCACAATACCATGACTGGAACGATACACAAATAACCCGCACATAAAAGAAAGAAGCTTACGACGACGTTTCAGTCCGACTTGGACCATTTACAAAGCCACACTAACCAGAAGTAGAGCAGGATGGCTATATATAGGCAGGAAGAGGTGGTGGTAGTAGTAGTAGTAGTAGTGCAAGAATGGTATATAATACCGACGAGATGAAATTAAGACACATGCGCAACACCCGGGAATCTCTATCGTAGACGTTTCGCTATCAAGCCAGCCACTGGATGCCGAAACGTCCACAACAAAGACAACCAGACGCCGCGCATGTGTCTTAATTTCATCAGTAGTAGTAGTAGTAGTAGAAGAGGTAGTAGTAGTGGTAGTGGTAGAAGTGGGGAATAAGGAGGACGAGCCAGTCAAATACAAAGGAAGGGGAGCACTGCAAGAGAGCTAGGTGCCCACAGAGGGAGAGCAAGCGCACAGAGGTGCGTGAAAGGGGAAGTGGTGAAATAAATGGAGAAGGAGCAGAAACACGAGACAGAAGAGAGAAAGACAACCCAGAGGAGAAAAAGGAAAGAGGAAAGGGGAAGAGGGAGAAGAAGAAAAAGAAAAAGAAAAAATGAGGAGTCAGGTTAAGTCACGGGTGTTCTGAAGTTTGGAGCATTTTACAATGTAGTGGGAGAGGAAGGCATCTACAGAGACGAAGCCAGGGCTAAGATTCATGCAAGGAAAGTTGTGTATTAGAGAGGATTCAACTAGACGGCGACTGTTCGAGTTGGAAGTAGGGAAGACAGTTTTAGCAGAAGACCAGTCAATAGGATGGCTATGATCTCTGACGTGACAGAAAAGAGCATTGTTAGTGTCGGCAAGCCTAACACTATTTTTGTGCTCCCTAAGTCTGTCAGAAAGAGATCAACCAGTTTCTCCGAAGTATTGAAGAGAACAGGAGGAGCAAGAAATAGAGTAGACACCAGGAACATCTGTAAAGGGAGGAGAGGTATGAACGAGATTAGTGCGAAGAGTGTTAGTCTGGCGGAAGGTAAGCTTGATGTCTAAGGGACGGAGAGAATTGTTGATATTAGAAAGACCGGAAATGTAGGGAAGGCAGAGGATAGAAGAGTTCCCAGGAGTAGAGAGTTTTGGAGAGAAGAAATTGCGTTTAGCATGTGAGAGGGCAGAGTCTATGAAATGGGAAGGGTAGCCAAGATGGGAAAACGAATTATGAAGAGTGGAAATTTCTGCGCACTAATCTCGTTCATACCTCTCCTCCCTCTACAGGTGTTCCTGGTGTCTACGCTATTTCTTGCTCCTCCTGTCCTTTTCAATACTTCGGAGAAACTGGTCGATCTCTTTCTGACAGACTTAGGGAGCACAAAATAGTGTTAGGCTTGCCGACACTAACAATGCTCTTTTCTGTCACGTCAGAGATCATAGCCATCCTATTGACTGGTCTTCTGCTAAAACTGTCTTCCCTACTTCCAACTCGAACAGTCACCGTCTAGTTGAATCCTCTCTAATACACAACTTTCCTTATATGAATCTTAGCCCTGGCTTTGTCTCTGTAGATGCCTTCCTCTCCCACTACAATGTAAAATGCTCCAAACTTCAGAACACCCGTGACTTAACCTGACTCCTCATTTTTTCTTTTTCTTTTTCTTCTTCTCCCTCTTCCCCTTTCCTCTTTCCTTTTTCACCTCTGGGTTGTCTTTCTTCTGTCTCGTGTTTCTGTTCCTTCTTCATTTATTTCACCACTTCCCCTTTCACCCACCTCTGTGCGCTTGCTCTCCCTCTGTGGGCACCTAGCTCTCTTGCAGTGCTCCCCTTCCTTTGTATTTGACTGGCTCGTCCTCCTTATTCCCCACTTCTACCACTACCACCACTACTACTACCTCTTCTGCTACTACTGCTACTACTACTACTACTGATGAAATTAAGACACGTGCGGCGTCTGGTTGTCTTTGTTGTGGACGTTTCGCCATCCAGTGGCTGGCTTGATGGCGAAACGTCTATGATAGGGATGCCCAGGTGTTGCGCATGTGTCTTAATTTCATCTTGTCGGTATTATATACCATTCTTGCACTACTACTACTACTACTACCACCACCTCTTCCTGCCTATATATAGCCGTCCTGCTCCACTTCTGGTTAGTGAGACTTTGTAAATGGTCCAAGTCGGACCGAAACGTCGTCGTAAGCTTCTCTCTTTTATGTGCGGGTTATTTGTGTAGCAAAAAGTAACTGTGTCAACTCCCATTTTGTATTTGATTCCCCATAATTTAATCCCACCCCTCTCCCGAACACCCTAGCATTTACTTCTTTTACAACCCCATCAATAAATATATTAAACAACCATGGTGACAATACACATCCCTGTCTAAGACCTACTTTTACTGGAAAGTAACCTCCCTCTCTTCTATACACCCTAACCTGAGCCTCACTATCCTCATAAAGACTCTCTACAGCATTTAGTAACTTACTACCTATTCCATACACTTGCAACATCTACCACATTACACTAAGTGCCCCCTTCAAGGCAGGTGAAATTGCTGATCTGGAGAGTGTGCATAGAACTTTCACAACACACCTAAATTATTGGGAATGGTTGAAGTCCCTTGATTTGTATTCCCCTGGAACACAGGTGAGAAAGATACATGATAATATACACATGGAAAATCCTAGTGGGACTAGTACCAAACTTTCACATGAAAATTACTCCCTATGAAAGCAAAAGATTCGGCAGGAGATGCAACTTTCCCTCGATGAAAAGCAGGGATGCCACGAGTATACTGAGAGACAACATAAGTATCAGGGGCCCAAGATTGTTCAACTGCCTTCCAGCACACACAAGGGGGATTACCAATAGATCCCTGGCTGTCTTCAAGAAGGCGCTGGACAGGCACCTAAAGTCAGTACCTGACCAGCCGGGCTGTGATTTGTACGTCAGTTTGCAGGCGACCAACAGTAACAGCCTGGTTGACCAGACAGACCCTGATCCACCACAAGGCCTGGTCTCAGACCAGGCTGTGGGGGCATTGACCCCTGAAACCCTCTCCAGATATACTCCAGGTGTGGCCTTTGAAAGTGAAATTCTCTGACATTATCACTCTCAGGTCCTTCACATTAGTTTTTCACTCTGTTGTGTGGTTGGAATTTGTTTTATACAGCTCCCAACTCAAACAGTTATGTAAGTGTATTATTGTAAGTGCTTTTGTAAGTGTATTTTTTGAGGGTGTGAAATGGACTAATCTAATTTATATTATGCCTTATGGGAACAAATTCATTCAGTAATGGCACTCGAACAGCCTTCTGGAATGAATTGTGGCCGAAACTCTGGGTACCACTGTACTCCGATGCAGTTTTGATCTCCTCAACTTTGACATATCTCTGTCTATGTCAGATATGAGGATAAGGAACAGAATGGGAACAGAGCTTTTCACTGTAGCCATCTCAGACTTTACTCTGTTCACTATTACTCTTTGTGTTCTATTTGGTATAAAGTTATAGATCCATCTACCAGCTTTTCCTGTTATTCCTTTATCATGCATTTTGTGTGCTATTACACCATGGTCGCACTTGTCAAAGGCTTTTGCAAAGTCTATGTATACTATATCTGCATTTTGTTTATCCTCTGGCACATCCAGGACCTTGTCATAGTGTTCCAATAGCTGGGACAGTTAGAAGTGACCTGCTATAAACCCATGTTGCCCTGGGTTGTGTAATTGAGGAGTATGTAGGTGGGTGGCAATCTTGCTTCTTCGAACACTTTCAAAGATTTTTATGGCATGGAATGTTAGTGCTATCAGTTTGTAGTTCTTTGCTATTGCTTTACTGCCACCTTTGTAGAGTCGGACCGAAACGTCGTCGTAAGCTTCTCTCTTTTATGCGCAGGCTATTTGTGTAGCAAAGAGTAATTGTGTCAACTCCCATTTTGTATTTGATTCCCCATAATTTAATCCCACCCCTCTCCCGAACACCCTAGCATTTACGTCTGTTTTTAGTGACTGTTTGACAACTGATGTCCATGCTCCCTCTCCATAGAATGCTGAAGGCGGAGGAGGAGCCAGTCAAATATAAAGACAGGAGCACTGCAAGGGAGCTAGGAGCCCACATAGGGAGAGCAAGTGCACAGAGGTTGGGGGAAGGGGAAGTGATGAAATAAATAATGAAGGAACAGAAACACGTGACAGAAGAAAGACAAAAGAGGAAAGGGGAAGAGGGAGAAGAAGAAAAAATGAGGAATCAGGTTAAGTCACAGGTGTTCTGAAGTTTGGAGCATTTTACAATGTAGTGGGAGAGGAAGGCATCTACAGAGACGAAGCCAGGACTAAGATTCATACAAGGAAAGTTGTGTATTAGAGAGGATTCAACAAGATGGCAACTGTTAAAGTTGGAAGTAGGGAAGACAGTTTTAGCAGAAGACCAGTCTATAGGATGGCTGTGATCTCTGACATGACAGAAAAGAGCATTGTTAGTGTTAGCAAGCCTAACACTATTTTTGTGCTCCCCAAGTCTGTCAGAAAGAGATTGGCCAGTTTCTCCAACATCGTCGTAAGCTCCTCTCTTCTATGTGCGGGTTATTTGTGTATCGTTCCAGTCACGGTATTGTGCCTTTTTTTTTTTTTTTTTTGTTATTTAGAATCTTGTGGAACTGGAGAAGACTCAGGAGTAGAAGAGTGTGAATTTAATAGCCCCCTAATCTTAGAATTCCAGCCGAATGCTTATATTAGTCAGTCCCGAGCACAACTACAGTTCACATATTGATTGTTTTTTCATCTCATATCTTCTACCCATCAAGTGTGCTGCTGTGGCCAAGTACTAGTACAGCCGAAACCCTGAAAGGGTTAAATACCAACAGTTTTTTTAAAAACAAGTTCATATCTATATAGAATATTCTTGAGCACTAATACAGTGGGCTTAGAATTAAATTCATATATTCATAAAATCATATATTCACATACGGTGCAGCATATTTGGACGAGAATAGCAAATCAGATGGAGAAAAAGCAAAGGTACCTGAGCTCTTGTATTTAGAGACTACAGATCTGCAAGGTTTTGTGTGCTTCCCTCTTACAGTTTACTAAACTAATGACACCACTATTATGCATAAACACAAAACAAATAATGCCTGCTAGTTTTCTTAGTCTCAAGTTTAGTACATGTACAAAGCCACAAAGTGTTACATATATAGTAATTACATTTATGGTGTTTTACCAGTCTGGTCTTTGAGAAAATATTTATACTGTATTGTAAATTAATTCATTTTTAGTCATTGAAATAAAACGTAAACTTAATTTAAAATAAAACTGGTTGGTTAATGGGATTTTAAAGCCTAACTGACTACACTAGGATCATTAAGGTTGTGTGTTACCTTATCACCAGACAAGAATACTTTAACCCATGAAATAGAGATTAGAGTACACTTTTAGTATATATACACAGAGAGGTACACTCCTTGGGAATTCATTGGAATTCATTACCTGTAAATATAAAAGAAACACTACCTGTTTATAAATTCAAGTCTCTACTCAAAGATCACTTACTCACCCAAAACCAAATAAATACTGAATAACTGAACCTTATAAATTGTATATCTTAAATGTTTCTCACAATTATATCACATAAATGTTAAACCTAAAACCCAATCTAACTTTATTATTTTTTAAATACACTACCTAACAGAATCCTTCATATGACCTGTCTTTGTAATACTCACTTGTGCTTTATAGTAATCTGTTTACATTAATGTTTTATCACTGACTTCATCATTGCTTAATTAATCTTAAGTTAATTTTAAGCCAGCCCGTAATGCTATGCATAGTATAAGTGGCTTTGGCATACTGCTCTTATCTGTATTTTTTTGTACCTCTGTATGTGTGCACAAATTTATAATAAATAAATAAATAAAAAACTCGTATAGAATTCCAGGTTAGGTTAGGTAAGGTAAGGTAAGGTTTGTCAGGAAAGAGGACAAGTGTTTCTTGATGTGGGTCTTATTCATATCATGACCCGCCACTGGAGATTTTTGGTCATCTGACTGAGGCCTTCCGCTGGCTTACCAGTCCACCCATTTTAAAATTATGGTTATTATAATTTTTCATAAAATTCCATTTACAGTGACTAATGTATATGCATTGTACTGAAGATTCACAGAGTTTTAAAGATAAATATTTAATTACATTCAACACTGAGTGTAATGTGGCTACCAGTACTATAGTACCTGAAACTAGTACAATAAACATTACAATATTTTCCTGCTAGATAAATAAATAGAAAACAATAAAACACTATTTAATGTGCCAGGTTGCTACCTACAATGCGCTGTTTAGCCTTAATTATCTAAGAAAATTATTTTATTAAAGCTATATATTTTTTTTGTTATACTGTAATTTAATTCAGCTGACCCTGTTTCCAGGATTGAGGTTATTCAGATTATAACAAAGAATTCTTGATAATCATTGAAAAAATATCAATTTAGCAAAAAAGATCCAGCATCCATTGACGGACAGGAAAGTAACACGTCCAAAGGATATTACAGCTGATTAAATAAGTGATTGACTAAATCACTCGACAAAATGGTCAAACGTTCACTAGGTGTTAAATTGCTAAACATATACACTCAAATACACAGCGAGTGATCCAAAGATTAACCCTAAGAAAAATTAGACCATCTGAGCCTTGATCCAGTCCACGTAATGGCCCACTCTCGTGTATACTCCTGGAAGTTTTTCATCTGTGCAAGATCCAGAACCGAAGGACACTAAGCCCACCTGGACATAAATTCCAGAGCCTGCAGGTTCCTCCATGATAGATGGACCACCACTATCACCCTATAATTGGAAAACAGGATAAGCTTAGGTTAAAAAGGTGAAAATTTATGACACAGTACATAAAAACAGCAGCCCAGACAGAGCAGATACCTCAGGCAGGAATGTGCCATTAAAAATTCTGCACAACTCATTTTAAATATTCCTCCTCCTCCAGGCTGGCTCACCTTTGCATGGTAGAGATTCTATAGACTGTGCTTAGGTTATTACCATCTCTCAAGCATTGTTGCTGGATGAAGAACTAACCATTTTCTTTGGTTTAACCCTTTCAGGGTCCAAGGCCCAAATCTGGAGTCACGCACCAGTGTCCAAGAATTTAAAAAAAAAAAAAATTGTTATTTTTTCTTATGAAATCGTAGAGAATCTTTTTGTGAAGGTAATAAAACAAAAAGTACGAAATTTGGTGGAAAATTGACGAAATTATGCTCTCGCGAATTTTGATGTGTCAGCGATATTTACGAATCGGCGATTTTGCCGACTTTGACTCCCATTTTAGGCCAATTACATTATTCCAATCAACCAAATTCTTTGCTATTTCACTAGTATTACTTCTATTCTATCGATTGAGCACAAGAAATCGCCAAGTCAACTGTTTCAACTACAAAATAAAGTGATCGGAAATTGTTAATTTGGCCAATTTAACACAAAGTTCAAAATATTCCAATTTCAAAATAGGGTCCAGAATAAACAATGTAGGTATTCCTGGAACTAAACTAACATTTCCTCTGTTCATTAGTTACATTTTGAGGCTTTACAAATAAATTCCATTTTTATTTTTTATTCACATAATGAATTTTTATTCACACCAAAAAAATAGAAGATTTACTGTTATGCAATACTGTAATAATTGTATAAATATCATCACCATATTTGTGAATGTATATTAGACCCACCAGCTGACGTGTATTAGACGTGTGAGGTCGTTTGTTTACTCTTGAATATCGGCAAAAATTTAACATTTCTGCTACTTTGAGCTCAGTTTCAAGCCATTTCCAGTGCTAAAACCAATCAAAATCATCTCTATTTCTGTAATATGTCTTCCATTCTATCAAATGAGACCAAGAAATCGCAAATACAACTATAAAAAACATACGAAAAAACACTGCAAAGTTGCTGTTTTAATCGAAAAATCATGATTTCATTTTTTTTCTCTCATTATACACAGTGTGCTGCAGGATCTGTTTTATGTGGTGCACACATACCACATAGATGTATTCTCTCATATCTAGGCCCAAATGTACCACTCACAGTTTATCAGAGTGAGCTGAGCTCATGGCGTAGATCTACGGTTTGGACCCTGAACGTAAAGCCGTAGATCTATGGGACGGACCCTGAAAGGGTTAAATGATTAGGATATTAACTAAACAAATTGCTCTACAAGACTCACTTTTGCATTAATAAAATGTCATTCCAAACAAACCATTGTAATTAGCAAGTTTTTCATTTTGAAGTCTAAGACTTGTCCATACATCAGCAAGTTATATAAAATGCTTGAAAATACAACACAGTGGAACCCTGGTTGTCAGCTTTACTCTGTTCCAGAAGGTCGGCCGAAAACCGATTTCTACGAAAACTCAAGTAATATTTCCCATAAGAAATAATGTAAATCCAATTAATCCTTTCTAGAAACTGAAAAATATTAACAAAAAATACATTTTATAGAGAATAACTAAAGTTTTACATACAGAAAACAATGAGAAGGAAATATAAATGATTAATGAAATGGATAAATGAACATTTAACATCACTTTTACCTTTATTGAAGACTCTCATTGACGTATGGAAGACGGCGAGGAGGAGGGAGGGAGAAGTTATTGTTTGGAAGGGTAATCCCCCTCCATAAGGACTTCAGACATCTAAGCCCTATCAGGGGTTACTTCCTTTCTTTGTCATTTACTGGCACTAAGACCAGCTTGAGAGTCACTGGACCCCTGTCGCACAAAAAAATCTGTCCAGAGAGGTCTGTTTCTGGCATCTCTAAGATTTGCATAAAATGGGACACGGCACTGTCATTGAACATGTTGATGACACGGCTTGCAACAGCTTTGTTAGGGTGATATTTCTCCACGAAACTTTGTACCTCGCTCCACTTTGCACAAATGACCTTAATCGCTGAAGAAGACACATTTTCCCCTCTCTCTTCCTCCTCCTCTGAAGCAATTTCCTCAGCTAAGGTCTGTTGCTGTCACAGATGAAGGTCTTGCAGCTCTTCAGTGGTTAGCTCTTCCGTGTGGTCCTCCACCAACTCTTCCACATCCTGGTCACTCACCTCCAACCTTATGGACTTCCCCAAAGACAGATTCCACAACAGGCGTAGGGTCATCAGGATCACCCTCAAACCCTTCAAAATCCTTCTGGAGGACACATTCTGGCCACAATTTTCTCCAAGAAGAGTTAATCGTCCTGGAAGTCACTCCCTGCCAAGCCTTATCTATAAGGCTTATGCAATTGAGGATACTGAAGTGATTCCTCCACCACACTGTGTATGCCACTTCGCTTCTTGAATCTGTTGAACCAGCCTTTGCTGGCTTTAAATTCACTAACAGCAGCACTCGTTCCAGGCATTTTCTTTACAAGATCCGCAAGCAATTGCTTTGCCTTTTTGCAAATTATTGCCTCCACAACACTATCTCCCGGAACTGTTTTTGGCTGAGCCACACGTTACAACTTCTCAACCTCTTCGATTTGCGATCTCTGTTTCGTTAGCACATTTACCCCTTTTGCAACATCAGCTTCCTTGATTTCTTTTTTCTTCACCAGGATGGAACCGATCGTTGATTTAGACTTCTCATACATCCTGGCGAGCTCAGCCACACGTACGCCACTTTCATATTTTTCTACAAGTTCTTTCTTGAATTCTATCGTGTTTCTCACCTTCTTTACCAAAGGGCTGGCATTCGGAACTTTCTTTGGCCATATGGTGGCTTATTTAGCAGTCGCAAGCACAAAACACTGGAGTATTACAAAATGTTTCGGATGAATGCTCAGAGTAATGCCTACTGAATGAGTAACAAAGGCAGACCGAATCACGAACATATGAGCGGCCATGTCACGCAGGCAGGTGTACGCGTCTGGTATGGATGATTTCCGAGCGGATGTATGAAAATGAGGAAAATTTCACCGAAGTGGTCGAAAACTGAATTGCACGATAACCCGACCGGACGAAAACCAGGGTTTCACTGTACCTGCACATTACTTTTCATAGTTCCACTTGGTATGTTTAACAGATTAAAAAAAATGGAATGGGGCAACATAAGAAATTTGACGAATTTAATATTTTTAAATTATCAGTACTATACGCTGTTAGGTTATTTTGCTAACATGATAACCTTCAGCGTTCGTGATTACCAAGTCCAAACTGCTATCAATGAAAAGAATCTCCATCCCACCAACTATGCTCTGAGAGACTGACATAAAAAGCTTTTTCATTGTTTAAGATCTGCTATAGTGGTAGTTTTAGCCTGAGTTTTTTCTTCACACTTTGCCTTAAAATTGCTGAGCATAGTTCCAGACTACATTTCAAAAAAGTTGCATTTAGCCTACTGTAGTTGTATTTATGGGCCCTTCTTTCACTTTACACCTATGCTATGAATATGTTATTTAATCCTAGATAAAATATACTAAATTTCATGAAGGATTTGCTACTTAATTATAATATACTCTCTTCAAAGAGAAAGGGTAGCCCAAATAATTGAATAGCCTTCAGCTCCGAAAGTTATTTTATAAATTATTTTAATGTACACTATAAATTTTACTACATTTCTACATTCTAATTAAATATGATATACGTACTAAATAAGTTGCAAACTGACTTTTACGAACTGGGAACTGGAACTACCTTCCTCTACCTTACATCAACCCTATGAATATGATACACAGAATGACACAAATGAATAATTTGTTAAAGGAATGAAGATGACTTCAGTTAGCACAGGAAATCATGAAATTTTGTATTCTGCATGATTAGAGAAAAAGTACAGATAATAAAATGAAAAACATATTGTTACAGTATATAATAACAGATGTTTATGAAGGCAGAGAAAATATACACTGGAGTCCTGCAGCAAATGGTTAGTAGACAACACACTATTATTACACCTCGGGAAAATTGAAGCCATTCTCTTTGGCACGAAGCATAAACTGAGAAGGGTATATAATTTTAATGTCCAGTGTAATGGGGAGCCCATCACTTCAGTTTCCTCAGTAAGATATCTGGAAATCCCCTTTGACCCATGCATGTCAGGAGAATTGATAGGAAACAGTGTAGTGAACAAGGCGAATGCCAGACTGAAATTCCTCTACAGACATGCACAGTGTCTACCTACTGAGGTTCGCAGGGCCCTATCTCTAGCCCTTATACAATGTCATATGGACTACGTTTGCTCTTCATGGTACTCTGCCTTGACAAAAAAGCTGAAGGATAGACTGCAAATCACCCAAAACAAAATGGTAAGATTCATCCTGGACCTGGGTCCAAGAGAGCATGTAGGCCAGGATGAATTACAGCAATTGGATATGCTGAATATTGAAGAGAGTTAAACAACTGAAGCTAAATTAAGTTTATAAAACTGCTCACAAGCAGTGTCCAGAATATCTTGCTGCCAATTTTGTCAAGGCTGGGAACCAAAGCAATTATAGTACTAGGGGGAGAGAGCACAACTTTGCAGTACCCACAGTCAGTGGCCAGGCTTCAAACACCTTTAATTGTACAGCAATAAAAGAATGGGACAGACTGCCTGTACATGTCAAAGCCAATCACAGCATGAACCACTTCAAGAAGAGAGCCAAAATACAGTGGACCCCCGACATTCGATGCATTTTAACGCAAAAATTTCACCTCAACATTCGATGGAAAACCCGACATTCGATACGATTCGTACAAGATGTATCCACGTGTGGCCTGAACTGCCCTGTGTGTGCCAGTGTTTACAAGCCAGACAGTGTGCACGCATCTAAGGATACATTGGGTACATTCCATATTATCACTGTTTTTGGTGCTTGTTTCTGCAAAATAAGTAACCATGGGCCCCAAGAAAGCTTCTAGTGCCAACCCTTCGAGAAAAAAGGCGCTAATGACTATTGAAATGAGATAACTGCAAAGTACGAAAGTGGAGTGCGTGTGTCGGAGTGGATGATGATTTGGTAAAGTAATTGCCTGCAACTAGTGGTGATGTGAGTGAAGTTAAGGCCAGCAAAGGTTGATTTGAAAGATTTAAGAATCATAGTGGCATACACAGTTTACCTGGAGAGAGTTCCGGGGGTCAACGCCCCCGCGGCCCGGTCTGTGACCAGGCCTCCTGGTGGATCAGAGCCTGATCAACCAGGCTGTTGCTGCTGGCTGCATGCAAACCAACGTACGAGCCACAGCCCGGCTGATCAGGAACTGACTTTAGGTGCTTGTCCAGTGCCAGCTTGAAGACTGCCAGGGGTCTGTTGGTAATCCCCCTTATGTGTGCTGGGAGGCAGTTGAACAGTCTCGGGCCTCTGACACTTATTGTATGGTCTCTTAACGTGCTAGTGACACCCCTGCTTTTCATTGGGGGGATGGTGCATCGTCTGCCAAGTCTTTTGCTTTCGTAGTGAGTGATTTTCGTGTGCAAGTTCGGTACTAGTCCCTCTAGGATTTTCCAGGTGTATATAATCATGTATCTCTCCCTCCTGCATTCCAGGGAATACAGGTTTAGGAACCTCAAGCGCTCCCAGTAATTGAGGTGTTTTATCTCCGTTATGCGCGCCGTGAAAGTTCTCTGTACATTTTCTAGGTCGGCAATTTCACCTGCCTTGAAAGGTGCTGTTAGTGTGCAGCAATATTCCAGCCTAGATAGAACAAGTGACCTGAAGAGTGTCATCATGGGCTTGGCCTCCCTAGTTTTGAAGGTTCTCATTATCCATCCTGTCATTTTTCTAGCAGATGCGATTGATACAATGTTATGGTCCTTGAAGGTGAGATCCTCCGACATGATCACTCCCAGGTCTTTGACGTTGGTGTTTCGCTCTATTTTGTGGCCAGAATTTGTTTTGTACTCTGATGAAGATTTAATTTCCTCATGTTTACCATATCTGAGTAATTGAAATTTCTCATCGTTGAACTTCATATTGTTTTCTGCAGCCCACTGAAAGATTTGGTTGATGTCCGCCTGGAGCCTTGCAGTGTCTGCAATGGAAGACACTGCCATGCAGATTCGGGTGTCATCTGCAAAGGAAGACACGGTGCTGTGGCTGACATCCTTGTCTATGTCGGATATGAGGATGAGGAACAAGATGGGAGCGAGTACTGTGCCTTGTGGAACAGAGCTTTTCACCGTAGCTGCCTCGGACTTTACTCTGTTGATGACTACTCTCTGTGTTCTGTTAGTGAGGAAATTATAGATCCATCGACCGACTTTTCCTGTTATTCCTTTAGCACGCATTTTGTGCGCTATTACGCCATGGTCACACTTGTCGAAGGCTTTTGCAAGGTCTGTATATATTACATCTGCATTCTTTTTGTCTTCTAGTGCATTTAGGACCTTGTCGCAGTGTGGTAAGGCATGGTGAGGCTGCCAGTTCAAGTCCTAATGGAAGGGGATTCCCCTTCTAAACACTGACACCATCCACACTCTCCCCTCCTCCCATCCCATCAATCATCACCAGATCTTCATTAAAGGTAAGTGTCAATTATTCTATTGTTATTAATCTATTGTTATTGTAATTATTCTATTGCATTAAATTTAATATTTCATGTGGTAAATTTTTTTTTTTCATACTTTTGGGTGTCTTGCACGGATTAATTTGATTTCCATTATTTCTCATGGGGAAAATTAATTCGACTTTCAACATTTTCGACATTCGATAGCTGTCAGGAACAGATTAGTATCAAATGTCGAGGGTCCACTGTATTCCTGATGAACGTAGCTACAGAAAGGGAGGGGAATGATTTTTTATTTTTTTTTTTTAGCTAACACACGTGTAATTTTACCTTATTCCTATTAATGACCCTCCTATTGTAGATAGCCTTAATGACCCTCATGCAGTAGATAGTCTTAACAGTGTGATGATAAAATATTATCTCCTTTATAGAATAATAATAAGATATTATCTCCTTTATAGAATAATAAGATATTATCTCCTTTATATTATAATAAGGGAAAAGGACCCCAATGGAAATAAGTCACTGTGTCTGACTTTTTTGGGTTATCCTGGGTACTTTACACATATGCTGTTATGTATGATAATCTACGTAACTGTATTTGTGTATACCTGAATAAACTTACTTATAACTTAAGCACCTGGACGTACTAGTGTTACTATCGTACAGGTAGCAAATAATTTCTAAAATTTAAACAGTTCAACTTACATTGCAAGAATCTCCATTGGTTGAGTCCATGCACATCATGGAGGAAACAATGAAGCCTGTTGGAGAGCCTTTAGCATTCCAGCGCTCATCACAGACCTTGTTGGAGACAATATTCGCATGCAAGTGGTGAAGTTGACTTTGAAGTTTACCATCCTCATTCCTGCCCCAGCCTGACACGACGGCCTGCATACCCTCTAGATCATTGTCTGTTCCAAACAATGATATAAATATTTGGTTACATAATAATATAGAACATATATTTTAAATATATCATTTGCCGCCTATCCAATACAATGGCAAGTGCAGCATATGCACAAATTCCTTTACCAGTATTATTATAATTATTTTATTTATTATTATCACACTGGCCGATTCCCACCAAGGCAGGGTGGCCCGAAAAAGAAAAATTTTCACCATC
>NC_091299.1:16586575-16610532 GCF_038502225.1 Cherax quadricarinatus | reverse complement strand
CCATCATGCAGGAGGAGCCACATGTCTATGGTGCATCCAACAAGATAAGCAGACTCTTGGATGTCACTACAGCCCGGCTCCGGCTGGGTTACAAGTATCTATGGCAGGTTAAATCACCACCACCAGATGTAGACCAAACGAAATGTAAACTTTGCCAGATGGACTATTGTCACACCTTGCATCATTATGTACTGGAGTGTGACCAAATTAATGAATTTAGAAACAACTCACTCAGAAATGTTCAAGAAATGGCAAAGTATTTTATCCACAGTGGTATATTACAGACCATTCTGGAGAAATACCCTGACTTTGCTAGTTGTAAATAATGCATTACCATGTGTGTACTCACCTATTTGTACTCACCTATTTGTGGTTGCAGGGGCCCAGTCTTAGCTCCTGGCCCCGCCTCTTCGCTGGTTGCTACTGGGCCCTCTCTCTCCCCGCTCCATGAGCTTTATCAAACCTCGTCTTAAAACTGTGTATGGTTCCTGCCTCCACTACGTCATTTTCTAGGCTATTCCACTGCCTTACAACTCTATGACTGAAGAAATACTTCCTAATATCTCTCTGACTCATTTGTGTCTTCAACTTCAAATTGTGGCCTCTTGTTTCTGTGTCCCCCTCCCTGGAACATCCTGTCTTTGTCCACCTTGTCTATTCCACGCAGTATTTTATATGTCGTTATCATGTCTCCCCTGACTATCCTGTCCTCCAGTGTCGTCAGGCCGATTTCCCTTAATCTTTCTTCATAGGACATTCCCCTTAGCTCTGGAACTAATCTTGTCGCAAACCTTTGTACTTTCTCTAGTTTGTTGACGTGCTTTATCAAGTGCGGGTTCCAAACAGGTGCTGCATACTCCAGTATGGGCCTGACATACACGGTGTACAGTGTCTTGAACGATTCCTTACTAAGGTATCGGAATGCTGTTCTCAGGTTTGCCAGGCGCCCATATGCTGCAGCAGTTATCTGATTGATGTGTGCTTCCGGAGACATGCTCGGTGTTATACTCACCCCAAGATCTTTCTCCTTGAGTGAGATTTGCAGTCTTTGGCCACCTAGCCTATACTCTGTCTGTGGTCTTCTGTGCCCTTCCCCTATCTTCATGACTTTGCATTTGGCAGGATTAAATTCGAGAAGCCATTTGCTGGACCAGGTGTCCAGTCTGTCCAGGTCTCTTTGAAGTCCTGCCTGGTCCTCATCAGATTTAATTCTCCTCATTAACTTCACATCGTCTGCAAACAGGGACACTTCTGAGTCTAACCCTTCCATCATGTCATTCACATATACCAAAAATAGCACTGGTCCTAGGACCGACGCCTGTGGGACCCCGCTCGTCACAGGTGCCCACTGTGATACATCATTACGTACCATGACTCGTTGTTGCCTCCCTGTCAGGTATTCTCTGATCCACTGCAGTGCCCTTCCTGTTATATGCGCCTGATGCTCTAGCTTCTGCACTAATCTCTTGTGAGGAACTGTGTCAAAGGCCTTCTTGCAGTCCAAGAAGATGCAATCAACCCACCCCTCTCTCTCGTGTCTTACTTCTGTTATTTTATCATAAAACTCCAGAAGGTTTGTGACACAGGATTTGCCTTCCATGAATCCGTGCTGGTTGGGATTTATACTCTTGTTCCGTTCCAGGTGCTCCACCACTCTCCTCCTGATAATCTTCTCCATAACTTTGCATACAGATCTATAGTTTAGTGCCTCTTTTCTGTCTCCTTTTTTAAAAATGGGAACTACATTTGCCGTCTTCCATACCTCAGGTAGTTGCCCAGTTTCCAGGGATGTGTTGAAGATTGTGGTAAGTGGCATGCACAACATATCTGCTCCCTCTCTAAGGACCCATGGGGAGATGTTGTCCGGTCCCATTGCCTTTGAGGTATCGATGTCCCTTAGCAGTTTCTTCACCTCCTCCTCATCTGTATGTATGTCATCCAACACTTGTTGGTGTATTCCTTGCTGGTGTCCCCATCTGGTCTGTCCCCCCAGAGTCCTTCCTGTCTCTACTGTAAATACTTCCTTAAATCTCGTGTTGAGCTCCTCGCATACCTCTTGATCGTTTCTTGTGAGTTCTCCACCTTCTTTCCTCAGCCTTATCACCTGGTCCTTGACTGTTGTCTTCCTCCTAATGTGGCTATACAGCAGTTTCGGGTCAGATTTGACTTTCGATGCTATGTCGTTTTCATACTGTCGCTGGGCCTCCCTCCTTATCTGTGCATACTCGTTTCTGGCTCTTCTACTAATCCCCTTGTTTTCCTGGGTTCTATGCCTCCTGTACCTTTTCCATTCTCTGTTGCACTTAGTTTTTGCCTCCCTACACCTTCGGGTAAACCAAGGACTCGTTTTGGTTTTCCTATTATTTCTGTTTCCCTTGGGAACAAACCTTTCCTCTGCCTCCCTGCACTTTGTTGCCACATATTCCATCATCTCGTTTGCTGATTTTCCTACCATTTCTCTGTCCCACTGAACCTCCTGCAGGAAGTTTCTCATACCTGTGTAGTCCCCCCTTTTATAGTTTGGCCTGTCCCCTTCAGTTCCTGTTACCTTCTCCACTTGTAACTCTACTATATAATCAAAACTCAGAACCAGGTGATCGCTAGCTCCAAGGGGCCTCTCGTAAGTGATGTCCTCAATGTCTGAACTGCTCAGGGTGAACACAAGATCCAGTCTTGCTGGCTCATCCTCCTCTCTCTCTCTGGTTGTATCCCTGACATGATGCATGAGGTTTTCAAGTACCACATCCATCATCTTGGCTCTCCAGGTTTCGGGACCCCCATGTGGCTCCAGGTTTTCCCAGTCGATCTCCCTGTGGTTGAAATCGCCCATTACCAGTAACTTTGCTCTGCTCGAGTGAGCTCTTCTTGCCACCTCAGCCAGTGTGTCCACCATCACCCTGTTGTTTTCTTCATACTCCTCTCTTGGCCTCCTGCAGTTCTGTGGTGGGTTATACATCACTCCAATGACTACTTTGTTCTCTGGACTGAATTGTACCTACAATGTAGTCTCTTTCTCCAATCATGTCCATGCCTTCCATTTCCTCAAATCCCCATCGGTGTTTTATGAGCAGTGCAACCCCTCCTCCCCCTCTACTCCTTTTATCTTTCCTCAGGATCTGATATCCCGTTGGGAAGATTGTGTCTGTTATTGTCTCAGCGAGTTTTGTTTCTGTGACTGCTATGATGTCTGGGTTTTTTCACTGATTCTTTCGTTCCACTCCTCATGTTTATTTGTTATTCCATCCGCGTTTGTGTACCAAACTTTCAGTTTCTTTTCTATCATTGTGGTCATGCAAGAATATTGGGGTTGGGGGAGCGAGAGCCTTGGTGGGGGCATATATGGGGCTGTGGTGTAGGTGGGGTTTGTGATGATGGGGGTGGGGTCAGAATGCCCATAAGGGACAGCTGTTGGGGTGAGGTTTGTGATATGGGGGTTGGTGGTAGAGGGAACAGTGAGTGGGTTGTAGTATAGGTTGCTCAGTTGCATTGGGAATGTCATGGTTGGAGTCTTTTGGTGGGAGATTCTGTGGGGTGTGTTTGCCCTTCCTCCTGTGTCTGGGTCCTGCTCATCTTCGTCATTGCCTCTCGTTCCTCCTTGCGTCTCTGTACCCTCTCTTTCAGTGTAGTCCTTTCTTCTTGTGTTCTGTCGCGGTCGAGGTATACTCTCTGGTACCCCTGTTTGTCCCTCAGTCTTGCTTTCTCTTGCAGAATCCTGGTTCGAACTGATTCTTCCTTGAAAATTACTTTGACAGGCCGTATCCTTCCACTCGCAAACCACCCAATTCTCTGAAAATTTGTCACCTGGGTCATATCGCCCTCACCTATTGTTTTCATGATGCCTTCAATCATTTTTTTCTCCAGTTTTATTTCTTCAAAGTTGTCCCCCTTGGCTTCTTGGAGCCCGTACACGAAAACTGACCTCGCCCTTTCCTCCTCCCACTGAGTCTCCATCTGCTTCCTCTGAGGCATTTTATTTCCTTCCATTGACATGTTCTTGCCTTCAGCCCCTGTCATATCTGAAACTTCTATTCTCAGTGAACTGTCTTTCATGACCAGCTGTCCCTTGCTACCGCAGTTGGCTGTTAGAATCTCTGCATATAGCATACCTTCATTATCTTCAGACCTGTCATTTGATCTTAGTGTGCTCCTCGTCTTTTCCCTGGCCCCACGTGGGTCTGATAGGGCCTTCGCGTATGGCATGTCTCCGTTGTTGCTTACTGTCCCCTTGTCTGCGCCTCACATTGAATTTCCTGATGTCACATCTGAATTGTCTTTGTCTCTCTAATCTGTTTCAGGCTTTGCAGTTTCTCTTCTAAGCACTGTATCCTAGCTTCTGCTGCTAAGACCTGTACTTCCCACTTCCTGCACTCTTCAGCTATCCGCTCCTCCATTTTCTTACCAAGCTCTACTATCTTCCTTCCCCACTCTTCCTCCCTTTCTTGGAGCTCTAACTCCCAGTCTTTCCTCCCTGGTTCGTCTACCAGATCTCTAGTTTTCCGTCCTCTAGGGCCACCCATTTTTTTTTTTTATTACCACAGACAGAAGACTAGAGGAGGGAGAGGGTGAGAGGGGGAGAGAGAAAGGGTAGAAAGAGGGAGAGAGAGGAGAGAGAAAGGGTAGAAAGAGGGAGAGAGAGGAGAGAGAAAGGGTAGAAAGAGGGAGAGAGAGAAAGGGTAGAAAGAGGGAGAGAGAGGAGAGAGTATGGGGGTGAGGGATAAGACCAAGGGGGAGAGAGAGAGAAATGTGAGGGGGAGAGAAAGGGTAGAGAGAGGGAGAAAGAGAGGGGGGGGAAAGGAGGGTGAGGGAAAAGGCTATGAGAGAGAGAAATGCAAAAGAGGGGTAGAAATATAGAAAAAGGGAGATGGAGAGAAAAGCCTATAGAGAGAGAGGAGGGTGAGGGATAGGGTTATGGGAGTGAGAGAGAGAGAGAGAGAGAGAGAGAGGGTAGGGGGAAGGGGAGGGAAAAAGGCTATGAGAGAGAGAAAAGCGAGGGAGGGGGAGAAAGATAGGAGGGAGGAGGGAGTGAAGGCAAGAGCGGGGGAGGGGAAAGGTCTGTGGGGGAGGGAAAGGTGTGAGGGGGGTGAGGGGATGCGGTCAAATTCCAAGGATCAGCTGTGTGAATGAGTGGGTGTGTGTACTCACCTAGTTGTGGTTTCAGGGGTCGAGACTCAGCTCCTGGCCCTGAGTGTGTGTGTGCGCGCACGCGTGTGTGTGTGAGCACATCAGTTGTTTATATGTCCCAGAAATACATTTCACCTCTGTGCATCGGTAATACTAATAAGATGCCATTAACACAGATTAATTCTAATAATTATAATACTAGCGTGTGTTAACGAGTCTCTTTCACCCAGTTATGTACTACCTTTTACTACATGTGTACCCAATACTTGCTTCTCAGATTGTACTGTCTTTGTGTCCTAAAACATTATCTCTCGAAACTGTTGTCAGGGCTGTAGTCCCATTAGCACCGACTTAATCCTCCTGCCTATTCCTTGCTCCTACAAATTTTATCTTCCTACTACTGCTAGGTGTTGTGTGTATGATAATCGCTCTGGAGCAGGGTTTGTGATAGCCAGCCACCAGTGATCGTAGGGCCGGCTCTACCACTCAAAACTTCCCGCCAACCACAAACAGGTGATTTGTACGTTACAACTCAGAGGGGACGTCCATCCAGATGCCTGATGTATGATGCTCGCTGTGTGTGTGTGTGTGTGTGTGTGTGTGTGTGTGTGTGTGTGTGTGTGTGTGTGTGTGTGTGTGTGTGTGTGTGTGTGTGTGTGTGTGTGTGTGTGTGTGGGTGTGTGTGTGGGTGTGTGTGTGGGTGTGTGTGTGGGTGTGTGTGTGGGTGTGTGTGTGGGTGTGTGTGTGGGTGTGTGTGTGTGTGTGTGTGTGGGTGTGTGTGAGGGTGTGTGTGTGGGTGTGTACTCACCTATTTGTACTCACCTATTTGTGGTTGCAGGGGTCGAGTCCTAGCTCCTGGCCCCGCCTCTTCACCGGTTGCTACTGGGCCCTCTCTCTCCCCGCTCCATGAGCTTTATCAAACCTCGTCTTAAAACTGTGTATGGTTCCTGCCTCCACTACGTCATTTTCTAGGCTATTCCACTGCCTTACAACTCTATGACTGAAGAAATACTTCCTACTATCTCTCTGACTCATTTGTGTCTTCAACTTCCAATTGTGGCCTCTTGTTTCTGTGTCCCCTCCCTGGAACATCCTGTCTTTGTCCACCTTGTCTATTCCACGCAGTATTTTATATGTCGTTATCATGTCTCCCCTGACCCTCCTGTCCTCCAGTGTCGTCAGGCCGATTTCCCTTAATCTTTCTTCATAGGACATTCCCCTTAGCTCTGGAACTAACCTTGTCGCAAACCTTTGTACTTTCTCTAGTTTCTTGACGTGCTTTATCAAGTGCGGGTTCCAAACAGGTGCTGCATACTCCAGTATGGGCCTGACATACACGGTGTACAGTGTCTTGAATGATTCCTTACTAAGGTATCGGAATGCTGTTCTCAGGTTTGCCAGGCGCCCATATGCTGCAGCAGTTATCTGATTGATGTGTGCTTCCGGAGACATGCTCGGTGTTATACTCACCCCAAGATCTTTCTCCTTGAGTGAGGTTTGCAGTCTTTGGCCACCTAGCCTATACTCTGTCTGTGGTCTTCTGTGCCCTTCCCCTATCTTCATGACTTTGCATTTGGCAGGATTAAATTCGAGAAGCCATTTGCTGGACCAGGTGTCCAGTCTGTCCAGGTCTCTTTGAAGTCCTGCCTGGTCTTCATCAGATTTAATTCTCCTCATTAACTTCACATCATCTGCAAACAGGGACACTTCTGAATCCAACCCTTCCGTCATGTCGTTCACATATACCAAAAATAGCACTGGTCCTAGGACCGACCCCTGTGGGACCCCGCTCGTCACAGGTGCCCACTGTGATACATCATTACGTACCATGACTCGTTGTTGCCTCCCTGTCAGGTATTCTCTGATCCATTGCAGTGCCCTTCCTGTTATATGCGCCTGATGCTCTAGCTTCTGCACTAATCTCTTGTGAGGAACTGTGTCAAAGGCCTTCTTGCAGTCCAAGAAGATGCAATCAACCCACCCCTCTCTCTCTTGTCTTACTTCTGTTATTTTATCGTAAACCTCCAGAAGGTTTGTGACACAGGATTTGCCTTCCGTGAATCCGTGCTGGTTGGCATTTATACTCCTGTTCCATTCCAGGTGCTCCACCACTCTCCTCCTGACAATCTTCTCCATAATTTTGCATACTATACACGTCAATGACACAGGTCTATAGTTTAGTGCCTCTTTTCTGTCTCCTTTTTTATAAATGGGAACTACATTTGCCGTCTTCCATACCTCAGGTAGTTGCCCAGTTTCCAGGGATGTGTTGAAGATTGTGGCAAGTGGCACGCACAACATATCTGCTCCCTCTCTAAGGACCCACGGGGAGATGTTGTCCGGTCCCATTGCCTTTGAGGTATCGATGTCCCTTAGCAGTTTCTTCACCTCCTCCTCATCTGTATGTATGTCGTCCAACACTTGTTGGTGTATTCCTTGCTGGTGTCCCCATCTGGTCTGTCCCCCCAGAGTCCTTCCTGTCTCTACTGTAAATACTTCCTTAAATCTCGTGTTGAGCTCCTCACATACCTCTTGATCGTTTCTTGTGAGTTCTCCACCTTCTTTCCTCAGCCTTATCACCTGGTCCTTGACTGTTGTCTTCCTCCTAATGTGGCTATACAACAGTTTCGGGTCAGATTTGACTTTCGATGCTATGTCGTTTTCATACTGTCGCTGGGCCTCCCTCCTTATCTGTGCATACTCGTTTCTGGCTCTTCTACTAATCTCCTTGTTTTCCTGGGTCCTATGCCTCCTGTACCTTTTCCATTCTCTGTTGCACTTAGTTTTTGCCTCCCTACACCTTCGGGTAAACCAAGGACTCGTTTTGGTCTTCCTATTATTTCTGTTTCCCTTGGGAACAAAACTTTCCTCTGCCTCCTTGCACTTTGTTGCCACATATTCCATCATCTCGTTTACTGATTTTCCTACCATTTCTCTGTCCCACTGAACCTCCTGCAGGAAGTTTCTCATACCTGTGTAGTCCCCCCTTTTATAGTTTGGCCTGTCCCCTTCAGTTCCTGTTACCTTCTCCACTTGTAACTCTACTATATAGTCAAAACTCAGCACCACATGATCGCTAGCTCCAAGGGGCCTCTCGTAAGTGATGTCCTCAATGTCCGAACTGCTCAGGGTGAACACAAGATCCAGTCTTGCTGGCTCATCCTCCCCTCTCTCTCTGGTTGTGTCCCTGACATGTTGATGCATGAGGTTTTCAAGTACCACATCCATCATCTTGGCTCTCCATGTTTCGGGACCCCCATGTGGCTCCAGGTTTTCCCAGTCGATCTCCCTGTGGTTGAAATCGCCCATTACCAGTAACTTTGCTCTGCTCGAGTGAGCTCTTCTTGCCCCCTCAGCCAGTGTGTCCACCATCACCCTGTTGTTTTCTTCGTACTCCTCTCTTGGCCTCCTGCAGTTCTGTGGTGGGTTATACATCACTCCAATGACTACTTTATGTTCTCCGGACTGAATTGTACCTACAATGTAGTCTCTTTCTCCAATCATGTCCATGCCTTCCATTTCCTCAAATCCCCATCGGTGTTTTATGAGCAGTGCAACCCCTCCTCCCCCTCTACTCCTTCTATCTTTCCTCAGGATCTGATATCCTGTTGGGAAGATTGTGTCTGTTATTGTCTCAGCGAGTTTTGTTTCTGTGACTGCTATGATGTCTGGGGATTTTTCACTGATTCTTTCATTCCACTCCTCATGTTTATTCGTTATTCCCTCCGCGTTTGTGTACCAAACCTTTAGTTTCTTTTCTATCATTGTGGTCATGCAAGAATATTGGGGTTGGGGGAGGGAGAGCCTTGGTGGGGGCCTATATGGGGCTGTGGTGTAGGTGGGGTTTGTGTTGATGGGGGTGGGGTCAGAATGCCCATAAGGGACAGCTGTTGGGGTGAGGTTTGTGATATGGGGGTTGGTGGTAGAGGGAACAGTGAGTGGGTTGTAGTATAGGTTGCTCAGTTGCGTTGGGAATGTCGCGGGTGGAGTCTTTTGGTGGGAGATTCTGTGGGGTGTGTTTGCCCTTCCTCCTGTGTCTGGGTCCTGCTCATTTTCATTGCTTCCCGTTCCTCCTTGCGTCTCTGTACCCTCTCTTTCAGTGTAGTCCTTTCTTCTTGTGTTCTGTCGCGGTCGAGGTATACTCTCTGGTACCCCTCTTTGTCCCTCAGTCTTGCTTTCTCTTGCAGAATCCTGGTTCGAACTGATTCTTCCTTGAAAGTTACTCTGACAGGCCGTATCCTGGGTGTGTGTGTGGGTGTGTGTGTGGGTGTGTGTGTGGGTGTGTGTGAGGGTGTGTGAGGGTGTGTGTGAGGGTGTGTGTGAGGGTGTGTGTGAGGGTGTGGGGGTGTGAGTGTGGGTGTGTGTGTGGGTGTGCATCCTTGTGTGTATGCATATATTTGTATGCTCGTGTGCACATGTCCGTGCGTGCGCCCTCGTGTGTGTATGTGTGCGCGCGCGCGCGCTAGTGTGGGTGTATGATCCACTTAATATTTGTATTTATAACTCATTACAATTGTGACCAGGTGTGGACGTATCAGTGGTTCATTACTTTGTAATTTGTTCATGACTGCAACCATGTATAGGAGTGAGGCTGATTCATTACCTTTGTAACTTGCCATGATTGTGACCAGATCTACCTGGAGTTCATTACCTTTGTAACTAGTTCAGCTATCATAACTTTGGGGTCCAGTCACTGGACCCATTATGTACCTTTGTAATCTTTTGACTACCGCCCACAGGATGGGTATGGGGTGCATAATAAAGATAATAAACTAAACTGTGTGTGTGTGTGTGTGTGTGTGTGTGTGTGTGTGTGTGTGTGTGTGTGTGTGTGTGTGTGTGTGTGTGTGTGTGCGTACTCACCTATTTGTGGTTGCGTGTGTGTGTGTGTGTGTGTGTGTGTGTGTGCGTGAGTGTGAGTGTGAGTGTGAGTGTGTGTGTGTGTGTGTGTGTGTGTGTGTGTGTGTGTCAGTGTCAGTGTGTATGTGTGTGTGGGTGGGTGTGTGTGTGTGAGTGTGTGTGTGTGTGTGTGTGTGTGTGTGTGTGTGTGTGTGTGTGTGTGTGTGTGTGTGTGTGTCTCAACAATCAATATTTGCACCAATAACTCATTACAGTTGTGACCGGGTGTGGAAGTGTGAATTGCTCATTACTCTATAATTTGTTCATGATTGTAGCCATGTATAAACGTAAGTAACCATTCTTACAGAATTCATTACCTTTGTAACTTGTGAGCTCATTACCTTTGTACCTAGTTCAGCTATCAAAACTTTGGGAGCCCAGTCCCTGGACCCATTACGTACCTCTGTAATCTGAAAATACCTTTGTAACTTGTCATGATTGTGACCAGACCTACCTGGAGTTCATTACCTTTGTAAATTGTGAGTTCATTACCTCTGTAACTTGCTCAGCTATCAAAACTTTGGAGTCCAGTCCCTGGACCAATCATGTACCTCTGTAATCTTTTGACTACCGCCCACAGGATGGGTATGGGGTGCATAATAAACATATTAAACTAACTAACTGGATAATGAGAACCTCCAAAACTAGGGATGCCAAGCCCATGATGACACTCTTCAGGTCACTTGTTCTATCTAGGCTGGAATATTGCTGCACACTAACAGCACCTTTCAAGGCAGGTGAAATTGCTGACCTAGAAAATGTACAGAGAACCTTCACGGCGCGCATAACGGAGATAAAACACCTCAATTACTGGGAGCGCTTGAGGTTCCTGAACCTGTATTCCCTGGAATGCAGGCGGGAGAGATACATGATTATATACACCTGGAAAATCCTAGAGGGACTAGTATCGAACTTGCACACGAAAATCACTCACTACGAAAGCAAAAGACTTGGCAGACGATGCAACATCCTCCCAATGAAAAGCAGGGATGTCACTAGCACGTTAAGAGACCATACAATAAGTGTCAGGGGCCCGAGACTGTTCAACTGCCTCCCAGCATACATAAGGGGGATTACCAATAGACCCCTGGCAGTCTTCAAGCTGGCACTGGACAAGCACCAAAAGTCGGTACCTGACCAGCCGGGCTGTGGCTCGTACGTTGGTTTACGTGCAGCCAGCAGTAACAGCCTGGTTGATCAGGCTCTGATCTACCAGGAAGCCTGGTCACAGACCGGGCCGCGGAGGCGTTGAGCCCCGGAACTCTCTCCAGGTAAACTCCAGGTAAATATATCCTAGGTATATATATCCTAGGTAGTAGGGTGGTAGTCAAGAACCCCAGGGAGGTACTAACGTCCTGCCGAGTGTGAAACGGAAGCCTTTAATTGTTTTACATGATAGTAGGATTGCTGGTGTCTTTTTTCTGTCTCATGAACATACAAGATTTCAGGTAAGTCTTGCTACTTCTACTTGTCTACTTACACATGGGTGACACTACACATGCATGTACAAGCATGCATATATATATATATATATATATATATATATATATATATATATATATATATATATATATATATATATATATATATATATATATATATATATATATATATATATATATATATATATATATATATATATATATATACAGTGGACCCCCGGTTAACGATATTTTTTCACTCCAGAAGTATGTTCAGGTGCCAGTACTGACCGAATTTGTTCCCATAAGAAATATTGTGAAGTAGATTAGTCCATTTCAGACCCCCAAACATACACGTACAAATGCACTTACATAAATACACTTACATAATTGGTCACATTCGGAGGTAATCGTTATGCGGGGGTCCACTGTATATGTCGTGCCGAATATGTAAAACTGGTCAATTAGCAAGAACTCATTTAAAAATAAGTCCTTTCCGAAATTTTCTCTTATACGTTTAAAGATATATTTTTTTCATTAATATTGATGTAAAAATTTTTAATTTTGCACCAAAAGGAACTTAGAAAACTTACCTAACCTAATTATAACAAGAACAATTTATTTTAGCCTAACTCAACTAAATATACTTTAGATTTGTTTACAATAATATAATACTAGACAAACACAGTGAAATATATTTTTTTCGTTAGGTTCAGAATGATTTTGGAGAAATTATTGCATACACAATTTTCAGTTGTCCTATATGGCAAGATGAGCGTTGCTATTTAAGCCAAGATCGCAAGTTCTGCCTATTCGGCACGACATATATATATATATATATATATATATATATATATATATATATATATATATATATATATATATATATATATATATATATATATATATATATATATATATGTATATATATATATATATATATATATATATATATATATATATATATATATATATAACTGGCACCTGAACATACTTCTGGAGTGAAAAAATATCGTTAACCGGGGGTCCACTGTATGTGTGTGTGTATATATATATAGATATATATATATATATATATATATATATATATATATATATATATATATATATATATATATATATATGCAAACAATTACAGACAGGTAATCTTAACAATGCAAGACAAGCCACGGGGGATGGGGGAAGGAATCTTTAGCCCAAGTACTTTTCACACTTCTCAGTGCATCATCAGGAAATATGTAATGTTGCAAGGCAGCAACTGAAGGATTGAGGGGAAGTTTTTTCTCAGAGTAGAGCAGCGTAGGCTGACACCAGCCACAGTCTCTCTGAATGTGAGGCAGCAGTCTGTGTGCCAACCCTACGACCCTCCCCATCCCCCCCCACCCCACAGGGGGAGTAGACGGGGTCCGGGTTTTCAGCAGTGAAGGAACAAGAAATTAGAGGATACAACAACCAACATGGGGCTGGCTACTACATCTTTTAATCTGCTATTCCTTTACTGTTGAAAACCTGGAGGCCGTTTGCTGCCCCATTTGGGGGGGGGGGGGGGAAGGGTCGTAGGGTTGGCACACAGACCAACAATGGAGTAAGTCCTCGCATATCAGTACTGACGATGACAATGTCATTCCTGTGGTTCTTGATAATATAAGTTTTAACTAAAGCTGTCAATAAATGGATTGGAATATACAGTTACTTTTTACAAATTCAAACAACTGGTTAGGTTAAGTTAGGTAAGATCTGTCAGGAAACAGGGCAAGTGTATCCAGACACGGGTCTTCGTCATATGATGACCCACCGCTGGAGCTTTTGGTCATCTGACCGAGGCCTTCTGATGGCTTACCGGTCCACCCCTTTAAAAATTATGGTTATGATTATAACCATTTCATAAACAACCTGACAGGATCATTTTTTTAAATGCTGAAAATTGGATAACTATACAGATGGTTTATTCATTATGTAAATTCTCTAACATCGTGGGATGTACAATAGAAACATTAATATTTTTTACCTTTGGTGAAAAACTTTCCTTTAGTAATTAAAAGGAAAAGTAACTCAAGGTAACCAAAACTAAAATTTAACTTCTAATCTAAGTTAGATAAGGTTTGATTGGATTACTGGCCCAAAAAATATAACCATCTTCAATATTGGAAAGTGTACATAAAAATCTATGGCTAAGCACAAAACAGGACCTCAATTGAATATTAGCTGAAAATTGCACTAAAAGTCTGGCTTGTTTTGATGCAGTATTTGGGATGTTTTATTCTTAATTATAATTTTGTGTCTAGCATACTTTTGACTTTTTTTTTTTTTTTTTGCAAGAAAACTGATCAACACAATCATGGATAATTTTAACTAACAAATGTTTAAGTTCATTAGCTCATGAAATACACATTCATTAAGTCTTGAATGTATTGAAGGTTTTAAGTACTATATATGACAGCATCAGCAATATTTTAAGTACAGTGGACCCCTGAGTTTTGGCAGCCTCGACTTTCGTGAAATTCGACCTTCGGCGAGTTTTTTTGGAAAAATTTGGCCTCGAATTTCATGAAAAAACTCGTGTTTCGACGACTGTCCGGTACCCGTCCGCCCATCACCACGTACACAAAGCCAGTCTCCCACGCCATTCACGCTCAGTGTGCCATTGTTTACCAACATGTGACCATCACCCCATGGGTTCATACATAATAATTCATTGTTTTTTGTGATTACAACTGCTAAATAAGTCACCATGGGCCCAAGGAAAGCTAGTGCAAGCCCTTTAGTAAAGAAAGTGAGGAACACGATCGAATTCAAGAAGGAAATGATTGAAAAATATGAGAGTGGAGTGTGTGTTACAGAGCTTGCCAGGATGTATGGCAAGCCCCATTCAACCATCACTTCGATCGTGGCGAAAAGAAAAGAAATAAAGTGTGCTGTTGCTGCAAAAGGGGTGGATATGCTGAAAAGAAGGAAATCACAAATCCTCCAAGAAGTGGAGAGGTTATTGTTGGTGTGGATTACCAAAAAACAGTTAACAGAAGATAGTGTTATGCAGTAGATAATATGTGAAAAGGCAAGGCAGTTGCATGACGATCTCATAAAGAACATGCCTGCAACAAGTGGTGATGCTTGTGATTTTAAGGCCAGCAAAGGTTGGTTTGAGAGATTTAAGAAGCGTAGTGGCATTCACAGTGTGATAAGGCATGGTGAGGCTGCCAGTTCTGACAAAATTGCAGCTGAGAGTTTAAGGAGTGCATAGACACTGGAGAATTCAAACCCCAACAAGTGTTTAATTGTGACGAAACAGGCCTCTTTTGGAAGAAAATGCCAAAGAGGACCTACATCACGCAGGAGGAAACGGCACTCCCAGGACACAAGCCTATGAAAGATAGGCTTACTCTCATGTTTTGTAGTAATGCTAGTGGGGATTTTAAAGTGAAGCCTTTACTGGTGTATCACTCTGAAAATCCCAGAGTTTTCAAGAAATACAGTGTTGCCAAAAGCAATTTGTGTGTGACATGGAAGGCTAACAGTAAGGCATGGGTCACAAGGGGAATTTTCCTAGACTGGTTTAATGAAGTGTTTGGCCCCAGTGTGAAGAAATACCTCCTGGAAAATAAACTGTCACTCAAGTGCCTCCTGGTAATGGACAATGCTCCTGCTCATCCTCCAGACTTGGAAGAGCAAATCGTGGAGGAGTTTAGTTTCATCACAGTGAAGTTCTTGCCTCCTAATACCACTCCTCTCCTCCAGCCCATGGACCAGCAAGTCATTTCAAACTTCAAAAAACTCTACACCAAAGCAGTGTTTCAAAAGTGCTTTGAAGTGACCTCAGACACTGAATTGACCCTAAGAGAGTTCTGGAAAGATCACTTTAATATCCTCCATTGCATAAACCTTATAGGTAAGTCTTGGGAGGGAGCGACTTCCAGGACTTTGAACTCTGCTTGGAGAAAACTGTGGCCAGATTGTGTAGAAGAGAGGGATTTTGAAGGGTTTGTGGTTGACCCTAAGGAGCCTATGCCAGTTGTGGAAACTATTGTGGCATTGGGGATGTCCCTGGGGTTGGAGATGAGTGGAAGAGTTGGTGGAGGACCACAGGGAAGAGCTAACCACTGAAGAGCTGCAAGAGCTTCATCTGCAACAGCAAGAGATCACAGCTCAGGAAACTGCTGCAGAGGAGGAAGAGAGATGGAGGAAGGTGCCTTCTTCAAAGATTAAGGACATTTGTGCAAAGTGGACAGAAGTGCAAACCTTTATGGATGAACTTCACCCTAACAAAGCTGTTGCAGGCCATATTGGCAACATGTACAATGACAGTGTTGTGTCCCACTTTAGGGAAATCTTAAAGAAATACCAGAAACAGACCTCTCTGGACAGATATTTTGTGTGACAGGGGTCCAGTGACTCTCAAGCTGGTCCCAGTGACATTAAAAGAAGAAGGGAAGTAACCCCAGATATGGACTTCATACCTGAAGTCCTAATGGAAGGAGATTCTCCTTCCAAAAAATAGTGTACACCTTCCTCCTGTCCCCTCCTCCCATCTTCCATCCACGGAGAAGTCTTCAGTAAAGGTAAGTGTAATGTTATTATTATTATTTTAACTGCATGTACTTGATTTCTGATTGTTTTTATTATGTAAATCTTTATTTAATTTGAAAAAAAAATATTTTATTTTAATATTTTTGGGTGTCTGGAACGGATTAATTTTATTTCCATTATTTCTTATGGGGAAAATGGTTTCGAGTTTTGTGAATTTCGACTTTCGGCGGGCTCTCTGGAACGGATTAATCACGAAACTCGGGGGTCCACTGTACTATATATGACAGCATCAGCAATGTTCTAAGTAATATATATGACAGCATCAGCAATGTTTTAAGTATTATAGATGACAGCATCAGCAATATTTTATAGATGACAGCCTCAGCAATATTTTTAAGTACTATATATGATAGCATCAGCAATGTTTTAAGTACTATATATGACAGCATCAGCAATGTTTTAAGTGCTATATATGATAGTATCAGCAATGTTTTAAGCAGTATATATGATAGCACAAGCAAGGTTTTCTGTTAATATGGTTCTTTAGTTTTAGTGTAAGTTTCAACGTTGTATCTACGAATATTTTAGAACATTGATATTTAGAGGCAGTCTAAAAGGTTTTGGTTATTTTATCATTATCCTCAGGACAGACTATATGACAGCTTCTAAGGAAGGACATATGAGCACACATTCAATTTTTAAAAGCTTTCTTGATACCTGTATTACGACTATAAACATTAGGAAAGCCAAGACTTAAATACATCTAGTTTGAAAGAATAGAAACACATTGAAAAAAAATCTGCGTTGTTGGATTTACTGGCTATTGCAAATAAAAGTTAGAGATTTGTCAGGAAACAGGACAAGCATTTCCTGTTATGGGTCTTTTTAATTATATGACGACCCGCCTCTGGAGCTTCTGGTTATATGACTGAGGCCTTCCACTAGCTTACAGTCTACCCCTTTAAAAATTAATATTTGTAGCGAATAAATCTTGGATGTAATGTTGTGTAACTTTCCTCTCGGAACTTTGTTCTTAAACAATCTATTATGAATTATAGCTGCGGAACAGAATCATTTCATGTACGTGGTAGATGAATTGATTGGTAATGAAGGTAATTAGTAATGATAGTAATGCGTAGAAATACTAATAAAGTGTCGAGTTATTTTATGCCATGTGAGATCTCTACTGAAACATATCAGTCGAGAAGTCCTTAATTATTTTAACTAAAAACAGTACCATTTAGAGGAGAACAGGACTGGTACATAGGGATTAACAAGGAGACACTGAAGTAAATTAAAGTGTAGAGCCACTCACAGAGACAGCAGAGCCCCCGAAGTCCCGAGCAGAAGTTGCCGAATCTGCCAGCCAGAGCCAGACACTCCACCTCACCGTAGCACGTCCCGGACACACCTTTGTACTCACACAAAGGGTTACCGAAGATGTTGAATGGATTTAACAGCACTGCTAGTAGGAAGAAAAGAGCAAAAGACGTCGATCACAATGAGAAAGAGGCAATGTTCAAATGAGGAAGACGGAATAACTGATAACCACCTAATCTGGAATCTTAAATTCCTACAAAATGAACATCTGTAAATGAAGCCTCTCGTCCCCTAAAATACATTTATAAGCTCTTCGGAAGAGAACTGAATAAGCAGAATATTAACTCAAACGACATGTATCTCTTCAACTCCTCTCCTGAGTTCGGTTCCAAACAATCTCACACTCAAGGAACAACAGCATCACTACCAGAAGGAAGATCATAAACAGATGAGTGCTTAGTGTACTTAAGTACCAGAAAATCATAAAACTAAAGTGAACCATACTAAATTGAAAAAAAAAAAAGGTCTAAAACAATTAGTACTTACTTAATTAAAGAAAAACAGAATAATGTGCTAACAAGCAGCAACTTACATCTGGAGTTTTCTTGCATACTTGTTGGAGACTTAGGGCTGAGGCCCACTTCCACCGGAACCTGTGGCAGCGCCTGGCCCTGTGAGCAACACCACACCCTGCACACAACAACAATATGTTAGTAAGCAACCATAGATACAGCACAAATTTATATAGGGTGGGGATATTTTGTTAGTCAAAGAATTTTTCCAAAGAAGATGTTTCTGTGATTTAAAATTTCTAATATGTTTGTTTTTATACATAAAAGTACATATTTCAATTGGACTGAATTTTTGTATTGAAACTCATCTATCAATCAACAACACTGAAACCAACCCAACTTAACCTAACCTTAAGTAACCTAACCTAATATAACCAAACATAATTTAACCCAATCTAAAGGAATCTAGCATATTAAAGCCTAACCTAGATTCGAGTAGGCTAGGTTAGGTTAGACCCAGCTAGATTAGCTTAAACTGTATTAGATTAGGATGTTAGGTTAGGTCAGACTACATTAGGTTAGGTTAAGTTGGGTTAGATTAGAATAGGATATGTTACATTTGGTTAGGATGGGTTTGGTTAGATTTTGCCACCGAAGTTGCTAGTTTATTGTGCACCCTATATCCATCCTGTGGACGGTAGCGCAAGAGCATATGGATACACAAAAGGCCTAGGAACTAGGCCCCAAAACGGTTAACAGGAGTACATATGTTTTTTTTTATCTACATATCTACAGTTCACTTATTTGTTACAAGTAAATTTAGGAAATTTGCTTAGTATATGTGGTATCTTATTTTCATTAATAAGATATCTTGACATGTCACATGGGTTATTATACTGTCTGTCTCCGTATTCCTCAATAAGTGGACAATTAAGCACACAGTGTTCAAGAAAGTAACCATATACCTGACCTCATAATTTGCATTTAGTTTGATCATCATCTGTGTGTCTCCCAAACTGCCAGAGGTACTTGTAACCAAGCCTAAGCCTGGCCACTACAACATCAGTCAGTTGTCACACCCTGTGTCATTATGTACTGGAGTGCGATAAAATTAATGAATTTAGAAACAACTCACTCAGAAATGTTCAAGAAATGGCAAAGTATTTTATCCACAGTGGTATATTACAGACCATTCTGGAGAAATACCCTGACTTTGCTAGCTGTAAATAAAGCATTACCACATGTGTGCGTGTGTGTGTGTACTCACTTAGATGAGGTTGCAGGGGTAAGATAAGATAAGATAAGATTTCGTTCGGATTTTTAACCCCGGAGGGTTAGCCACCCAGGATAACCCAAGAAAGTCAGTGCGTCATCGAGGACTGTCTAACTTATTTCCATTGGGGTCCTTAATCTTGTCCCCCAGGATGCGACCCACACCAGTCGACTAACACCCAGGTACCTATTTGCTGCTAGGTGAACAGGACAACAGGTGTAAGGAAACGTGTCGAAATGTTTCCACCCGCCGGGAATCGAACCCGGGCCCTCCGTGTGTGAAGCGGGAGCTTTAGCCACCAGGCCACCGGGCCACCTGCAGGGGTCGAGTCCAAGCTCCTGGCCCTGTGTGTGTGTGTGTGTGTGTGTGTGTGTGTGTGTGTGTGTGTGTACTCACCTAGTTGTACTCACCTAGTTGAGGTTGCGGGAGTCGAGTCCGAGCTCCTGGCCCCGCGTCTTCACTGATCGCTACTAGGTCACTCTCCCTGAACCGTGAGCTTTATCATACCTCTGCTTAAAGCTATGTATGGATCCTGCCTCCACTACATCGCTTCCCAACCTATTCCACTTACTGACTACTCTGTGGCTGAAGAAATACTTCCTAACATCCCTGTGATTCATCTGTGCCTTCAACTTCCAACTGTGTCCCCTTGTTACAGTGTCCAATCTCTGGAACATCCTGTCTTTGTCCACATTGTCAATTCCTCTCAGTATTTTGTATGTCGTTATCATGTCCCCCCTATCTCTCCTGTCCTCCAGTGTCGTCAGGTTGATTTCCCTTAACCTCTCCTCGTAGGACATACCTCTTAGCTCTGGGACTAGTCTTGTTGCAAACCTTTGCACTTTCTCTAGTTTCTTCACGTACTTGGCTAGGTGTGGGTTCCAAACTGGTGCCGCATACTCCAATATGGGCCTAACGTACACGGTGTACAGGGTCCTGAACGATTCCTTATTAAGATGTCGGAATGCTGTTCTGAGGTTTGCTAGGCGCCCATATGCTGCAGCATTTATTTGGTTGATGTGCGCTTCAGGAGATGTGCCTGGTGTTATACTCACCCCAAGATCTTTTTCCTTGAGTGAGGTTTGTAATCTCTGGCCCCCTAGACTGTACTCCGTCTGCGGTCTTCTTTGCCCTTCCCCAATCTTCATGACTTTGCACTTGGTGGGATTGAACTCCAGGAGCCAATTGCTGGACCAGGTCTCCAGCCTGTCCAGATCCCTTTGTAGTTCTGCCTGGTCTTCGATCGAGTGAATTCTTCTCATCTACTTCACGTCATCTGCAAACAGGGACACCTCCGAGTCTATTCCATCCGTCACGACTTATGTCATCGCTCACCCTAATCTTGCCACCCTCAACACCATTGTGAATGAGGAGCTGATTAAAATATCGACTTGGATGACAGCCAATAAACTTACGCTTAACACTGACAAAACTTACTATATTATGTTTGGTAGCAGAGCAGGAGATGCACAAATTAACATTAAGATTGACAACACTCTAATTACCAGAAATAATGGGGGAAAATTCCTAGGCTTATACCTTGACAACAACCTGAATTTCAGCACCCATATCCAGCATATAGCCAAAAAAGTATCCAAAACAGTTGGGATCCTCTCCAAGATACGATACTACGTGCCGCAAAATGCCCTTCTCACACTATACCACTCACTTATTTATCCATACCTCACCTATGCTATTTGTGCTTGGGGATCAACTGCAGCAACACCTAAAGCCAATAATAACCCAACAAAAAGCTGCAGTAAGAATAATCACTAAATCCCATCCCTGGCAGCACACCCCCCCACCCTTCAAAGATCTAAACTTACTCCCAGTACAGTACATCCACACTTACTACTGTGCAATCTATATCTACAGGGCCTTAAACTCTAATATCAACCTTGACCTAAAACGCTTTCTTGATAGTTGTGACAGAACCCACAGGCATAACACCAGACACAAACATCTCTACGACATTCCCCGTATCCGACTAAACCTTTACAAAAATTCAATGTATGTCAAAGGCCCTAAAATCTGGAATACCCTACCTGAGAACTCTAGAACTGCAGACACATTCATCACCTTCAAAACTACCATTAGAAAACATCTTATCTCCCTGATACACCCCGTCAACTAACTACACAAATACCACCTGGTGGTTCACACTTACACTCGCTCACTCATTTGACCATAAACAGAAATATTAATCTCAGTCTTAAAATAATGAATCCTGTGATACTCCAATACTGAAACTATATACTGTGCCAAAACAAAAGCATTCACATTGCTAAACTCACAAACTAGTATTTAGTCACTTAGCCATAATACCAACTTACCTCATAATTTGTAATATTTTACAATTAAGAATAAAACTAAGTATGCCCGAAATGCCTAGCCATGCTAAGCGTTCTAGTGGTACACTCTGTAATCACAATTTTACTACATGTAAACCAAACAATAACCAAATTTCTGTAAACTCAGCATTGTAATCCTTATAGAGAATAAACTTTGAATTTGAATTTGAATGTCGTTCACAAATACCAGAAACAGCACTGGTCCTAGGACTGACCCCTGTGGGACCCCGCTGGTGTGTGTGTGTGTGTGTGTGTGTGTGTGTGTGTGTGTGTGTGTGTGTGTGTGTGTGTGTGTGTGTGTGTGTGTGTGTGTGTGTGTGTGTACTCACCTAATTGTACTCACCTAATTGTGGTTGCAGGGGTCGAGACTCAGCTCCTGGCCCCACCTCTTCACTGATCGCTACTAGGTCCTCTCCCTCTCTGCTTTCTGAGCTTTGTCATACCTCTTCTTAAAACTATGTATGGTTCCTGCCTCCACTACTTCACTACCTAGGCTATTCCACTTCCTGGCGACTCTATGACTGAAGAAATACTTCCTAATGTCCCTGTGACTCGTCTGAGTCTTCAGCTTCCAGTTGTGACCCCTTGTTTCTGCGTCCCCTCTCTGAAACATCCTATCTCTGTCCACCTTGTCTATTCCCTGTAGTATCTTGTATGTCGTTATCATGTCTCCCCTGATCCTTCTGTCCTCCAGTGTCGTCAGTCCGATTTCCCTCAACCTTTCCTTGTACGACATTCCCCTGAGCTCTGGGACTAGCCTTGTTGCAAACCTTTGTACTTTCTCTAACTTCTTGATGTGCTTGACCAGGTGTGGGTTCCAGACTGGTGCTGCATACTTCAGTATGGGCCTTATATACACAGTGTACAGTGTCTTGAACGATTCCTTATTAAGGCATCGGAATGCTATTCTCAGGTTTGCCAGGCACCCGTATGCTGCAGAAGTAATTTGGTTGATGTGTGCCTCCGGTGATGTGCTCGGTGCTATCGTCATCCCAAGGTCTTTCTCTCTGAGTGAGGCCTGTAGTCTTTGTCCACCTAGCCTATACTCTGTCTGTGGTGTTCTTTGCCCCTCCCCAATCTTCATGACTTTGCATTTGGCAGGGTTGAATTCGAGAAGCCAGTTTCTGGACCACATGTCCAGCCTGTCCAGGTCTCTTTGAAGTCCTGCCTCATCCTCATCCTATTTAATTCTTCTCATCAACTTCACATCATCTGCGAATAGGGACACTTCAGAGTCTATTCCTTCCATCATGTCGTTCGCATATATCAAAAATAGAACTGGTCCTAGAACTGACCCCTGTGGGACCCCGCTCGTCACAGGTGCCCACTGTGATACCTCTTCATGTACCATGACTCTTTGTTGCCTCCCTGTCATGTATTCCCTAATCCATTGCAGCACCCTCCCCGTTATATGCGCCTGATCCTCCAGCTTCTGCACTAATCTCTTGTGGGGAACTGTGTCAAAGGCCTTCCTGCAGTATAGGAAAACGCAATCAACCCACCCCTCTCTCTCGTGTCTTACTTCTGTTACCTTGTCATAAAACTCCAGAAGGTTTGTGACACAGGATTTGCCTTCCATGAACCAATGCTGGTTTTCATTTATAATCTTGTTCTGTTCCAGGTGTTTCACCACTCTCCTCCTGATAATCTTCTCCATGACTTTGCACACAATACATGTCAGAGACACAGGTCTGTAGTTTAGTGCCTCATTTCTGTTTTCTTTCTTAAATATAGGGACTACACTTGCTGTCTTCCATTTCTCAGGTAATTGCCCAGTTTCAAGGGATGTGTTGAAGATTGTGGTTAGGGGCATGCACAGCATCTCTGCTCCTTCTCTAAGGACCCATGGGGAGATGTTGTCCGGTCCCATCGCCTTTGAGGTATCAAGGTCACTTAGCAGCTTCTGCACCTCCTCCTCGGTTGTTCGTATGTCATCCAACACTTGCTGGTATATTCCCTCTTGATGTTCCCTTCTGTGCTGTTTTGCCAGAGCCCTTCCTGTCTCTACTGTAAAACTTCCTTAAATCTCCTGTTTAGCACCTCACATACCTCCTGATCATTTCTTGTGAGTTCTCCACCTTCTGTCCTCAGTCTGATCACCTAGTCTTTGACTGTTGTCTTCCTCCTGATGTGGCTATACAACAGTTTCGGGTCAGTCTTGATTTTCGATGCTATGTTATTTTCATACTGTTGCTGGGCCTCCTCCCTCCTTACCTGTGCATACTCATTCCTGGCTCTGTGACTGATCTCCCTATTTTCATGTGTTCTCTGCCTTCTGTACTTTTTCCATTCTCTGTTGCACTTTGTTTTTGCCTCCTTACACCGTTGGGTAAACCAGAGGCTCGTTCTGGTCTTCCCATTGTTTCTGTTGCCTTTGGGAATAAACCTTTCCACTGCCTCCTTGCATTTTGTTGTTACATATTCCATCATATCATTTACTGGCTTTCCTGCCGGTTCTCTGTCCTACGGAACCTCCTGCAGGAAGTTCCTCAACCCTATGTAGTCCCCTCTTTTATAGTCAGGCTTTTCCCATTCA
>NC_091299.1:16474075-16584075 GCF_038502225.1 Cherax quadricarinatus | reverse complement strand
TCGCTACTAGGTCACTCTCCCTGAACCGTGAGCTTTATCATACCTCTGCTTAAAGCTATGTATGGATCCTGCCTCCACTACATCGCTTCCCAACCTATTCCACTTACTGACTACTCTGTGGCTGAAGAAATACTTCCTAACATCCCTGTGATTCATCTGTGTCTTCAAATTTCAACTGTGTCCCCTTGTTACTGTGTCCAATCTCTGGAACATCCTGTCTTTGTCCACCTTGTCAATTCCTCTCAGTATTTTGTATGTCATTATCATGTCCCCCTATCCCTCCTGTCCTCCAGTGTCGCCAGGTTGATTTCCCTTAACCTCTCCTCGTAGGACATACCTCTTAGCTCTGGAACTAGTCTTGTTGCAAACCTTTGCACTTTCTCTAGTTTCTTTACGTGCTTGGCTAGGTGTGGGTTCCAAACTGGTGCCACATACTCCAATATGGGCCTAACGTACACCGGGTCCTGAACGATTCCTTATTAAGATGTCAGAATGCTGTTCTGAGGTTTGCTAGGTGCCCATATACTGCAGCCATTATTTGGTTGATGTGCTCTTCAGGAGATGTGCCTGGTGTTATACTCACCCCAAGATCTTTTTCCTTGAGTGAGGTTTGTGTGTGTGTGTGTGTGTGTGTGTGTGTGTGTGTGTGTGTGTGTGTGTGTGTGTGTGTGTGTGTGTGTGTGTGTGTGTGTGTGTGTGTGTGCACACTCACCTAGTTGAGGTTGCAGGGGTCGAGTCCAAGCTCCTGTGTGTGTACTCACCTATTTGTACTCACCGATTTGTGGTTGCATGGGTCGAGTCATAGCTCCTGGCCCTGCCTCTTCACTGATTGCTACTAGGTCCACTCTCTCCCTGCTCCATGAGCTTTATCATACCTCGCCTTAAAACTATGTATGGTTCCCGCCTCCACTACTTCACTTTCTAGGCTATTCCACAGCTTGACTACTCTATGACTGAAGAAATACTTCTTAACATCCCTTTGATTCATCTGAGTCTTCAACTTCCAATTGTGACCTCTTGTGTCTCTGTCCCATCTCTGGAACATCCCATCTTTGTCCACCTCGTCTATTCCCCACAGTATTTTATATGTCGTTATCATGTCTCCCCTGACCCTCCTGGCCTCCAGTGTCGTCAGACCGATTTCCCTCAACTTTTCTTCGTAGGACAATCCCCATAGCTCTGGGACTAGTCTTGTTGCAAACCTTTGCACTTTCTCTAATTTCTTGACGTGCTTGACTAGGTGTGGATTCCAAACTGCGTGTGTGTATGAGTTTGTGTGTGTGTGTGTGTGTGTGTACTCACCTAATTGTGGTTGCAGGGGTCGAGACTCAGCTCCTGGCCCCGCCTCTTCACTGATCGCTACTGGATCCTCTCTCTCTCTGCTTCCTGAGCTTTGTCATACCTCGCCTTAAAACTATGTATGGTTCCCGCCTCCACTACTTCACTTTCTAGGCTATTCCACAGCTTGACTACTCTATGACTGAAGAAATACTTCTTAACATCCCTTTGATTCATCTGAGTCTTCAGCTTCCAGTTGTGACCCCTTGTCCCTGTGTCCCCTCTCTGGAACATCCTACCTCTGTCCACCTTGTCTATTCCCCACAGTATCTTGTATGTCGTTATCATGTCTCCCCTGACCCTTCTGTCCTCCAATGTCGTCAGTCCGATTTCCCTTAACCTTTCCTCGTACGACATTCCCTTGAGCTCTGGGACTAGCCTTGTTGCAAACCTTTGTACTTTCTCTAACTTCTTGACGTGCTTGACCAGGTGTGGGTTCCAGACTGGTGCTGCATACTCCAGTATGGGCCTAACATACACAGTGTACAGTGTCTTGAACGATTCCTTATTAAGGTATCGGAACGCTATTCTCAGGTTTGCCAGGCGCCCGTATGCTGCAGCGGTTATTTGGTTGATGTGTGCCTCCGGTGATGTGCTCGGTGTTATGGTCACCCCAAGGTCTTTCTCCCTGAGTGAGGTCTGTAGTCTTTGTCCACCTAGCCTATACTCTGTCTGCGGTCTTCTTTGCCCCTCCCCAATCTTCATGACTTTGCATTTGGCTGGATTGAATTTCGAGAAGCCAGTTGCTGGACCACATGTCCAGCCTGTCCAGGTCTCTTTGCAGTCCTGCTTCATCCTCGTCCAATTTAATTCTTCTCATCAACTTCACGTCATCTGCGAACAGGGACACTTCAGAGTCTATTCCTTCCATCACGTCGTTCACATATATCAAAAATAGCACTGGTCCTAGAACTGACCCCTGTGGGACCCCGCTCGTAACAGGCGCCCACTGTGATACCTCTTCACGTACCATGACTCGTTGCTGCCTCCCTGTCAGGTATTCCCTTATCCATTGCAGTGCCCTCCCTTTTACGTGCGCCTGATCCTCCAGCTTCTGCACTAATCTCTTGTGGGGAACTGTGTCAAAGGCCTTCCTGCAGTCTAGGAAAACGCAATCTACCCACCTCTCTCTCTCGTGTCTTACTTCTGTTACCTTGTCATAAAACTCCAGGATGTTTGTGATACAAGATTTGCCTTCCATGAACCCATGCTGGTTTTCATTTATAATCTTGTTCCTTTCCAGGTGTTCGACCACTCTCCTCCTGATAATCTTCTCCATGACTTTGCACACAATACATGTCAGAGACACAGGTCTGTAGTTTAGTGCCTCGTTTCTGTTTCCTTTCTTAAATATAGGGACTACATTAGCTGTCTTCCATTTCTCAGGTAGTTGCCCAGTTTCAAGGGATGTGTTGAAGATTGTGGTTAGAGGCACGCACAGCATCTCTGCTCCTTCTCTAAGGACCCATGGGGAGATGTTGTCCGGTCCCATCGCCTTTGAGGTGTCAAGGTCACTTAAGAGCTTCTTCACCTCCTCCTCAGTTGTTCGTATGTCATCCAACACTTGTTGGTATATTCCCTCTTGATGTTCCCTTCTGTGCTGTCTTCCCACAGCCCTTCCTGTCTCTACTGTAAAAACTTCCTTAAATCTCCTGTTCAGCTCCTCACATACCTCCTGATCATTTCTTGTGAGTTCTCCACCTTCTGTCCTTAATCTGATCACCTGGTCTTTGACTGTTGTCTTCCTCCTGATGTGGCTATACAACAGTTTCGGGTCAGTCTTGATTCTCGATGCTATGTCATTTTCATACTGTCGCTGGGCCTCCCTCCTTACCTGTGCGTACTCATTCCTGGCTCTGCGACTGATCTCCCTATTTTCGTGTGTTCTCTGCCTTCTGTACTTTTTCCATTCTCTATTGCATTTTGTTTTTGCCTCCTTACAACGTCGGGTAAACCAGGGGCTCGTTCTGGTCTTCCCGTTGTTACTGTTGCCCTTGGGAATAAACCTTTCCACTGCCTCCTTGCATTTTGTTGTTACATATTCCATCATTTCATTTACTGGCTTTCCTGCCAGTTCTCTGTCCCACTGGACCTCCCACAGGAAGTTCTTCAACCCTATGTAGTCCCCTCTTTTATAGTCAGGCTTTTCCCATTCAACTCCTGTTATTCTCTCCACTTGCAACTCTACTATGTATTCAAAGCACAGAACCATGTGGTCGCTAGCTCCTAGGGGACTCATACTTGATGTCCTCAATATCTGAGCTGCCCAGGGTGAACACAAGGTCCAATCTTGCTGGTTCATCCTCCCCTCTCACTCTGGTAGTGTCCTTAACATGTTGGTGCATGAGGTTTTCCAGCACCACGTCCAACATCCTGGCTCTCCATGTTTCGGGACCCCCATGTGGCTCCAGGTTTTCCCAGTCAATCTCCCTGTGGTTGAAATCCCCCATAACCAGCAACTTTGCTCTGCTGGAGTGAGCTCTTCTTGCCACCTCAGCAAGTGTGTCCACCATTGCTCTGTTGCTCTCTTCATATTCCTCTCTTGGCCTCCTGCAGTTCTGTGGTGGATTATACATCACTGCAATGACCACTTTGTGTTCCCCAGACTGAAGTGTACCTGCTATGTAGTCTCTTTCTCCCGTCTCATCTATTCCTTCCATTTTCTCGAATTTCCATCTGTCTTTTACGAGCAGAGCAACCCCACCTCCCCCCCTGCCCCTTCTATCTTTCCTCATGATCTGGTATCCTGGTGGGAAGATTGCATCTGTTATTGTCTCCATGAGTTTTGTTTCTGTAACTGCTATGATGTCTGGGGACTTCTCATTGATTCTTTCTTGCCATTCCTCATGTTTATTCGTTAATCCATCTGCATTTGTGTACCAAACCTTCAACTTCTGTTCTAATACTGTAACTGTGGTGAGGGGGGTGGAAACAGAGGGATCGGTGTGTGATGGTTGGTTTGGATTGTTCAGTTGCCTTGGGGGTGTCGTGGCTGGAGTCCTTCTGCAGGTGTTTCTGGGGGGTGCACTTGTCCTTCCATTTGATCCTGGATTATTCTGCTCTCCTTTTTCATTTCCTCCCATTTCTCCTTTCGTTTTTGAACTCTCTCTTTCATTGTCTTCCTTTCGTCCTGTGTTCTGTCTCGATCGAGGTACACACTCCGGAACTCCTGCTTGCCTCTCAACCGTGCTTTCTCCTGCAGGATCATGGCTCGGGTTGATTCTGCCTTGAAAATTATTTTGAGAGGCCGATTCCTTTTCTTTGTGAACCACCCAATTCTCCGAAAATTTGCCACCTGGGTCATGTCCCCCTCACCTATCACCTTCATGATATCTTCAATCGCTTTTTTCTCCTCCTGCTTTTCATCATAAGTTTCCCCTTTAGCTTCGTCTAGCCCATAGACAAACACGGATCTTTCCCTTTCCACCTCCCACTGTGACTCCCATTGCATCCTCTGATGTGTTTTAGTTCCTTCCCGTGGAGTGTTCCTTCCTTCAGTCCCTGTGTGTGTGTGTGTGTGTGTGTGTGTGTACTCACCTATTTGTACTCGCCTATTTGTGGTTGCAGGGGTCGAGTCCTAGCTCCTGGCCCCGCCTCTTCACCGGTTGCTGCTGTGTGTGTGTGTGTGTGTGTGTGTGTGTGTGTGTGTGTGTGTGTGTGAGTGTGTGTGTGTGTCTCAACAATCAATATTTGCATCAATAACTCATTACAGTTGTGACCGGGTGTGGAAGTGTGAATTGCTCATTACTCTATTTGTTCATGATTGTATCCATGTATAAACGTAAGTAACCATTCTTACAGGATTCATTACCTTTGTAACTTGTGAGTTCATTACCTTTGTACCTAGTTCAGCTATCAAAACTTTGGGGGCCCAGTCCCTGGACCCATTACGTACCTCTGTAATCTGTAAGTACCTTTGTAACTAGTGATTGTGACTAGACCTACCTGGAATTTATTACCTTTGTAAATTGTGCGTTCATTACCTTCGTAAATTGTGAGTTCATTACCTCTGTAACTTGCTCAGCTATCAATACTTTGGAGTCCAGTCCCTGGACCAATTATGTACCTCTGTAATCTTTTGACTACCGCCCACAGGATGGGTATGGGGTGCATAATAAACATATTAAACTAACTCTGTTCACATTGCAAGTTGCTCCATAAACATACTTATCTAACTGCATTCCTATAACAATCATTTTCATTATTTACTTCTCTCCTAATATTATTCCTAATGCTAGACACATATATACCAAAGTTATATTCTACATTCTCCTTCTGGGTACTCTTCTTGGTTAACATATCAACTTTATCAAGACTATTTTGATACGTAATGTAACTGTATCAAAGACAATACACTCAGATCACGACATAATAGAGGTACAGACATGTATGCACAGGGCTCCGAACCAGCTAAATGTGAGCAGTCATGAAGGTCTCTTCACGAAATTCAATTTCAACAACAAAAACATACAATGGGATCAAGTAAACCATGTCCTAAATGAAACAAGCTGGGAAGATATCCTAAACAACACGGATCCGAAAATTTTCCTTGAAAAAATTAATTCTTTGGTTCCTGAGATCTGCTCAAGACATATTCCATTAAGAAAAAGAAAGAGAAGATGTGGAAGATTGAGACACTTATGCATCATATGGGAATCTTTATTTAGGAAACGTTTCGCCACACAGTGGCTTCATCAGTCCAATACAAAGTAGAAAGGTGTAAGGAGAGAAGGAGTTTGAGGTCATCAGTCCCTCTGCCTGGAGTCGATGTGTTCAGTCCATCAATCTTGTAGAATGTACAGCATAGCCACTGTGTGGCGAAACGTTTCCTAAATAAAGATTTCCATATGGTGTCGGTTTTCAAAACCATTTATCACAAAGAGAAGATGTAAACTAGAAAGAGAGAGATGTTCCCTATACAGACGAAGGTGAAGAGTCACAGAGCTGCTGAGTGGGGCCAATATATCTGAAATACGAAGGGAGGCACTAGTGAATGAAATTGCAAATATCGAACTTAAGCTGAAGGAATCTTATAGGAGACAAGAATCACAGGAAGAACTAAAAGCCATAAAGGAAATTGAAAAAAAAATACTTCTTCTCTTATGCCAAATCCAAGGGAAAAACAACACCCAGTATTGGGCCCCTGCTTAGGCGGGATGGGACATACACAGATGACAGCCAAGAAATGAGTGAAATACTAAAGTCTCAATATGACTCAGTGTTCAGCTAACCGCTGCCCAGACTAAGGGTCGACAATCCAAATGAATTCTTTATGAACGAAACCCAAAATTTTGTCATCCCAAAAATCTCGGATATTATTCTAACTCCACAAGACTTTGAAGAGGCAATTAATGACATACCCATGCACTCTGCCCCAGGCCCAGACTCGTGGAACCACGTGTTTATCAAGTACTCTAAGAAGTCCCTATCACATGCCTTCAGCATTTTATGGAGAGGGAGCATGGACACAGGGGTCATCCCACGCACACTAGAAACAACAGACATAGCCCCACTCCACAAAGGTGAAAGTAAAGCACTTGCAAAGAACTAGAGACCGATAGCACTGACATCCCATATAAAAATCTTTGAGAGGGGTCTAGGAAGAAAGATCGCCAACCACCTAGGTACCCATCAATTAACACAACCCAGGACAACACAGGTTTAGAGCAGGTCGCTCCTGCCTGTCCCAGCTACTGGACCACTATGACAAGGTCCTGGATAAACGAAATACAGATGTAGTATACACAGACTTTGCAAAAGCTTTCAACCAGTGTGACCATGGTGTAATAGCACACAAAATGCGTGATAAAGGAATAACGGGAAAAGTTGGTAGATGGATCTACAACTTCCTCATAAATAGAACACAAAGAGTAATAGTAAACAGAGTAGAGTCCCGAGCAGCCACAGTAAAAAAGCTCTGCTCCACAATGCACAGTATTCGCTCGCATTCTATTCCTTATCTTCATTTCTGACAGAAAGAGAAGTAAGCCATAGCTCCATGTCTTCCTTTGCGGATGACACCCGGATTACCATGGCAGTGACCTCCATCAAAGACACCGCTAGACTCCAAGCGGACATCAACCAAATCTTCAAATGGGCCACTCAAAACAATATGAAGTTCAACGAGGAGAAATTTCAACTACTCAGATATGGGAAACTTAAAGAAATTAAAAATGTGACAGGGTATATAACAAATTCTAACCATACAATAGAGCGGAAAAGTAATGTGAAGGACCTGGGAGTGATAATGTCAGAGGATCTCGCCTTCAAAGATCACAACAATGTATCCCCCTTATCCACTAGGAAAATGATAGGATGGATAACTGAGAATCTTCAAAACTAGGGATGCCAAACCCATGATGATTCTCTTCAAATCACTTGTGCTCTCTAGGCTGGAATACTGCTGTACGCTAACGGCCCCCTTCAAGGCTGGCGACATTGCAGACCTGGAGAGTGTACAAAAAACTTTCACGGCACACTTAAGTACGATAAGGCACCTAAACTACTGGGAACGGTTGAAGGTCCCTGATCCTTGTTGTATTCCCTCGAACGCAGGCGAGATACATGATAATATACACTTGAAAGGTCCTGGAGGGATTGGTAACAAACCTGCACACGAAAATCACTCACTATGAAAGCAAAAGACTCGGCAGGAGATGCAACATTCCCTCGATGAAAAGCAGGGGCGCCACGGGTACACAGAGACAACACAATAAGTGTCCGGGGCCCAAGACTGTTCAACTGCCTCCCAGCATACATAAGGGGGATTACCAATCGATCCCTGGCTGTCTTCAAGAAGGCACTGGACAGGCACCTAAAGTCAGTACCTGAACAACCGGGCTGTGGTTCGTACGTCAGCTTGCGTGCGGCCAGTAGTAACAGCCTGGTTGATAAGATCCTGATCCACCATGAGGCCTGGTCTCAGACCGGGCCGCGGGAACGTTCACCCCCCGAAACCCCAGGTAAATTCCAGGAAAGGAGTAATCCAATGTGTGATGGGATCCATAACAATTGTACATTAAGTCCTTAGTTCCTGATTTTTGAGTATCTATACCTGGCTTCTTCAATGAGCATGTTGTTCCAATCATATGAGTCATTAGCCTTCAGTGATGACATAGTACCGTTATAGAGGCCAGAACGTTGTGTAGCTTTAAAAATAGGTTGGATAAATACATGAGTAGATGTGGGTGGGTGTAAGTTAGACCTGATAGCTTGTGCTAACAGGTCGGTTGCCGTGTTCCTCCCTTAAGTCAATGTGACCTGACCTGACTAGGTTGGGTGCATTGGCTTAAGCCGGTAGGAGACTTGGACCTGCCTCGCATGGGCCAGTAGGCCTTCTGCAGTGTTCCTTCGTTCTTATGTTTTTATGTTCTTATGATAGAGTCAATCTCAGTGTCATAGGTTAGCTTTAGCGCCATTAGGATTGCAAACAATTCAGTTTGCAGTGTAGACACCTAGTTGTTAATTCTTATGCCTAATTCAACAAAGTTATTGTCGTTCTTACCTTGGGAGGTGGCAACAAGACCAGATGCAACCATGCCAGAAGACTTCTATTTAGATCCATCAGTGTACATAAATTGTGATAACTTATTACTACCAGCTAGGCGAGAAATTTCTTGAACAACTGCTTTAACAAGTGATTTAAGGAAGGGATTACTAGCAACGAGCTTCTTGGGAGGGACTTGCAGGTATGTGATATTAAATGAACACTTCTTCCGTGGAGGGGTGAAATGCTCTTGTTGCCTACAGTGATACAGTTCACGCAGGTTATAAAACTTAATGCAATTGCACGTTTTCACAATCCATTTAGATCTGTGCGTATTTACTTCTAGACACTTAATAAGGTTCATTGTGACAGTGTCTGGTTCATTTCTCAGCATTCTAATACAGAGTACAGTATTAATCTCAACAATCCTATCGCTGATACTAAAAATACCAAGCTCCTTCCTCATATTAAGAACCTTTGTAGATTTGGGACACCCAAGAATAATTCTGAGAGCTTCATTTTGCATTAACTCCAAAGGTCGGAGACAACTTCCTCTAGCTAATATCAACATAGGAGGAGCATAATCAATTAAGGACCTAACATAGGCTATGTACATCATTCTCACGATTCTCACATTAGCACCAAAGTTGGGGTTGTAGCCAGCAACAGCTTTGAAAGCATTTAGCCTATCTTTGCATTTATTATTTAGTTGTGGTATAGTGGATTTGCTAAAGGGTACATCTACACCAAGATATCTGTAAGTTTTAACGCAGCTAATGTTTTCACCCTGCAAATATATGGGTGGGGGATGTCGTTTGCTTGTTAATATCTTTGTTTTAGAGGAAGATATTATGAGGCCTAGTCGATTACAAATTGCTTGAACTTTATTAAGAATGGTACTCATCTTATGCCCTGTGTGGAAAATTACATTTATCTGGATGTAACTCATAATGTACATACCAGTAAATGATAACACAGATAATTATTATTTATCAAAGTTACATAGACAAGTAGGAATTTGGGACACCTAGGTCACAAAAAATGTCCCCCTTCGATACCTACAACTGTCATATCCACAAGTTGCTCTAGATCTATTAATTACAAATGACATATGCATCACCAGGAATTCTGGTAAATATATAAATTTGTGGACTGTATATTAAAATTAATAAATTATATATACACATTTATATAACAGAAGGAGAATATATCTTAATACCACTCACCAATTTGACTGGAGATTACTGTGTATCATACTCAAAAACACCTCATTCTAACTAAATTTATGATGATAATACTGGCCAGAATTACAACACAATCTAGATAGCTTATCTGAGGTTCTTGTCCAGTCGCCTGATATCTCAATTTATGCAGGAATGCACATCCAACAATTTTGCCTCCTATTTGAGAGGTTTTAAGCCCAATATAACCTCTAGAGCACGAAAATTCTTCCAATTATTCACTAACGTTTGTGTTGACTAGTTCAAACATGGCGAGTTCTTCTGCGCAGGTGCAGGGCTTCCCATTTTTTATAACATAATTTTTATTAAATACAATATAGGCCATCAATTTACATATACTGTATTTCCAGAAAATATATACAGTATGCATTTTCCACACCCTGTTGTATGGATCATGATGTCATCAGCATAGCTTATAGCTATATGTTTAGGTGAGGGAAGTAGAGCATTAAGGAGAGCATAAATCAGAATGTTAAATAGCATGGAACTGAGAACTCCCTGCAGTGTACCTAAAGACATTTCTTTAGACTCACTTCTAAAGGCTTGGTAGAGGACAGAGGATACTCTATTTGACAGGTATCCTATTATCCAGCAGAGTGAGCTACCACCAATTTTCATTTTGGCTAGTTCATGTAGTATAACGGTTCTGTTCGCAATTTCAAATGCAGATTTTAGATCAAGAAAAGTGGTAAAATCAGTATAGGTGTGTGCAGTGAGAAAGGTGGAAATACAGTTCTGCACACTTTTATCTTTCATGAACCCACAGAGGTAGGGGGGAAAGTTGGTGTCTCATTCTATAGTACAGTCTGTTAAGTATCATTCTTTCAAAAGTTTTACAAAGACAACTAATTAAAGAGATCGGTCTAAATGCATTAGGCTGTTGGGGCTTAGGGATAGGCACAATGAGACTATTGGTCCAGGAAGTAGGAAGAACTCCCTCAATGTAACTGGTATTATACAGTGCCAACAAAGGGTTATCAGACACGTGCCTTAAAGTTGAGAATATCATAGGTTACACCATCCTCTCCAGGAGCAATTGATCGACCTTTAGTTAATGCATTATCTAATTCATACTCGGTGAAAAGGCAATCACTATCATCAATATTTTGGCTCATAAAATTAATCAGTTTCAACATTACTTCAGAAGCACTCTCTAAATTTTTTCTAATATGAGACGAAAGGTTTTCATGCCTGGATGTTTTGGACCAGCCATTTACGAGGTCATTTGCATTTTCAAGAGGAAAGGGATGAGCAACATTGCCAGTCTAGGTTAGGTTCAATATAAAATAAATGATTAGGTATTCTCATCTCAAAATTGGGATAAATGTTGGAAACACAGATTTTTTTTTTTACATCAGTATAAAATGAACATCGAAGTGAAGTGCCATTTAATACATTCTTCTAATTTCTACATTCCTCATTTTCTGAGTAATATTCATACCACATACTGATCTCAAACATAACATCTCCATTGCCTCTAGCAGCCTCTTTGCAACACTTAATGACAATGCCCAACACCCATATAAAAACATGGGTACCACTAAAAGAAAGTACCACTAAAAAGGAGGAGTAAATGTAAAACAGAAACAGACAGGCACTCCCTTTACAGGTGACGGAAAAGAATAAGAGCAGCTAAAAGAGGCCAATATATCTGAAATGCGTAGGGAGACACAGGTCACAGAAATAGCAAACATCGAACTTAAGCTAAAGGAATTTTATAGGAGTCAGGAATCGAGGGAAGAACTAAAAGCCATAAATGAAATCGAAAGAAACCCAAAGTATTACTTTTCTTATGCCAAATCAAAGTCGAGAACAACATCTAGTATTGGGTCCTACACAGATGACAGCAAGGAAATGAGTGAGCTACTTAAGTCCCAATGTGACTCAGTTTTTAGCAAGCCGCTAACCAGACTGAGAGTCGAAGATCAAAATGAATTTTTTTATGAGAGAGCCACAGAATTTGGTAAACACAAGCCTATCTAATTTTATCCTGATGCCAAATGACTTTGAACAGGCGATAAATGACATGCCCATGCACTCTGCCCCAGGGCAAGACTCGTGAAACTCCGTGTTCATCAAGAACTGCAAGAAGCCCCTATCACGTGCTTTTACCATCCTTTGGAGAGGGAGCATGGACACGTGGGTCGTCCCACAGTTGCTAAAAACAACATAGCCCCACTCCACAAAGGGGGCAGTAAAGCAATAGCAAAGAACTACAGACCGATAGCACTAACATCCCATATCATAAAAATCTTTGAAAGGGTCCTAAGAAGCAAGATCGCCACCCATCTAGATACCCATCAATTAACCAACCCGGGGCAACATGAGTTTAGAGCAGGTCGCTCCTGTCTGTCCCAACTACTGGATCACTACGACAAGGTCCTAGATGTACTAGAAGACAAAGAATGCAGATGTAATATATAAAAACTTTGCAAAATCCTTTGACAAGTGTGACCATGGCGTAATAGCGCACAAAATTCGTGCTAAAGGAATAACAGGAAAAGTTGGTAGATGGATCTCTAATTTCCTCACAAACAGAACACAAAGAGTAGCAGTCAACAGAGTAAAGTCTGAGGCTGCTACGGTGAAAAGCTCTGTTCCACAAGGCACAGTACTCGCTCCCATCTTGTTTCTCATCCTCATATCTGACATAGACAAGGATGTCAGCCACAGCACTGAGTCTTCCTTTGCAGATGGCACCCGAATCTGCATGACAGTGTCTTCCATTGCAGACACTGCAAGGCTCCAGGTGGACATCAACCAAATCTTTCAATGGGCTGCAGAAAACAGTACAAAGTTCAACGATGAGAAATTTCAATTACTCTGATAAGGTAAACATGAGGAAATTAAAATTTCATCAGAGTACAAAACAAACTCCGGCCACAAAACAGAGCAAAAACCCAACGTCAAAGACCTGGGAGTGATCATGTTGGAGGATTTCACCTTCAAGGACCATAACATTGTATCAATCGCATCTACCAGAAAAATGACAGGATGGATAATGAGAACCTTCAAAACTAGGGATGCCAAGCCCATGATGACACTCTTCAGGTCGCTTGTTCTATCTAGGTTGGAATATTGCTGCACACTAACAGCACCTTTCAAGGCAGGTGAAATTACTGACCTAGAAAATGTAGAGAACCTTCACGGCACGCATAATGGAGATAGGAGACAATTCCAGCCGGTTCTGGCTTGAGTGGCTGTTCTCCTAGTAGGTCTTACCACGATTTCATCTTCCTGCATCACTCGGTCAGCATTATCTTCAATATCACTCGTGTCACTTTCCCTCAGATTTTCATTTACGTTTGATTGAATAACATTTAATTCCAAGGGAATCAATTTATTAATTGTGCATAAACTTTCCTGGCCACGACACAACAGTTTGTCATTCTGGACAACACCTTGTGCATCTAGGTACAATGTCAATACTTTGCCCAGAGGCCACAATGTTCGATGTTGTTCAGTATCAATCAACACAATGTCACCTGGTTGAATGTTCTGTCGATTTACTGCCTCTGTCGCACCATAAAAGTGTTCACGTAGTGTAAGAAGATATTTCTTACATCACACATTAGACCAATAATCAATTACTTTATTTAACATTTTAAATTTATCACACAACACTGCCGCATCATTGTAATCTTCATCACTTTCTTCCGGATTATCTCTATAGACAGGGGCAGCTTCCAATTTCCTTCCACATATTAGGTGAGAAGGTGTTAATACATCTGCATCAGGTGTATCACTCATGTACGAGAGAGGCCTATTATTTACCCGATTTTCTGCCTCCACTAACACTGCACGGAATTCTTCCAAATTAATTTTCTTCCGATGTAGTACTTTACGGAGACACCGCTTCACTGTGCCTATAAGTCTTTCGTACAGCCCCCCCTGCCAAGGGGCTCTAGGAGTAATAAATTTCCAGGTACACCCTCGTTGGGTTAACAGATATTGAACATTGTTACTATTATTTAACTCTATCAAATGTTGAGCACCTGCTACAAAATTTGTGGCATTATCCGAAATCATCAATCTCGGACAGGATCTCCTAGCTGCAAATTTTCGAAACAGCTGTATAAACTGTTCTGCAGACAAGTCCTGTGCCACTTCTAAATGAACCGCCCTAGTAGCAGTACAGGTGAACAAACAAACATACACTTTCAGTGGAACACCATCTGAAGTACCTGTTAAAATTATTGGACCACTATAGTCTACACTTGTTACATCAAATGGTTTCACTAATTGTACACGCTCCTTTGGCAGTGGTGGAGGACCTGGGTACATATAGGATCTGGCATCCACACGGCGACACATTACACAAGATTTAATCACCCTTTTTACACTTTGCCGTCCTTGTGGAATCCAGAAAGTTTCCCTAATACAATTTAAGGTATCTTGTACCCCACCATGCATTACATTTTTATCGGCATTTAGAACAATTAAATTTCTTAGATGATGAGTTTTGGGCAGTAAGATAGGGTGTTTAGCATAATCACCCAATTCAGCATTTTGTAACCTACCTCTGCACCTAATTACATTGTTCTCTAAATACAGCCCCAATTTCTCTATTATGGAACCTTTCACAATTTTTCTTTCCATCATCAATTTACTCTCATTTCCATAGATTTCTTCTTGTACCCTTTTTATCCAATATTCAAGAGGATGTGAAAACTAACATAAGATATTCATCTTGTTTAGAAATTCAAACACCAACTTAGTTACATTGATTAGTTTGGGTAAAGAAGAATACCTATTTATATCAATGGCTAAGGGAGGACAAACTATTGGAGTGGTGGTCACAGTAATTTCAACAGGAGCAATATACGCCTTTTGTACAGGCCAATTAGCTTTATTTGCCAACCAGCTCTGTTTACCTGGAGTTTACCTGGAGAGAGTTTCGGGGGTCAACGCCCCCGCGGCCCGGTCTGTGACCAGGCCTCCTGGTGGATCAGCGCCTGATCAACCAGGCTGTTGCTGCTGGCTGCACGCAAACCAACGTACGAGCCACAGCCCGGCTGATCAGGAACTGACTTTAGGTGCTTGTCCAGTGCCAGCTTGAAGACTGCCAGGGGTCTGTTGGTAATCCCCCTTATGTGTGCTGGGAGGCAGTTGAACAGTCTCGGGCCCCTGACACTTATTGTATGGTCTCTTAACGTGCTAGTGACACCCCTGCTTTTCATTGGGGGGATGGTGTATCGTCTGCCAAGTCTTTTGCTTTCGTAGTGAGTGATTTTCGTGTGCAAGTTCGGTACTAGTCCCTCTAGGATTTTCCAGGTGTATATAATCATGTATCTCTCCCTCCTGCGTTCCAGGGAATACAGGTTTAGAAACCTCAAGCGCTCCCAGTAATTGAGGTGTTTTATCTCCGTTATGCGCGCCGTGAAAGTTCTCTGTACATTTTCTAGGTCGGCAATTTCACCTGCCTTGAAAGGTGCTGTCAGAGTGCAGCAATATTCCAGCCTAGATAGAACAAGTGACCTGAAGAGTGTCATCATGGGCTTGGCCTCCCTAGTTTTGAAGGTTCTCATTATCCATCCTGTCATTTTTCTAGCAGATGCGATTGATACAATGTTATGGTCCTTGAAGTTGAGATCCTCCGACATAATCACTCCCAGGTCTTTGACGTTGGTGTTTCGCTCTATTTTGTGGCCAGAATTTGTTTTGTACTCTGATGAAGATTTAATTTCCTCATGTTTACCATATCTGAGTAATTGAAATTTCTCATCGTTGAACTTCATATTGTTTTCTGCAGCCCACTGAAAGATTTGGTTGATGTCCGCCTGGAGCCTTGCAGTGTCTGCAATGGAAGACACTGTCATGCAGATTCGGGTGTCATCTGCAAAGGAAGACACGGTGCTGTGGCTGACATCCTTGTCTATGTCGGATATGAGGATGAGGAACAAGATGGGAGCTAGTACTGTGCCTTGTGGAACAGAGCTTTTCACCGTAGCTGCCTCGGACTTTACTCTGTTGACGACTACTCTCTGTGTTCTGTTAGTGAGGAAATTATAGATCCATCGACCGACTTTTCCTGTTATTCCTTTAGCGCGCATTTTGTGCGCTATTACGCCATGGTCACACTTGTCGAAAGCTTTTGCAAAGTCTGTATATATTACATCTGCATTCTTTTTGTCTTCTAGTGCATTTAGGACCTTGTCGTAGTGATCCAGTAGTTGATACAGACAGGAGCGACCTGTTCTAAACCCATGTTGCCCTGGGTTGTGTAACTGATGGGTTTCTAGATGGGTGGTGATCTTGCTTCTTAGGACCCTTTCAAAGATTTTTATGATATGGGATGTTAGTGCTATTGGTCTGTAGTTCTTTGCTGTTGCTTTACTGCCCCCTTTGTGGAGTGGGGCTATGTCTGTTGTTTTTAGTAACTGAGGGACGACCCCCGTGTCCATGCTCCCTCTCCATAGGATGGAAAAGGCTTGTGATAGGGGCTTCTTGCAGTTCTTGATGAACACAGAGTTCCATGAGTCTGGCCCTGGGGCAGAGTGCATGGGCATGTCATTTATCGCCTGTTCGAAGTCATTTGGCGTCAGGATAACATCGGATAGGCTTGTGTTAATCAAATTTTGTGGCTCTCTCATAAACCATGATACAGCATTTACAAATTTAGCACAAGGTAAACCTCGAGACATCAGCTGGATTCTCCTCACCAGGTATATGATTAAATGTTAACATATGCTGACCCAAACTATTATACTTCTCTTGCATCTGATTAATTTCAGCGACTCTGTTTTGTACGTACACAATTTTACTGTTTCCATTACAAATCCACTGTAAGGATACCTCATTATCAGACCAAATTACAGTGTCGCTAATATTTATCTCCTGCAACTTATTTCTTATATAATTAGCTAATTTGACACTTACATAAATGGCTGTTAATTCCAACTGAGGTAAGGTACGTGATTTAATTGGAGACATTTTAGCCTTAGACATAAGAGAGATAACACTATTACAATGAAGGTAAGCAACTGCTCCATATGCCAATTTTGAAGCATCACAAAAAATGTGGAGTACATTTTTCCCATTTGGATTGGCCACCTGGCATGGGAACTCCAACATTGGAATGTTCTCATAATCACCAATTAATTCATCCCACCTGTTAATGAATTCCTCAGATAGAGTTTCATCCTAGGCACATTTAAGCTTCCATGCTTCCTGTATTAATAATTTCCCTGTTGTGATAGAAACACAGGCCTTATCTCTAGGCTTTATTGAACATAGAATCTTCATAGTACTTCTGCAACAACAAAATATAATGACTAGTACATCTAATAACGGCTTCTACAGGGATGGTGATGTCTTGCATATGTCAAGAGAAAAGTTATAACTACAGGCCACATATTTAAACTCACCATGTAATCTGCATCACTGATAAATGGATATAGTAGGAGAGAATCACACACCATGTGTTGGGGCCCATGACACACGCCAAACTGTTGTTGTTGTTAAGGGCCACGAGAGGTGGTGCAGTATTATCCTGCTGCTGCTCCCCACAGGACCAGTATCACTACAATCTCCCCCTTCTAAAATATCAGAGACAGTAATCTCCCAAACTGTTAGGTGGGCGACGTACACGTCCCGACCTTCGTAGCCCTTGAGCCTCTTCACCAGGTTCGATATTTTCCAGCGGGGTTTGATTAACTGCTGGAGCAGAATCCTCTATTTCCATAGGGGTAGTCTCAAGGGGCTTTCCAGGAGAAAACGAAGCATCTTTCACATCTATTGGTGTATCTTGAGATTCCACACTAATTGGGATTTCAACTGGGGCTAAATGTCTTGTAGATACTGTAGTCTCTTCACCATTTTGGTAGCGAATGTGGGCGTAATGTGGATTAGCTTGCAGGAGCTCTACCTCTTCCACTAAAGGATCCGTCTTGTTCATCCTACGGTGACTCTTCAGGAGAACGGGTCCAGGATGACATAACCAAGTGGGCACGGAGGCTCCCGTAGAGGAACGACGTGAATAGTTGAGGAGTCTTTCATGAGGGGTTGCATTAGTAGCTGTGCACAGCAGTGATCTAATAGAGTGAAGAGCATCAGGTAGGACAGTTTGCCAGTGTTGAATAGGTAGATTGCGCGACTTCAATGTCATTGTAACTGCCTTCCATATAGTACCATTGAACCGCTCCACTTGACCATTGCCTTGAGGGTTGTAGCTTGTTGTTCTGCTGCAGGCAATACCTTTGCTAGCCAAAAACTCCTGAAGTTCGTTACTCATGAACGAGGATCCCCTGTCTGAATGGATATAAGCTGGCATACCAAAAATAGAGAACAACTGTGAAAGACAACTAATAACAGTTGAAGCAGCCATATTTGCACAGGGGAATACAAAGGGAAACCTTGAATATTCATCTACTATGTTAAGGAAATACCTATTCTGATTTGTGCTTGGTAGAGGTCCTTTGAAATCTATATTCAATCTTTCGAAAGGCTGGGTGGATTTTATGAGATGAGTCTTCTCTGGCTGATGAAAGTTTGGCTTGCACTCTGCACATACTCTGCATGCTCTGATCACTTGTCGCACATCTTCCACTGAGTAGGGCATGTTCTTTGATTTGACAAAATGGTACAGGCGTGTAACTCCTGGGTGACACAAAGCCTTGTGGAGAGCTGAGAGTGATTGCAAATCATGACATGCTGCTCCACAGTGGGACCTAGAGAATGCATCAGGTGAGATGTTCTCTTGACCCGGTCGGTACAGAATATCAAAGTCATAACACGATAGTTCCATCCTCCAGCGTAATATCTTGTCATTCTTTATCCTACTTTTGTGCTTCTTGTCGAACATATACATCACGGACCGTTGGTCAGTCCTTATGGTGAAATGTCTACCAGTTAAATAATGCCTCCAGTGGCGAACTGCTTCTATGATGGCCTGGGCTTCCTTTTCTACAGCAGCATAACATTTCTCTGATCCTTGAAAAGTTCTCGAAAAGAAGGCTACTGGTCGTCCTGCCTGAGATAAGACTGCAGCAATGGCAATGTCAGATGCATCCGTTTCCACTTCGAATGGTAGGGACTCATCAATGGCTTGAACTACTGAGTTTTCAATGTCCTGTTTGAGAGTATGGAAAGCGGCTTCTGCTTCCTTTGTCACAGGAAATGTGGTAGCACTCAATGGGCGGACTTTACTTGAATAGTTGTAGATCCATTGTGAGTAATAAGCAAAGAGACCAAGAGTTCTTCGGAGTGACTTTTTGTCTTGAGGCATTGGAAGTTCCCGTAGAGGTCGTAGTCGTTCAGGGTCTGGGAATATTGAACCTCCTTCCACTACATAACCAAGGATGCTAAGCCTTTTAGTTGAAAAAGTGCACTTTTCCTCATTGTAACTGATATTTTTCTTCTTGGCGGCTTCCAAAAACTTATCAAGGTTTGCATCATGTTCCTCCTGGGTCTTGCCACAAATGGTAACATTATCTAAATACGCGTAAGTTCCCATGAGTTGCTCTTCCTGAATGAGTGAATCCATAATTCGTTGGAAGCAGGCTACCCCATTGGTGACTCCAAAAGGGACTCTGGTAAACTGATACAGGCCATCACTAGCCTGAAACGCTGTGTATGGTTTATCTTCATTCCTTATAGGGACTTGATGATAGGCACTCTGTAGATCAATTGTGCTAAACACATAGTACTGAGCAATTTTGTTCACTGTATCGTCAATTCGAGGTAGAGGGTACCCATCAAGAAGTGTAAATTTGTTGATTGTCTCAGAGTAATCGATAGCCAGTCTCCGTTTCCTATAACCATCTTTAACAACAACAACCTGTGCACGCCAAGGGGAATCACTCGGTTCTATAATACCCTCCTTCAGCAGCCTCTGAGTTTCTTTCTCAATGAACATCCGATCCTCATAAGAATAGCGGCGTGACTTAGCTGATATAGGATGGCAATCCGCGGTAAGTTTTGCAAACAGCTTTGGTGGGTCTACCCTTAAAGTGCTAAGTCCACAGACAACAAGAGGAGGCAGTTCACCTCCATATGTTAAGGTGACACTACCATGCAGCTTCTGAAAGTCCTGACCAAGGATAACATCAGAGCACAGTTGTGGCAGAATAGCTAAATGTACATCTTGATAATCCTTTCCATTAACTCTGAGATTTACCTTACAAAACCCTAAGGTCTGAATAGAGAGAGATGTTGATGCCATGGAAACGGTACCTGATGAGTGATGTAGAGTCAAGGAGAGCCGTTTAACTAAGTCAAGGTTGATGAAACTCTCTGAGCTGCCACTATCAATAAGACCATCTACTTCTGTTCCTTTGATGAATACTTTCACAACTGCCTTTGACAGTGAATTTGGAGTAGCCGCAGAAGTCACTGTTGCTAGAGTCGCATGATCACTGGAATGTGTGGAGGCACTAGCTCTTGTTGATGCCTTAGCACGACATACTTTAGCAAAGTGACCTTTCTTGTGGCATTTATGGCACATTGCTTCACGAGCAGGACACTTTGGACGTGGATGTCTTGAAAAACCACAAAAGAAACACACCGTATCTGCTGCTGCTGTCACTGAGGCAGGTTCCACAGTAACTTCATTGCAAGAGTCTTGGTCAGGAATTGCAGCACTTACCACTCGAGAAGGCTGAGTGGTACTGTATACTTCAGAATTCTTCTGGGCTGAATCTAGAGCTCTTGCCTGGTCAAAGGCAGCGGCTAAGTCGAGAGTTTTATTCTCCAATAAACGCTGCCTTATTATTGGTGATTGCAGGCCACTGATAAGGTTCCAAGCATCCCTGATGAGACTCTTCACAATACTGAGCAGCTGTCACTGCTTGGAAGTGACAGTCTCTTACCTAAAATTTTCAGTGCTTGAAAGTATTCCTCTAAGGATTCATCAATCTGCTGGCGGCGAGTTGCAAGGCGATAGCGTGCAAAGATTTCATTTGTAGGTTTAATATACTGAGACTTGAGGGTTTTGATAGCATCTTCGTAGGTATTACACTCAGAAATAGCCTCGTATATCTTAGGTGACACAAAATTGATGAGCAGACTTAGTTTATCTAGATCTTCTTTAGGAAGGGCTCCCAAGAAGTTTTCGAAAGTCTTAAACCAGTGCTTCCATTCCTGAGCAGCCGTTGATAAGCTGGGGTCACAGTCTAGCCTCTCAGGTTTCAGTAAACGCTCCATGTTGTGATGTAGTCTAGCGCAGGATCACCACCAGGTAGCCCAGGATTCTATGTTCAATAAATTGTTGTGATAGAAACACAGGCCTTATCTCTAGGCTTTATTGAACATAGAATCTTCATAGTACTTCTGCAACAACAAAATATAATGACTAGTACATCTAATAACGGCTTCTACAGGGATGGTGATGTCTTGCATATGTCAAGAGAAAAGTTATAACTACAGGCCACATATTTAAACTCACCATGTAATCTGCATCACTGATAAATGGATATAGTAGGAGAGAATCACACACCATGTGTTGGGGCCCATGACACACGCCAAACTGTTGTTGTTGTTAAGGGCCACGAGAGGTGGTGCAGTATTATCCTGCTGCTGCTCCCCACAGGACCAGTATCACTACAGTAATCTTTACTTATTTTGTCCTTTAATTTGGACGATTTCCGTCAACGACGGACCTGTCATCAGTCATTTAAACTAGGTACATTTTTGTTACTCCTGGTACTACAATTAAACACAATCCTCAAAGGAGTGGTCTTAGAATCATTCTTCACTCCGTGATGTGTCAAATACTGGCCATAAATTTTGGCTTGCTCAGGAGGTACCTCTTCTATAAATTTATTAATTAATTGTTCAGCAATTATATTATAGGCAGTTAACAATTCTGGTGTCTTACTCAGCTCGCGGAGTTGAGCCTTTAACTGTCCATATGCCATTCTGTAATTAGTGGGCAATTCTGGATGGTTCAGTCTCCACGGAAGTCGTACCCAGTATTGTCCAGATTCAAATTATACATCTCTCAGGTATTGTTCCTGAGTAAAAGAATCGTCTGGACTTTCTTCATTTACATTTATTCCAATGCTGTCTAATTCCCACAATTTATGCACTGGCTCCACACCATCCTCTATGGAAGAATTATACTGGGGCACGATTTCCTCTAGTCATGCATTATTATTACGAGGAATCCTACCATACATTACATGGCCTCCGGCAGTCTTTAAAAGGGTGACACCAATTTCTTTACCATACCCTTTACAAAGGAGGCATAATAGTCACTACCTATCAAAATATCTATTGGGCCTACAGAATCATCACTTACACCCCCAGTACCAACAATACCACCAGTCCGATGACATTCTTCTTTGTAAATATACAGGGTCTAAAGCCAGCAACAAACACCAAAATACCTTTCATCCGTGGACTGCTTACAGAGGCAAAGGCAATGTTTGCGGCTTTCACTGAGACCCACATAAAGGATCACTTAGACAACGAAATATGGATCCCAGGTTACAACATATACAGATGTGACAGAGTGAACAGGCAAAAGGGGGGGGGGGTGGCCTGTACATTGCAGAGTCACTTGTTTGCACAGAACTGCTTAATGCCTCAAATGATGTAGTGGAAGTTTTAGCAGTAAAGGTCGAAAACCAAAACCTAGTCATTGTGGTAGTCTACAAGCCTCCGGATGCAACATCCCAGCAATTCCAGGAACAGCTGTTAAAAATTGACCACTGTCTGGAAAATCTTCCAGCTCCTGCACCCAACATCTTGCTCCTGGGGGATTTCAACTTAAGGCACCTAAAATGGAGGAATATAGCAAATAATATTGTTGCAGTAATAACACCAGGAGGCAGCTCTGATGAAAACTCACACTCACATGAGCTTTTAAATCTCTGCACAAAATTCAATTTAAACCAGCAAATAATAGAGCCTACTAGAATGGAGAATACACTAGACCTCATCTTCACTAACAATGATGATCTGATAAGAAATGTCACCTTATCAAAAACAATATACTCAGATCACAACATAATTGAGGTTCAGACATGTATGCGCAGAGCCCCAGACCGACAAAATGAGATTAGTCACGAGGGAGCATTCACCAAATTCAACTTCAATAACAAAAACATAAAGTGGGACCAAGTAAACCAAGTCCTAACTGATATAAGCTGGGAAGATATACTAAGCAACACAGACCCCAACTTATGCCTAGAACAGATTAACTTGGTGGCACTCGATGTATGCACAAGACTTATTCCTCTAAGAAAAAGGAGGAGTAGATGTAAAATAGAAAGAGACAGGCGCTCTCTTTACAGGCGACGGAAAAGAATAACAGGCTAAAAGAGGTCAATCTATCTGAAATGCGTAGGGAGACACTGGTCAGAGAAATAGCAAACATCGAACTTAAGCTAAAGGAATCTTATAGGAGTCAGGAATCGCGGGAAGAACTAAAAGCCATAAATGAAATCGAAAGAAACCCAAAGTATTTCTTCTCCTATGCCAAATCAAAGTAGAGAACAACGTCCATTATTGGGCCCTTACTTAAACAAGATGGGTCCTACACAGATGACAGCAAGGAAATGAGTGAGCTACTCAAGTCCCAATATGACTCAGTTTTTAGCAAGCCACTAACCAGACTGAGAGTCCAAGATCAAAATTAATTTTTTATGAGAGAGCCACAGAATTTGGTTAACACAAGCCTATCTGATGTTATCCTGACGCCAAATGACTTCGAACAGGCGATAAATGACATGCCCATGCACTCTGCCCCAGGGCCAGACTCATGGAACTCCGTGTTCATCAAGAACTGCAAGAAGCCCCAATCACGAGCCTTTACCATCCTATGGAGAGGGAGCATGGACACGGGGGTCGTCCCACAGTTACTAAAAACAACAGACATAGCCCCACTCCACAAAGGGGGCAGTAAAGCAACAGCAAAGAACTACAGACTGAAAGAGTCCTAAGAAGCAAGATCACCACCCATCTAGAAACCCATCAGATACACAACCCAGGGCAACATGGGTTTAGAACAGGTCGCTCCTGTCTGTCTCAACTATTGGATCACTACGACAAGGTCCTAGATGCACTAGAAGACAAAAAGAATGCAGATGTAATATATACAGACTTTGCAAAAGCCTTCGACAAGTGTGACCATGACGTAATAGCGCACAAAATGCGTGCTAAAGGAATAACAGGAAAAGTCGGTCGATGGATCTATAATTTCCTCACTAACAGAACACAGAGAGTAGTAGTCAACAGAGTAAAGTCCGAGGCAGGCACGGTGAAAAGCTCTGTTCCACAAGGCACAGTACTCGCTCCCATCTTGTTCCTCATCCTCATATCTGACATAGACAAGGATGTCAGCCACAGCACCGTGTCTTCCTTTGCAGATGACACCCGAATCTGCATGACAGTGTCTTCCATTGCAGACACTGCAAGGCTCCAGGCGGACATCAACCAAATCTTTCAGTGGGCTGCAGAAAACAATACGAAGTTCAACGATGAGAAATTTCAATTACTCAGATATGGTAAACACGAGGAAATTAAATCTTCATCAGAGTACAAAACAAATTCTGGCCACAAAATAGAGCGAAACACCAACGTCAAACACCTGGGAGTGATCATGTCGGAGGATCTCGCCTTTAAATTCAATTCAATTCAATTCAAAGTTTATTCTCTATAAAGATTACAATGTTGAATTTACAGAATTTGGTTGTCGTGTGGTTTACATGTAGTTAAATAATGATTACAGAGTGTACCACTAGAACGCCTAGCATGGCTAGGCATTTCGGGCCGACTTAGTTTAATTCTTTATTTTAAAATATTACAAATTATGAGGTAAGTTGGTATTATGGCTAAGTGACTAAATACTAGTTTGAGTTTAGCAATGTGAATGCTTTTGTTTTGGCACAGTACATAGTTTCAGTATTGGAGTATCATAGGATTCATTATTTTAAGATTGAGATTAATATTTCTGTTTATGGTCAAATGGGTGAGTGAGTTTAAGTGTGAGCCACCAGGTGGTATTCGTGTAGTTAGTTGATGGGGTGTATCAGGGAGATAAGTTGTTTTCTAATGGTAGTTTTGAAGGTGATGAATGTGTCTGCAGTTCTAGAGTTCTCAGGTAGGGTGTTCCAGATTTTAGGGCCTTTGACATACATTGAATTTTTGTAAAGGTTCAGTCGGACACGGGGAATGTCATAGAGATGTTTGTGTCTGGTGTTCTGCCTGTGGGTTCTGTCACAACTATCAAGAAAGCATTTTAGGTCAAGGTTGATATTGGAGTTTAAGGTCCTGTAGATGTAGATTGCACAGTAGTATGTGTGGATGTACTGAACAGGGAGTAAGTTTAGATCTATGAAGAGTGGGGGGGGGGTGTTGCCAGGGATGGGATTTAGTGATTATTCTTACTGCAGCTTTTTGTTGGGTTATTATTGGCTTTAGGTGTGTTGCTGCAGTTGATCCCCAAGCACAAATAGCATAGGTGAGGTATGGATAAATAAGTGAGTGGTATAGTGTGAGAAGGGCATTTTGCGGCACGTAGTATCGTATCTTGGAGAGGATCCCAACCGTTTTGGATACTTTTTTGGTTATGTGTTGGATATGGGTGCTGAAATTCAGGTTGTTGTCAAGGTATAGGCCTAGGAATTTGCCCTCATTATGTCTGGTAATTAGAGTGTTGTCGATCTTAATGTTAATTTGTGCATCTCCTGCTCTGCTACCAAACATAATATAGTAGGTTTTGTCAGTGTTAAGCATAAGTTTATTGGCTGTCATCCAAGTCGATATTTTGATCAGCTCCTCGCTAACAATGGTGTTGAGGGTGGCAAGATTAGGGTGAGAGATGACATAAGTCGTGTCGTCAGCAAAGAGAATGGGTTTCAGGTGTTGGGATACGTTTGGAAGTTCATTGATGTATATGAGGATGAGCAGGGGACCAAGGACACTTCCCTGCGGAACTCCAGTATCAAGTGGCCGTGTTGTTGATACTGTGTCTTTAATGGTGACATACTGATACCTATTAGTAATGTAAGATTTGAAATAAGCAAACGCATGGCCTCTTATACCGTAATGGTCAAGTTTGTGGAGCAGGATGTCGTGGTCTACTGTGTCAAAAGCTTTTCTTAGGTCAATAAAAATTCCTAGTGGATATTCCTTATTTTCCAATGCTGTGTAAAGCAGATCTAGCATTTTTGTGATTGCATCATTAGTGCTTTTATTTTTCCTGAATCCAAATTGGCAGGAGTTGAGTATGTTTTGTGTTGTTATAAATGAATATAGTCTCCTGTGCACGAGTTTCTCAAAGATTTTGGATAGCAATGGTAAGTTTGATATTGGCCTATAGTTGTTTAAGTCTGTAGGGTCACCACCTTTATGTATTGGTGTAACCCTTGCCATCTTGAGTAGTTTCGGGAAGGTGCTAGTTTCTAGTGACTTGTTAAAAAGTAATGAAATAGTATGCGAAAGGATATGGGCCGCTCGCTTGTACAGTAATGGTGGGACATTAGACAGATTCCCTGAGTTGTTTTTAAGTGACTTTATAATCTTGGTGACTTCCGAGGGCTCAGTTGGTGCAAGATAGAAGGAATTTGGGAAATTCCCATCTAGGTAGTCCCCGGCATGGACATTGGTATGTGGGATTTTATTGGCGAGATTAGATCCTATGGTTGAGAAGAAGTCGTTTATCTTGTTAGCTGTGTCAGTGGGATGTAGTGGTGTTTCATTAGGTTTAGTTAGAACAATATTCTTGTTTTTTTTTCAGTTTGTGGGTCCCTAGAATATGAGAGAGTGTTTTCCAGGTCTTTTTTATATCTCCTCTAGTGTCTGTGAATCTACTGGAGTAGTATAGTTGTTTGGCTTTCTTTATTACGTTGGTGAGAACTGATGAATAGTGTTTAAGAATATCTTTGTGTATTAAGCCCTGTCTATATTGCTTTTCATATTGGTGTTTCATGTCAATGATTTCAGAATGATACTGGTTAGCCATGGGCAACCAAGCCGTTTGTTTGTGATCTGTTTCGTTTTTATAGGACAATGTTTGTTGTATAGTCTAAGTAATTTGTTAAGAAAAATGTCTGTCCAGTCATCAATACCATTGGCCTTGGAGAATTCTGTAGGCCAGTCAACAATCTCTAGGTCAGCTGTGAACTTCCTTATTGAGGCCTCGTCATGGAGTCTAAATGAGACTTTGTTGAATTCAAGTGGTGGTTTACTAATGTTTGTCAGGAGGAAGGTAGGGTAGTGGTCTGTAGTGCTGTGATTATCCCTGATTTAAGGGGGGCTAGTATATTGGTCCATATGTGGTCTATTATGGTTGCACTTGTCTCAGTGAGCCTGGTTGGTTTAGTTGTTGTTGGTATGAGAAGTGTGTTGTTCATATTGTTGATGAAATCAGTTACAGGCTGATCATCTAGTAAGCCAAGGTTGATGTTGAAGTCTCCAGCTAAGAGAAGGTGGTGCTTATTCATTTGTCTGTTTGTTATTAGTGACCTTAATTTCTCACTGAAATTTGGGATGTTTGTGTGAGGTATCCGGTAAATGGCACCGATTGTTATAGGTGTCTTAAGGTTTTTTACAATAAAATTAGCAAAAATGTATTCCCCATATTCATCACTAAAGCAAGTGGTGCTAATACAAGATAATTGGTTAGAGTAATAGATTGCAATACCACCCCCAACTTGGTTTGGTCTGCAGTTGTGAATTGCTGTGTATCCTGGTAGAGGGTAGATATCTATTGTGTCCTGCTTAAGCCAGGTCTCAGTAAGAATAATGCAGGAGAAGGGTGTCTTTAGTGATTCAAGGAGTGCCAGGAGGTCATCATAGTGTTTGCTTAAGGACCTGATGTTGTAGTTAAGTATTGATAGACTATTAGCATTGTTTAGGATAGTGCTGGTTTGTGTTGCTGTGTAATAAAGGCAGTTACTTTCCAATAGGTTTTGATTGGGTGTCAGATTATGGTGGTTTAGATCAGGGTGAACGTGATCGCATCTGCTAGAAAAATGACAGGATGGATAATGAGAACCTTCAAAACGAGGGATGCCAAGCCCATGATGACACTCTTCAGGTCACTTGTTCTATCTCGGCTGGAATGTTGCTGCACACTAACAGCACCTTTCAAGGCAGGTGAAATTGCTGACCTAGAAAATGTACAGAGAACCTTCACGGCGCGCATAACGGAGATAAAGCACCTCAATTACTGGGAGCGCTTGAGGTTCCTGAACCTGTATTCCCTGGAACGCAGGCGGGAGAGATACATGATTATATACACCTGGAAAATCCTAGAGGGACTAGTACCGAACTTGCACACGAAAATCACTCACTACGAAAGCAAAAGACTTGGCAGACGATGCAACATCCCCCCAATGAAAAGCAGGGGTGTCACTAGCACGTTAAGAGACCATACAATAAGTGTCAGGGGCCCGAGACTGTTCAACTGCTTCCCAGCATACATAAGGGGGATTACCAACAGACCCCTGGCAGTCTTCAAGCTGGCACTGGACAAGCACCTAAAGTCGGTTCCCTGCACAGGCGCAGAATTTCCCATTTTTTATAACAAATTTTATTAAATACAATGTATTACACTAATTTACATAAAAAATACACCGTATTTTTTCCAGGAAATACATTATTTTCCACACAGAGCATTATGGGCAGGCTTAAAATTAACTTAAGATTAACTAAGCAATGATATATTCAGTGGTACAAAAATTATTGTAAACAGATAACAATTTAGTACAAATGAGTATTACAAAGACAGGTCATATGGTCATTTCCTGTGTTGCTGTGTAATCAGTAGAATGGAGTATTCTGTTAGGTAATGAAGTTAAATAGTAACAAAGTTTGATTGGGTCACAGGTTGATATTTATGAGATACAATAATGAGAAACATTTATGAGATACAATTTATGAGATACAGTTATTCAGTATTTATTTAGTTGTGGGTAAGTGATTTTTGAGAAGAGACTTGAATTTATAAACAGTGTTTCTTTTATATTTACAGGTAATGAATTCCAGATTTTAGGGCCTTTTATGTGCATTGAGTTTTTGCATAGCGTGAGATGGACACGAGGAACATCAAAGAGTGATCTGTGCCTTGTGTTATGGTCATGTGTTCTGTTGAGGTTGGCAAGACGTTTGAGGGGAGGGTTTATATCAGAGTTAAGTTTTCTATGTATGTAGTAGGTGCAGTAATAAGCATGGATGTTTTGTATGGTGAGTAGGTTTAGAGTTTTGAATATTGGTGGAGTGTGCTGCCTGTAGTGGGAATTTATCATTCTGACTGCAGCCTTTTGTTGGGTGATTACTGGTCTGAGATGGTTTATTGTTATTGAGCCCCATGCACAAATTCTAAAGGTGAGATAGGGGTAAAAAAGTGAGTGATATAGGGCCAGGAGGGCTGACTGTGGAACATAGTACCGTATCTTCGATAGTATGTCTACGGTCTTGGAAATTTTTTTGGAAATTTGTTGTACATGTGTTTGAAATTTGAGTCTTATCAAGGTGGATTCCTAAGAATTTTCCCTCTGTGAGTTTTGTGATAGCTGATCCGTTTATCATTATGTTAAGAGACACATCTGTAGCTCTGTTACCAAACTGAATGAAGTAGGTTTTGTCAATGTTTACAGTAAGTTTGTTGGTCCTCATCCAGGTTGATATTTTCTGTAATTCGGTATTTACAGTATTGGCTAGCATGACTGGGCTCGGGTGAGAGAAGACGTATGTAGTGTCATCTGCAAATAGTGTGGGTCTGAGCATTCAGGCTTAATTCAGGGAACTGGAGCACAGATCCAGTTCCCTAGATCAAGAGCCCCTCACCACCGTCAAGGAGAATTGTGGCAACTTCCACTATCAACTTCATTATTTTACAACCCCACTCCTCCCTAACACTACTTTGCAATCCTATTTATATGAAGCAACTATTGTGACATTATGCATTCATGCCTAGGGTCTACTTTTACTGGAAAATAGTCCCTTTCTCTCTTACAGACAGTAAACATTTAAAAACTTTCGACTGCTTTTAATTAATAACTTTCCACGTATTTAATAGCTTTGCTACTATTTCTTCCGCTGTCAGACAATAAAACCTGCAACTTAATAATTTAGTTATTGACTGTTAAATACAAATATAGATTAATTATAGACAGAATAAAGTAAACCTAACTTAGAATAATTAATATTTTATTCTGTTCTAGGCTTAACTCATACAGAAATTGAAGCCTTGTAACAAGTTGGAATTAAAAAGCTTCCCTTTCAGATAAGAAAATTCGGTGTCGACACTTAAATCAATTAGCTGGTTTTTACTTTCTATATATTTTCGTTCCCCTTGGAGATTGAAAACTTGTCTCTTTATTAGGCTCCATAAATGGATAATATGAAATTTGTGTAAGAGCATTTTCATGCTCAGCTGGGAACCAGCTCATCATGAAAAAAAAAACTGATTCGGAACAACAATCATACATGAATAAAAGGAAATCGTGAATGGCAGGGAGCCACGTGAAAGTTATGGATCTTGTTTTTAATGTTAAAAATCTTGAAGCAGTGTCAAGAGGCCCAGATAGAGAAGTGGTCAATAGCATGTTGATCACATCTCATTCTCGCACTACGAATGATAATCATTCAGATCTGAACGACTCTAGGGGTTTCAGTCAGCTCATTGCAGGAGCGCTTGAGGTTCCTAAACCTGTATTCCCTGGAACGCAGGAGGGAAAGATACATGATTATATACACCTGGAAAATCCTAGAGGGACTAGTACCGAACTTGCACACGAAAATCACTCACTACGAAAGCAAAAGACTTGGCAGACGATGCACCATCCCCCCAATGAAAAGCAGGGGTGTCACTAGCACGTTAAGAGACCATACAATAAGTGTCAGGGGCCCGAGACTGTTCAACTGCCTCCCAGCACACATAAGGGGGATTACCAACAGACCCCTGGCAGTCTTCAAGCTGGCACTGGACAAGCACCTAAAGTCAGTTCCGGATCAGCCGGGCTGTGGCTCGTACGTTGGTTTGCGTGCAGCCAGCAGCAACAGCCTGGTTGATCAGGCTCTGATCCACCAGGAGGCCTGGTCTCAGACCGGGCCGCGGGGGCGTTGACCCCCGGAACTCTCTCCAGGTAAACTCCAGGTAATACACTGAGACCTTGTTTTTTTTTTTTAATTTGCTTATTTGTAGTTAAACAAGTTTTCATAGGTGATCTAATTCAGCCTAACCTAAAACACAGAAAAGTTATATATTTACAGTAGGACTTAAGCAATTAACATTGCGTCACACGTAAGAAATTAAAGAAGTAAAATGCAAAAAGGTCACACTCGAGGTAGCTGCCACCTGTGCATGCCAGCCAGCATCAACAGTGTATTTTTTTCCTGGATCCGTTATATTCCTGTTACACTTCTACTACCGCCCGCATATTGCTTGTAGTGCTCAATAAAGTTATCAGATCAAGAGATGCCTGGCATTTCTACTAAACATGGAGGCAGGGTTGTGCCAACTGCATGGCTCGTTGTGGTCATAAGTGCCTGGAAAATAGGCAATCGTGTTCTATCCATGGAATGGAAGAGAGAATTCCGCACCAGCATCAAGGAGCCTCCCTTCAGGGGACGTTACTCTGGAGACTCTTAACAGTTCCTAATTTGGCAATGGGCATGTCTCTACCCTCGAGCCCTATATATAACACCAGTGGCTCTCCGCCTTGCTACCTCTATTTACAGTGAGCACCATATTAACCAGCAGACCATATAATATCACCTCCGATACCGCGCCGGATAAATTTAAGTCAACCAGTCATTCGTTCAAGAAAACTAGTATAAAAAACTAAACTTGTGAAAGAAATCTTATGACGACGTTTAGGTTGGTGACCAATGTCAAGCCGAAAGTGAAACAAAAGAAACGCGAGACGAAAAAAAGCAGAGAATCCTAGAAGACACTCCGGAAGGGGCTCCGCTAGATGTCTATGGCTACATGACTAATCTCTTTTAACTTTTTCATGACGTCCTAAACAATCTTCCTCCTACCAAATTCAAACCTGAACAGTAATGAAACTGTTTCCTTTCCCTGATGTTATGTCCACCGGTCTGACAGGCTTTTCTTTTTCCTCTTATCACAAGCATAACACAGTGGCATATAATTACTACTTTTCTTACCATAATCATTCTGTCAAGAAAAGTGTTCTCGTTTATCTTTTTATAGGTGACCTGCCCTACTACTACCACAGTGCCGGTTTTTATTCAACAGTGGTTCAGGCTTGACCAATATATCGTCACGAGTTTTCTCTCTTATGTGCTGGTTTTGGATAAATTATTCCAGCCACTGTGTTGTGACTTTTTTTTTTTTTTTTTTTTTTATTCACCGGTATTCTCCCGGCCCGGGTCTTTTCCAAGTAGTGGTGACCCGGCCTTGGCTCCCTATCTGGGGAGTGTCTCGAGACTTAAGTCTCCCATGGGAGGAAGGACAAGTACCTCCTCATCTTTGGGACCAAGTGTCCCCAGGCCTAGCCACATTCCCCGCCCTCACGGGGCTCGTAGGGAGAAGCTAGGCCTCTGGTCTGCCATCTACCCCGCCTCGAAGGGGCTCGTGGGGATGGCAGCCTTATGAGCTGCAGATGGTAGCAAGCTCAGGCCTTTTCGTGACTTTTTATTCTTATTTTCTATACAGATGTGTACTATGAAGCATATTAATAATACATAATATATTATGTAAATGCATTTGTAGTAGTAAGTTGGGAGCTTTGTAAATGTTAGATTTCATTAATTGAAATATATGCGTAATAAATTTAAAAAAAAATATCAAATAATAATCACAAATATGATCATAGTGAAAGTTACATATGATTTACCTAGCTGTCCTAGCTGAATTTACAATATCATCCATGAACTCTTTTTTACATGCTATGTAACACAAGATAATGTTTGCATTATTCAGTTATGTTGAATTTATAATTTATTTATAAAGTGAGCTGCAGGAGCTTATTACTTATCTACCTGATATATTAGCAATATTTCTCGTTCCAGGCCACATTATTATATATTTAAGGGGGACTAAACCAGTAGGAATAATACAGCGCCCGTGGAAACGCAGGTAATCAAGTAGGATCCAAGAAAAGGGAGAACAAGTACAATTCGTTGGATCAAGAGCCTCTCTAGCATCAAGGAACCTTCCTTCTGGAGTCCACGTTACAGCATGTAACTTACATACAATTCATAACTAAACAGGTTCTGTTATGTATCCACACTCCATTTCTTCTGACTAATATGTACATAATAATACAAGGAATACACCTCTACATACAGGATACACCTTATCTCTCTCCTAACTTGTAAAAATATACACAAATGACGGTGAAAAATAGGCGCTCACAGAAACTATTTACTTTATATATATATATATATATATATATATATATATATATATATATATATATATATATATATATATATATATATATATATATATATATATATATATATATATATATATATATATATATATGCAATAAGATCACAGTAAACAGGTGATTTCAGAATATGCAAAACAACCACTGTGAAAGAATAGAGAAGTTCCAAGCGCTTTTGTGACTACTCACATTATCAAGGAACAATGAAAGAATAATAGTGGACATAGGAACAGTTATTTGTAGGTTTTCTGTAAATTTTAAATTTGAATTCATTATTACCCTTAATAATTAAAACATCTAGAAAAGGCAATGAGCTATTTTCTTCAAATTCAACAGTAAAGTTTATAGAATGGGCTAAGCTATTTAATTTGCCAAGGAAATGGTGTATATCTACATTTTTAGGCATAAGACACAAAATATCATCAACATATCTGAACCATTTACCTCTATTAGGGAAATTAGGCAAAATAAATAGCTTAGCCCATTCTATAAATTTTACTGTTGAATTTGAAGAAAATAACTTATTGCCTTTTCTAGATGTTTTAATTATTAAGGGTAATAATGAACTCAAACTTAAAATTTACAGAAAACCTACAAATAACTGTTCCTATGTCCACTATTATTCTTCCCATCAAGATAGAGTTAAACTGTCTGTTTTCTCATCAATGTTTTTGAGAGCTTTACGAATTTGTAGTCCAGAGTTCATAGATGAGGAAATATCCAAAATTTATGAAATAGGTAATGATTTGAAATACCCAAGAAATGTAAATGATAAATCTTTTAAAGTTGCTAGAAATACTTTTTACAATCCAAAAAGGGACAACCAGCCTTATTCAACTAAAAATATGTTGGTTCTCCCTTACCATGAAAACTTGGTTGATATGCCTTCTCTTCTTAAGACTTTTAATATTAAAGTTGTATTCAAAAATCTTGATACAGTAAAAAAAAACTTTTGATAAAGAATTCCCCCCAAAATGCTGATGGATGTGTCTATAAGATTTCTTGTAAAATTTGCGATAAAGTTTATTAAGGTCAAACTGGAAAAAAAATCTCGAACTAAGATTAAAACAACATAAATATAGCATTAGAACTGGACAAGATTCCAATGCTCTATTTATTCATGCAAGAGATTTTAACCATCCAATTGATTTTCAAAAAGTTGAGAAAGTAGTATCAAGCAAGTCCATGGTCGACAGGAATATAACTGAATCTTGTTTCATAAAAAGCAGTTTTGACAATAATATGAATATTTCGTTTGGTTTATATAAATTAGATCCATTTATAATTAATAGAATTTGGGAAGAATTTAATAATACATTGGACAAATAATAATTTTTTAAATTTCGTATTTCTTGGGTAGAATAGTTTGTTGGTGGGTTGTATGAAGGACCTGTCTAGTTCGGCCGGCGGGCCTGCTGTCTCGCGTCAGGTGTTTCGTTGTTGTGGGATCTGATAGTGAGATGTGGGCTACCCCTTTATATACCTTCCTTTGATGCTTTACTTTCATTGTTCCTTGATAATGTGAGTAGTCACGAAAGCACTTGGAACTTCTCTATTCTTTCACAGTGGTTGTTTTGCATATATATATATATATATATATATATATATATATATATATATATATATATATATATATATATATATATATATATATATATATATATATATATATATATATATATATATATATATATATATATATATATTTCAACAAGTCGGCCGTCTCCCACCGAGGCCGGGTGACCCAAAAAGAAAGAAAATCCCCAAAAAGAAAATACTTTCATCATTCAACACTTTCACCACACTCGCACATTATCACTGTTTTTGCAGAGGTGCTCAGAATGCAACAGTTTAGAAGCATACACATATAAAGATACACAACATATCCCCCCAAACTGCCAATATCCCAAACCCCTCCTTTAAAGTGCAGGCATTGTACTTCCCATTTCCAGGACTCAAGTCCGACTATATGAAAATAACCGGTTTCCCTGAATCCCTTCACTAAATATTACCCTGCTCACACTCCAACAGATCGTCAGGTCCCAAGTACCATTCGTCTCCATTCACTCCTAACACGCTCACGCACGCTTGCTGGAAGTCCAAGCCCCTTGCCCACAAAACCTCCTTTACCCCCTCTCTCCAACCCTTTCAAGGACGACCCCTACCCCGCCTTCCTTCCCCTATAGATTTATATGCTTTCCATGTCATTCTACTTTGATCCATTCTCTCTAAATTACCAAACCACCTCAACAACCCCTCTTCTGCCCTCTGACTAATACTTTTATTAACTCCACACCTTTTCCTAATTTCCACACTCCGAATTTTCTGCATAATATTTACACCACACATTGCCCTTAAACAGGACATCTCCACTGCCTCCAACCGTCTCCTCGCTGCTGCATTTACCACCCAAGCTTCACACCCATATAAGAGTGTTGGTACTACTATACTTTCATACATTCCCTTCTTTGCCTCCATAGATAACGTTTTTTGACTCCACATATACCTCAACGCACCACTCACCTTTTTTCCCTCATCAATTCTATGATTGTTAGGTAAGACACATATGCAACAGTTAGACAACTTTATTCCGAAACGTTTCGCCTACACAGTAGGCTTCTTCAGTCGAATACAGAAAATAGGCAGGAACAGTAGAGATGTGAAGACGATGTAATCAGTTCATCACCCTTGTAGTCGTAGAATTTGAGGTTGTCAGTCCCTCGGCCTGGAGAAGTTCAGTTTCATAGTCAGGAACTATGTAGGCGAAACGTTTCGGAATAAAGTTGTCTAACTGTTGCATATGTGTCTTACCTAACAACTTGTCGGTATTGTATACCATTTTGATGTGCAATTCTATGATTAACCTCATCCTTCATAAATCCATCCGCCGACACGTCAACTCCCAAGTATCTGAAAACATTCACTTCTTCCATACTCCTCCTCCCCAATTTGATATCCATTTTTTCTTTATCTAAATCATTTGACACCCTCATCACCTTACTCTTTTCTATGTTCACTTTCAACTTTCTACCTTTACACACATTCCCAAACTCATCCACTAACCTTTGAAATTTTTCTTTAGAATCTCCCATAAGCACAGTATCATCAGCAAAAAGTAACTGTGTCAATTCCCATTTTGAATTTGATTCCCCAAAATTTAATCTCACCCCTCTCCCGAACACCCTAGCATTTACTTCCTTTACAACCCCATCTATAAATATATTAAACAACCATGGTGACATTACACATCCCTGTCTAAGACCTACTTTTACCGGGAAGTAGTCTCCCTCTCCTGCACACCCTAACCTGAGCCTCACTATCCTCATAAAAACTCTTTACAGCATTTAATAACTTACCACCTATTCCATATACTTGCAACATCTGCTCCTCTATCCACTCTATCATATGCCTTTTCTAAATCCATAAATGCAATAAAAACTTCCCTACCTTTATCTAAATGCTGTTCACATATATGCTTCAATGTAAACACTTGATCTACACATCCCCTACCCACTCTGAAACCTCCTTGCTCATCCGCAATCCTACATTCTGTCTTACCTCTAATTCTTTCAATTATAACCCTACCGTACACTTTTCCTGGTATACTCAGTAAACTTATTCCTCTATAATTTTTACAGTCTCTTTTGTCCCCTTTCCCTTTATATAAAGTGACTATACATGCTCTCCGCCAATCCCTAGGTACCTTCCCCTCTTTCATACATTTATTAAACAAAAGTACCAACCACTTCAACACTATATCCCCCCCTGCTTTTAACATTTCTGTCATGATCTCATCAGTTCCAGCTGCTTTACCCCCTTTCATTTTACGTAATGCCTCACGTACCTCCCCCACACTTACATTCTGCTCTTCTTCACTCCTAAAAGATGGTATACCTCCCTGACCAGTGCATGAAATTACTGCCTCTGTTTCTTCCTTAACATTTAAAAGTTCCTCAAAATATTCTCGCCATCTACCTAATACCTCCATCTCCCGATCTACTAACTCCCCTACTCCGTTTTTAACTGACAAATCCATACTTTCCCTAGGCTTTCTTAACTTGTTTAACTCACTCCAAAATTTTTTCTTATTTTCATTAAAATTTCTTGACAGTGCCTCTCCCACTATCATCTGCTCTCCTTTTGCACTCTCTCACCACTCTCTTTACCTTTCTTTTACTCTCCATATACTCTGCTCTTCTTATAACACTTCTGCTTTGTAAAAACCTCTCATAAGCTACCTTTTTCTCTTTTATCACACCCTTTACTTCATCATTCCACCAATCACTCCTCTTTCCTCCTGCACCCACCCTCCTATAACCACAAACTTTCTGCCCCACATTCTAATACTGCATTTTTAAAACTTATATATATATATATATATATATATATATATATATATATATATATATATATATATATATATATATATATATATATAATTATATATATACATAATTTCCCGAACGAAGAGATTCATGATTATTAGTCGCGAACTAGTCTGATTAGGATTTTTTTTTTTCAACGATTTAAAATAAAATAAAAAGATGACATTTTGCGTGCGCGCACGCACACGATTATTTTTAACCGCTTATATTACAGTCAACACATTGATGCTAACAACAAAGAAATTTAAATTGTTCTTATTTAGGAATCACTTCATCTGAATAATAATTCTGCTCTTTTTTTATACCTTACAGTTAAAAAAAAAAAAAACCTGAAGAAGATAACGAGAACGTTATACTGATAATTATATAGAGAAAGTTGGGTCAGTCCCAGCACACGAGGCTCATCATCAACTTCCTGAACCTTCAACTCCACTCATGAATCTCTAAGTATTTCCTGAGCAAAACATTGTGGGAAATTAGGCAGTGCAGAATGTTTGGTTCATTATAGTGAAACGAGTGTCAATTAAAAGAAAACTAAGTGAAATTTTGTATAATTTGACATAAGTAGCTTGGTATAAATAGTTGTTTGTTCAGCAACAAAACTGGTGCACAATACTCGTTAATAATAATAATAATAATAATTAGTATTATTATTAATTTTCCAAGAACATACATTATACTAACAATGGCAAGAATAATGTTTATTTCCCACATGAAAAATCTCATAGTTATTCAAGTGTTCTAAACAAAAACATTAAATGTGAAGTTTCAAGCACATTCGTTATATGTAAATAATTTTTCTTCTGATTTGCATAACTCAGTGAAATATAATACTAATAATTTGAAAGGTAATGATGTAATTATAATTGGTTAGGTTAGTTAATAATAGGGCTTAAAGTCTTATCGACTGCACGACGGTCATTAACAAGGCTTCACCTTCTCGCAACCAGTTAAATATTTTAATCCATAACGTAAGACTAAACTTGAAGCATATGTACAGACACCACAAGCTTAATATATTAATTACTGATAATACTCGCCAGGACAGTACTAACACGGGTATTAATCTTTTGACGACCCGACTAGTGTTATATCAGTTAGGTCAGGTAAGATTCGTCAAGAAACAGGACAAGTGTTTCCTGACGTGGGTCTTAGTCACTCAAGTTTTTGGCCATCTGACTGAGGCCTTCCACTGGCTTACCCCTCCAACCCTTAAAAATTAATATCAGTTGCCTTATATCAATTTATGGGTGTAAGGATAATAGTTTCTAATTTTATTTAAAATCATGAAAACACAGACACCTATATTCATTTATATCCGTTTTTAATGCATTTTAGTAAGATCATTTAACAATTAATTTAAAAAAAATAATGAAATTCTTCAGAGTATTCATTATCCGAAGCCATAATTTTAATTTTTAATGGGGTGGACGGGTAAGCCAGTGGAAGGCCTCGGTCAGATAACCAAAAGCTCCAGTGGCGGGTTATATTTCTACGACCCGTGTCAGGACACACTTTTCCTGTTTCCTGACGAATCTTGCCTAACAGAAACACCTGAAGTTGTCCAGTATATTTACTACAAGAGTTGTTCTTTACTGAGTTACATTATATTTTCTTCTGTTGCGTGTGATTGTGCCTACAGAGGTTCTGTATACTGAAATTATTTTAACAACATACTCAAAACTACACTATAGCACAGTAACTCTGGGGACAGTGAGGCACAATTGGTATTCAGGCGACAAAGTGAAACCCTCATTGTTACGCTGCAACTGTAGCCTGAAGCTCTAGATTTATGAAATACCCGGAAATAAACATTGGTATCTTTCAAAATAGACAAATAATTACTTGATCAGTCGTAAAAAAAAAATAGTCAATTGTCGAGAAGAGAAAAATCGCAGCTAACAGCCAAGGCTGTCCGTGATCACCCATCCAATGACGGCTCAAATCTAACGGTGCTTTATCTTAATTAACTGACCGATGAAGGAGCAGAGTTAAATACATGGGTGGGTATACATGGATGGGCTTATAAGCTCACCAAGTTGGTAAGAATGAGAGGAAAGGAACTCATCACGCACCCGAGGCTCAACTGCAGCTAACGGAATCTGTCGCTATGGAATGTGGAACCCCATGTCTTCTTTCCTGCTCTCCTAATATAAATATAAATATATATCAGAGACTGGAGAATTCCTTGGAAAACGGAGTCATATTATATATATATATATATATATATATATATATATATATATATATATATATATATATGTAAATAGTTATGCATGCTCTTGCAAATGCTTTGTAATGACGTTTTCCACAATTAATTTTCCTTAAGGTGATAACTGTTTTCGAGAATGTTTACAAACAGTTTGTACTTAAGATATTCAAATAGTAAACGACACTGTACTGTTGTCTTACAGGAGAGTTCCCCGAAACAATCCTCGTGTCAACACCTACATTTTTCGACTAGAAAACGCCATGATGACAATAGCATGAACAGACAAGATTGGTCTCTATAAAAGTGCCACTTATGGATCACTATACTAATTGAGGCGTGCAGATCTGCCTTAGGTTAAGCACTCCTAGTGTCACTGACATGTTTTGACCTACATCTATGAAAAAAAAAGGCACTAGGCTAGTGTGGTTTTGTGGTCATTTGGAGTCTTTCCCTAGGATGCCACAGGCAACCATCCACTAGCATCTAGATACTAGCGTTTCAATTTAAAGTAATTTCACAACCCAGTGAATTAAACGATTACAGCAATATATAATAATAATATGACATCAGTATAATATTCGCGTTAGTATGTATCATCTTTCAATCAGTATGTAAGCCTTCGCTTTACTGACTGAGATGTTCTTCTGCAATATCACTGAGGCATCTTGAAGGACGCAAGTTACAATAACCTGACTGGAACAATTCACAACTAATCCACAAAACTGGGAAAAATCAACAAAACGATGTTTCGATTCGTCTAGGACAGTTATCAAGTCCCAAAATTTTCGCCTAGGTCCTTTCATCAATTAGAAAACCATATATGTCATTTTTGTTTATAATTAACCTCATTAAACTACTGCAAAATGCTCTGAAGGTCGTTAATTATAACACCGACTAATCAAAATCTACGGGTGAAATCACTTAGTACTCACAGCACTAGAACAGATAAAAACATGGCAGGGAGTGTCATGGTGCAGTGTGTCTTCTCCGTCCACAGACTAAATCTTGGAGGTGGGCAGGTGTGGAGGGCGCCGGGCTGGTCTTGACCGCTAGTAACCCCGGTGATGGTGGAGCACCTTGTGCTGAGACCTTCCTGCCTACACCCCACACTCAACACTGCTGCTCAACCCTAATGTACGCCCGCATATACCTTTTTGATGGCCACACATCCTCTTTCCCCGAGGTTTCACCTTACCTAGCACTTCTGGGAATGATTGTATAGCACTTTTTCCTTCCTTTCCACTAGTCTGAATGACTAATGCAATTTCCGCATTTACCATGCAACACATTAATCAATTATTTATTACCGATGGAACACTTAGTTAAGATTTGGGTCGGATTTTAACCCCAGACGGTTAGCCACCCAGGATAACCAAAGAAAGTCAGTGTGTCACAGAGGGTTGTCTTATTTCCCATGGGGTCCTTCAGTCTTGTCCCCCAGGATGCGACCCACACCAGTCAACTAACACCCAAGTATTAATGTTGACTGGTGATCCAGGACAATATGTAAGGAAACAAACCCAGTGTTTCCACCCGGCCGGGGATCGAACCACGGACACTCAGTGTGTGAGGCGAGAGTGTTACCTACCAGGCCACAGGACACCGTTTATTGTGAACCTGTGCTCATCCTGTGAAAAGTAACCCAAAAGAGGCCTTTATTAGATCCCACTGCATTTTGAGAGTGCAGTAATATCATACATTAAGGCTGTTGTAACAGCAACAGTTTGGTTGACCAAGCAATCAAGAGGAAGGCCTGGCTGTGGGTGTAAGAATGTTCTCGAAACAGGTCACAGGTAAATTACGGGTAGCTGACGTAAAATACATTGCTTAATGATTTCTAGTATACCATGTGTTCACGTCGTTTTTTGTTAAATAGAAAAAAAAATGTGTTTAAGCAACAGTCAATCCCACACGCTCGAAAATACGTTCCCTGCTTCCCTGTACTCACCTATTTGTGGTTGCAGGGGTCGAGTCTTAGCTCCTGGCCCCGCCTCTTCACCGGTATGAGTGTGTGTGCGTGTGTGTGTATGAGTTTGTGTATGTGTGTGTGTGTGTGTGTGTTTATGTGTGTGTGTGTGTGTGTGTGTGTGTGTGTGTGTGTGTGTGTGTGTGTGTGTGTGTCTCAACAATCAATATTTGCACCAATAACTCACTACAGTTGTGACCGGGTGTGGAAGTGTGAATTGCTCATTACTCTATAATTTGTTCATGATTGTAGCCATGCATAAACGTAAGTAACCATTCTTACAGTATTCATTACCTTTGTAACTTGTGAGTTCATTACCTTGTACCTAGTTCAGCCATCCAAACTTTGGGAGCCCAGTCCCTGGACCCATTACGTACCTCTGTAATCTGTAAATACCTTTGTAACTTGTCATGATTGTGACTAGACCTACCCGGAGTTCATTACCTTTGTAAATTGTGAGTTCATTACCTCTGTAACTTGCTCAGCTATCAAAACTTTGGAGTCCAGTCCCTGGACCAATTATGTACCTCTGTAATCTTTTGACTACCGCCCACAGGATGGGTATGGGGTGCATAATAAACATATTAAACTAAACTTAATGATTTCGGATACCATAATATCGAGTTGTTTAATAACTCACAGTATCATCAGTTTCACGTAAAGTGTGGATACAGTGTCAACCTTTCAGACGTCATTAATTAACAATGAAGTAATTTGTCTTTTACTGTAGGATTTGTTTGGATCTGTCTCTAAAGGTATTGTTTTTTTAGACCATTTAAGACAGTGCTCTAGTGTGATCCTGTTTGTCTACACGCTTCGCATTTCATATGTAGGGTCTCCATATATATATATATATATATATATATATATATATATATATATATATATATATATATATATATATATATATATATATATATATATATATATATATATATATGAGATATTTATGCAATGTGAGGTGGCTTAATTGAGGAAACGTTTTGCCCACCAGAGGCTCTATCAGTGTAATACAGAGACATGAAAACAGTAATATTATCTAGTAGCGTGGAGGTCAGGTGTAGTGTAGGTTGGGTGCACAAAACGCTTAATGACTATATAAATTGATAGCTGCGTTATGGACAGCCTAAAAATCAATTCAGCTAAAACTATGTAACTAAATTGATTTTAGGCTGTCAGGTGACATCATTAAGCATTTGGTGCACCCAGCATACATTACAACTGACCTCCAGGTTACTATATATATCCCTACTTTCCCGCCCATGCTGAGCGAAACGTTTCCACAATAAAGTTACCTCACGTTGTATAAGTTCTTTTAAATATTTGTCGGTATTGTATACCCTTTCTTTGTATCGTTTCCACACATGCTGAAATGCAAATGGCACTTATATTTAATGTTTGTGTAGCATTAAAAGTATCATATCTATTAACACCTGACAACCTACACATCCTTCCGCAGGCAATGTAGGTTAACAGAGCCGTTATTGCGTTATTATTACTTTAGGTACTATCCAGTCTTTAGTACATATGTTTTGTAATCCAATATTACATTTAAAAGGTTAATAAATAGGTAAATCTATGGCTACACTTCCTGTTTTCAATAACGTTAGGAGATATACCTTTTCCCACATAGCTGATACTGTATTATACTGGTTTATGAACTTCTTTATAGATAACTAAAAACAATATTTTAATATACTTTATAAATAGAGCATGAGGTGATTAAATGTTTACGGCCATTTTATTAATAGTCTTTCTAGGTATCCGCCCACAAGGTGATCACTACCACAGTATAAAAAACAACTACCACGACCGGTTTGGAACCTTGTGGCAGAGACATTATTCCTCCAGTCCCGTCAACGTTATACTCTCGGGAGGGATACGAGAAAGGAAGGAATAGAAGGGGGGAATAGAACACTGGAAGAGTTTACGAAAAGTAGTTACTGCTACAACCAATGGAAGTTTGAAAAAGCTTTACAATAAGATAAATAGAGAAGGCTGGGCACCATGATGGCTGGTAGGTTCAGATGATTGTCTCCTTCTATGGAATGATATATCTTTTATTTATGCGCATTACTGGACGACAGCAGCTACAAGTTAAACACCCTCAGCCTGTCTCCTTATCAAGTGTGTCATCGGTAACTAGGCATTTGTTTTTCATGTGAGGTCAGAATGTATATACCGAGAGGTATGTATCTCTCAATGTATGATGAGAATTTAATATCTATTTAAGGGGTTAAAGTATTCTTAACTGGTGGTAAACAAGTTCTGTGCAGCCTTAATTAATGACCCCAGTGCAGTCAACAGGATTTAAACCCAATTAATCAACCATATCAGAGCTAAATTTATATATATAATCCACTGCGTCAGCCTCCAAAAGGTATTCCAAATTAATGATAAAACGCAGCTACTAGCAGCAAGTGAGGCTTGACGCTGTAAAACGTTTAAAATTATAACTAAATCATAGTCAATATTTCACATAAACACAAAACATTCAAAAAGATTGTTATTAATAAGATTGCAGTTGATGAATTATTAAAAAAAAATTCACATAAAAATAATATTTAGTTTTAGGTTACGTTAGGTTTGTTAGGAAACAAGACATGTTTCCTGATGTGGGTCTTTATCATGTAATGACCTGCAGAATTGGGGGGGGATATTGAAGAAGGGGAGGTGTGGAGGGCTTTGGAGGGGATGGCACGGGGTAAGGCTCCAGGTCTGGATGGCTTGCCCTGCGAGTTTTATGTGAGCCATTGGAATGTGTTGAAGTCCTTCTTAGTAGAACTAATGAATACGATGAAAAGGGAGGGGAGGATGGGCAGGTTGCAAGGAACTGCGGTTGTGGTTTTAGTGCCAAAAGGTAAGAAACAGGACACGGTGCGGGACTTTAGGATAATATCATTGCTGTGTGCTGATTATAAGATTTTTGCAAAAATTTTAGGAAATAGGATGAAGTGTGTGGTGGATAGAGTGGTTGCGAGAGGACAATATGGTGTGTCTGGGAGGACGATGTATGACGGGCATAGTATTATAAAGAATTTTGTGGAAGGGTCGGGAGGGGAGCAGGGGGGGGGTGTCTTAGCGTTAGATTGGCAGGCGGCGTATGATAGTGTAGAACGTGAGGTGTTGTGGTATATATTAAGGAGGCAGGGTTTTGGGGAGGAGGTGGTACGTTGGGCAGAGACATTGTATACAGGTGTGGGAGTGTGTGTACAAGTAAATGGGAAATTGGGGAAGTGGGTATCCATGGGTCGGGGTATTAGGCAGGGTTGTCCCCTGTCTCAATTGTTGTTTGCCTGTTTAACAGACCCTTTCTATAGAAAGGTGGAAGCGTGTATGGAGGTGGATTGGGGAGTAGGAAGTGGAGTGCAGGGAATAATAGGGTATGTGGATGACACGACAATACTCGTGCGAACGCAGAGGAGTTTACGTGCGGTTGGAGATGTTATTGATAATTTCGCGGGGGTTACCGGGTTAAGAGTTAATGTGGAAAAATCAAAATTACTGGTCTTAGGAGATTGGGTGGGAAGAGAGAGTTGGGGAAGGAATGTACGTTGGAATATGGTGGACAGGATAAAAGTGTGTGGAATAGTGTATATGCGTAGTGCGAGAGAGGCGAGGATGGTTAATTCTGGACTTGTTGTGGATCGAGTGGTGGGGCGATTGGATGGGTTGAGACCAACTCATTTGACAGTACATCAGCGTGCGATTGTTGTGAATGTGTTGTTATACAGTAAAGTCTGGCACGTGGCTGCGGTATATCCGTTAGCAGGTCCGGATGTTACGAGGCTGTTAAAGAGGGTTTTCCATTTTCTTTGGGGTTCCGGGTGTGAATGGTTGAGTAGGAGTGTGGTTACTTTACCGGTCAACAGAGGAGGATTGGGGTTGATTGATTTACGGTTAAGAGTCAAGTGCATTTATTTGAAGTGGGGGTTACGCCGTGTGCGGGGTCATGCAGGGAGGGGCGTGAATGGCTTGCATGAAGAGGTGCGAATGTGGTGGGGAGGGTCGGAGATGAAAGTGTGTGAAGACGTGTTGCGGGCGTTGCTGCATGTACGGGACCCTAATAAAGTTCGAGTGGGTGTTTTGGAGCGTGTTGTAAGGACGAAGGTAGTCGTGAAGGCTGAGAGTATCTACCCTATGTATGCGTGGAAGGATATATGGGAAAGATTACGGTTGATGCGCGTGCGTCCAAATGTGCGAGAGGTATTTTTCCGTTTTCTCCATGGTATACTGCCGTCGGGTGCTGCACTTAAGGAAAGAGGGTTGATGGTGGAGGGCGCGTGTCGGGTGTGCGGGGATGAGGAGACTGCGTTTCATGTAGTGTATTTTTGTGATAATTTGGGGAGTATCAGGGAATGGATGGGTAAGGTTCTGAGGACAGTGGGAGGAGGCGGGATATTAGTATTGAGGGCGTTAAGTTTGGACGTGGGAGGCGTCGAGGCGCCTGTGCAACGTGCAATCACGTATATAATTGCGGATTTTGTTTTTGTATCCTGGGCAATGAGAAGGAATGGGGATTGGGAGGTGCGCAAAAGGGTGTTGGCGGGGACCATTTATAGAACGTTGTGTTATAATCGGGAAATATATGGAAGTCGCTGGGACCAGGCTTTTTCAGCAGGGTACCGTAGTATGAGTGTGAGAGCATTGTTAACGTTGTGAAAGGGGGGGGGGGGAGTGAATTTCAGGGGATGGAACGGGCTTGTCTCCGGGGTTGGGTATGCACAACGGCTGGTTTACTGTGTGTATCTGTGTAATGCGTGGTTGAGGAAAATGTGGTTGTGTGAGTGGATGTGGTGGTGAAGTTATATGTGTTATAGATGTCTTAAGTCAGAGTCTACTGCCTTCTTTCTTTGTTGAAGTACTTGATGTACCTTTCGGCTATGGCCTGGCAAACGGGGTTTTGTGTGTTTGTACCGAGCATTTTATTGCTATGTTATATAATGTGTATAGCCTGTAGATGAGTGCGGAATGATTATGGCTTTTTCTAGTTTTGTGGCTGACTCGTAAGACTTGTGGTAAGGCGAGTATGTACTTTGTTTTATCATGAGATTGTGATGTAGGTTCTTTCGGTTATAGATTATTTGTGTTGGTTGTGAGTAACCGATATATTTATATATTTATCATACTATTCTTCTTATTGTATTGTATTGTGCATTGGCAATGTCCCAGTATATTATGTAAATAGTGTATACCGAAGGGATTATGGTTTTATTTATATTATTGAACCTGCTACAGGGGTCACCTACATGTTATGTTCTTGTTGTTGTTCTTGTGTACATAGGGTTAAGATTGCCCATTTTCTTAATGTTATGTTTTGTCACAAGCGATATTTTCTAGTATAATTGTGTAACCTCTTGTGTTTGTTAATATTGTGTTTATTTGCTATTGTACGTTCTGAGAGATTGTTTTCAAAATGTGTTTATATACAATGTGTATCAACCCTAGTTTAAGGGTTTTTATGTTAAGCTATGTATTGTATTTTAAATAAAATAAAAAAAAAAAAAATGACCTGCAGAATAATATTTAGTTTTTGAAATAAACTTCCTTAAAATTTCGAAAAGTAAAATTATATAAAATATTTTTTTGTATATATGTAACTTTTTTTGTATTTAGTTTAAGCTCTTAATTCATTTAATTGTTCTCTTTATTGTTACTAGTACAGATATGTTGTGGGATATTTAAATGACAAATCTACAGATAAATTCCGTGAATGGTCAACGAATTATAGTAACAGTTAAACGGCAATAGCAGCTCCATAATTTTTACAAAGGAATGGCCATCTAACTGGAAGGGGAACTAGGCACACTAACTTGTCTGCCACAGCAACACCGTGATATCTTGGTACACTGGGAAGTCTTCTGCAACTTCTTTGCTAAAAAAAAAAAAAAAAAAAAAAAAAAAATTGCATGACCCACTTCCATTAGTGGCCCCGCTCACCTGTGACATCAATTCCACCTGCTTCACATCACTTCTGTTCTAGTATAATAATAATAATAATAATAATAATAATAATAATAATAATAATAATAATATCTTTATTTCTACAACAGTGGTTCCCAAACTGGGGGTAAATTACCCCCTGGGGGTAATTTAACCATTTTTGGGGGGTAATGGAGGGGTGACAGAAAAAAGTTATGAATTCTGAAAATCAAGAAAACAATGCGGTACCCGGTATGAGGATTATTGTTAACTTTGTCTTAGTATATAAAGTTGTAAAGTAAACCTATTATAAGTAAGTAATAAAGTTAAACCAAATAACAATAAACATCAAAAACTAATATACAGTATTAGAAAAGAAGAAATATATAGCTAAGTGTGTGGAAACCCAAAAGTATTTTGACAAGTATGCTTCAGGACAAAAGTCACTCAGTAGCCCAGATCGACCTGTCCAGTACGCGTCACTCGCTTCCTGAGGCTGCCTCTATTTCACACTGTCAGTTTATCTGTGAGCATCAGCCGAGGTAGACATAAGCTGGTATGTATGTGTACTGCCCTGTGCAGTATATAGTTAGTATTTACCCACTGTTACTGTGAATTTGTAGCTATTATTAATTTTATATATAATGTATGTGTGGTTCTTACGTTTTCAATGGTTTTGCTAGGATTAGCAGAGTATGCGAGGCTGTATACGTTCACGTTTAGCCATATATATCAATAATAACAACATTTTGTGAAAGGGGTAACATGCTTTATGTGGCATGTTAAATTGGGTAACAATCTGAAAAAGTTTGGGAACCACTGTTCTACAAGTACATGCACAAGGTATACAGGGCTAGTTGACATCTATGACACACTACTATATAGAAAGCCGCTTGTTAGGTCAAATTAGGTCAATTATGTCCCAGGACGCGACCCACACCAGTCCACTAACAGTTACCCAGGTACCCAGTTTACTGATGGGTGAACATTGGACAGCAGGTGTATTAAGGAAACACGTCCTAATGTTTCCAACCATACCGGGTATCGACCTCCGGAGTGTCAGCTGAGTGCGTTAGCGATCGATTAAAGCCTATAAAGCCTACAAGCCTATATTACATGTAACCTTTTCACCGTCAGATAAAAATTCTTTAATCCTTAAAATATGGATTGAAGTAAACTCTCAGCATATATGTGCTTAGAGAAATACTCCTCTCGGTGAACATAAAGTCTGGCCGTATACCTATGTTATTCATTTATCAAGAAGTTAGTTTAGTTTAATATGTTTATTATGCACCCCATACCCATCCTGTGTTTATCAAGAAGATGCAGATGAATTCCCAGAAATTAATAATTACACAAGTCAAGACGAGAATAAACAATTCAAGGTCAAACTTATTGGTGACTTAATTCTCAGATACCTAGATAAATTGAAACAAAGTAAGTTACCAGGCCCTGAGATGTTGTTGTAGCAGGTTCTAAAGGAATGTAAAGAGGAACTTAGCACACCGTTGGCTAGTATCTTCAACAGATAACCTAAAAATGGATATCGTACAGGGTAAATGGAAAATGTCATATGATGTATCCATTTACAAAGTGGAGAATAGGTCCTTAGCTTCAAATTATAGACCAGACTAAACTTAATTGTGGGAAAGTTGAAGGAATCAATAACTTTATATGTGGATGTGATTTTTTAGAGGGACAAAATATATATACATGTATCATTATTTAGTTGCAGTTACAGTGAGAGTAAGAGGTATGTAGGGTACAAGGAGAATGTCGTCAGTAAGAGAGAAGTAAAAGTTTATAAATTAAAGGAGATATTTTAAGGTAAGATATAAGCATCTGTTGGGAGAAAGGTGGGCTAGAGAGAGAGTACAGGTAATGAGGAAGAGGTATGGGGTAAATTCAAGAACGCAGTGCTAGTATGCAACAGAAGTTTGTGGATATAGAAAGATGGGTGTAGGAGGGAAGAGGAGTGTTTGGTGGAGTGATGAGGTAAAGAGATTAGTCAGAGAGAAAAAGTTAGCATATGAAAGGTTTTTACAAAGCAGAAGTGATATAAAGAAGGTGGAGTATATGAAGAGTAAATTGAATGTTAAAAAGAGTGATAAAGGAGTATAAAAGATGAGCAAATGAAAGAGTGGGTGAGGCTTTGTCAACAAATTTTGCTGAGAATAAGAAAAAGTTTTGGAGTGACATTAATGAGTTGAGAAAGTCTAAGGAACAAATGATTTTAACAATTAAAAACAAAAGAAAGGAATTGTGAGATGGGGAGGTGGAGGTGGAGGTAATGAGAAGATGGAGGGAATATTTTGAGCTATTAAATGCTGACGAAGAGTCACTGATTTCATGCATTAGGCAGGAAGATATAACATCTTTTAGGACTGAAGAAGAGCCACATGTGAATATGGGGAGGTGCTTAGACAATGGATAGAATGACAAGGGATAAAGCAGCTGGGATGGATGGAATCAAGACAGAAAGAAATGTTAAAAGCAGGTGAGAATATAGCTTTGGAGTGATTGGTGCATTTATTCAATAAATATATGAAAGGGGGAAGGTACCTAGGGACTGGCAGAGAGCGTGCATAGTTCCTTTGTGTAAGGGAAAATGGGATAAAAGAGAGTGTAAGAGTGTAAGACTTATAGGGGAATAAGCCTCTCAATTATAATCGGTAAAGTGTATGGTAGTTATAATGAATCTGATACAAAGTGGGAGCTAATACAATTGCTTTTTGCCGATAATATGGTGTGTTTTGAAAATTCTGGTAAGAAGTTGCAAAGGTTAGTAGACAGATTTGGGAGGGTAGGCAAAAGAAGGAAATTAAGAGTGAACATAAGAAAGAGCAAGGTAGTGAAAGTAACAAAAAAAAAAATAGGTAATGAAAGGCTGAATATCAGATTGGAAGGAGGAAGTATCGAGGAAGTGAATGTGTTCATATACATATATGGAAGTTGAGTTATTAGAGGATGGGTGTATGAAAGAGGAGGTAAACGACGGAAATGACGAGAAGAAAAAGGTGGGTGATGCACTCTGGCTTCTGTGGAGCAAAAAGCAGAATGTTTCAGAGTACCAACACTCGGGTACCAACAGTACGGGTTTTAAACATTGCAGCGAGGAGGAGGCTGGAGGCAGTGGAAATGTCGCGTGTGAGGTCAATGAGTGGTGTGAATATTATGCAGAGAATTCATAGTTTGGAGATTAGAATGAGGTGCTTGATTATTAAAAACATTATCCAGAGGGGTTGTTGAGGCGGTTTGGACATTTCGAGAGAATTGAACAAAATCAAATGATCTAGAGGGTGTATAAATGTGAAGTGGAGGAAAAGAGGGTTGGGGGTTCGTCCTCGGAAAGGTTGGAGGGAAGGGGTAAAAGTTTTGTTGTGATGGGTTTGAACATCCACCAGCCATGTGCAGGAGTATTAGAAGTGGAGGTAAGCGCTGATTATGACTTGATGTGCTGTTAGAGTGTGAGCAAGATAATATTTATGAAGGGATTCAGGGAAACCAATTAGCCAGGCTTAAATCCTGGAGGTGAGAAGTACAGTGTCTGGACTCTGAAGAAGAGGTGAGTTTGTTGCTGTTTGGAGAATCATCTGAACTGTGATCAATTATGGAAAGAAAAGAGGGAATAAAAGTGTACAAAATTAAGAATTATGTGGGTTAAAATATGGGTGGGATATAAGAACTGCGTAATAGTGAGTGTTTATGTACCTGGGAAAGAGAGGAGCATAGACAGATTTTGGGAGGTGTTAAGTGAGTATTTAGGAGTTTTGAACCCAGAAAATAACTGTTGTGTGAGACCTAAATACTAATGTAGGAGAAAAAGTTGTAGACTTTGTAGTAGGAAAATCTGGAGTGCCAGAGGTAAATGATAACGGAACCTCTAATTGAGCTATATATAGAAGAAGGCTTAGTCTTCTTTCATTCTTATATTTTTGTGAGTGGGTGTGGTTAAGTGCGAGTTGGGCCTCTCTGATATAGGTCACCAGGCCTACTGCAGTGTTCCTTTATTCTGACACTCTTATGTTTTTTGTTTTCCACCGACAGGATGAATGCGACTGTTAACTTTGATATTATAAGCGAGTTAATGACCAATGTTTGGGGGTAAGAAAAACTGCACTGTACAGATGTATGAAAAATTGTGTATAAAGTTTACAGGCACAGTCCTGAATTATTGCGCACATAATTTGGGGAGGGCACAACTAAAACAGACATTACACTTACTGACATTAGTTGTACCTCGGAGATGGGCAGGATTTTAAGGACACTGGGTCGCAACAGATTACCCCTTTCGATATCCACTCATTCCACACTCACATAAGCTGGACCTTAAAATAGTTATGAATTATTAAATTTAAACCAGATACACTGATAAATTGTGTTTGTGTACTGTATATGGATTATTAATGACCTGATTTTACTTTGTCCTATTTTATTCTATTTGTAACTTACCATATCATTGCCCTGTTTTATTCTATTATACTTTTTTGTAATCTGTTCTTGCAAATATTCCATTTTTTTGTATTTGTATTAGTGGGAAGCTTACATTTCCAGACGAAGCCGCGTCTCTTTGTATGCCACTTATCGGCTTTATTGTAGCTGAGTCAATCTTGAATTTCACAATTACAGGAACCCACGACGTTTACTTATTTCACAGTTCAACATTCACGCCGATGCACTCCTTATCGGGCGTGATTAAAACAGATTTTTCCTCTATTACACTCTTCACTCATTTTATACTATGCCATGTTTCGACACCATTCTCAACTTGTGCGTTGGTTCTCTCGTGGCTACAGCATTTTCTAAAAGTTACTCCAACACTACATGTTTTCAACAATATTACATTATTCAATATGTACACACTAATTTCAGGAAAATTTGATAAAAACAATCCACAATATAACTACAGTGAAAACGATGAGTAGCTGTAATAAATGAAACGACTGTAAGGTCAGACTAAGATCTGTGTAGCGGCTGCAAGCTTGCTTGTTTTGTGCTACCGCTCGGAGGTTGAACCGCTCTGGCGACACAAAGAAAGTGCCTTATTGTGTGTTTTGTAATGTGACAGTTTGTATATCACTGTAGCTTAGACAATGACAATGAAACCGAAATAAAACAGTGATTATGTGACTGTATTGTACCGCCCTTGGTGGCTCATCTTTATTGCATTTCTTGTCGTTATGGCGTATTATGATTAGTTATTTTTTGCTGATAGTCGACTTACTCGAACTGCTGTGCATATAATAATTTGAAATACAAATTAATTTCAATTACAATATAACCCAACCAAAAAACACAAATAGAAAAATTTGCTAAAAAAAGTATGTAAGAAATAGACTTCGGATGTAGAACAGGTTGATCATCAATACATATTATAAGTAAATTTTAATGTATTATTGCTTCAGAGTTCTATTGCAAAGCATTAAATTTATACACATTATAATGTATTATTGGCAATGTAAAGTATTATGTTTCAAATGAACACTTTTTTTGCATCTCAAGAGAGGTAAATCTCAGTATAACTTGACCGGCAATATGCCGGATGCTCACTCAAGTAACCTTTATTCGGTGCATGTACACGCCCTCATTGAAAGGTTATCTCCCCAACCAGCAAACCAGTACTAGGGTCGAACGATGGGGCCCCATCGTTCGATCAGTACCCAGGTTCAGCCAATGAGGTGGTTCTGGCAATCATAGAGGTGTTGTGGTCACCACCCACCTGTCTACCCTTGTCATTTCCATTCTAGAGCTGGTTGAAGCACGATCTGTTCTCTAATGGTACCTATTCTGCCTTTCTTACCATGATGTGCATTTATACCTATTGTTGTATATAGTGTACATACTTCTGTTCTTACCTGGTGAAGGATAATATAAATCAAAAGTTTTTCTGCTCTGTTTATTTTGCTCCCTTTACACCCAGGATAACAGGCCTTTGAATTCCTGGGTTGTAATAGCAATGTAAAGTATTATGCTTCAAATAAAGACTTTTTTTGCATCTCAAGAGGGATAAACCTCAGTATAACTTGACTGGCAATATGCCGGATGTTCACTCTCTATATATACTTTTGCTTTCCTATATACAAACTGGCTATAATCACACATATAAATGCACAAGCAATTAAATTATATACCAAATAAATATCAAGTCAAATAAAGATATTAAAACAAATATTTCAGCTCTCATATATATTGTATAAATATTGGTAATATTACCGTCAGTATATAATAATAATCGTTACATATACAAGATATAGAGAGGCCTTGTGGAAAATTTTGAATTTTTCAAAATTCAGCATTTGTAAATTTGAATAATATAATAATTGTGTTTTAAAATGTGATGCTGATTTGATCCTTCGAGAAATTTCGAGTGAGGGAGGAATGTGGAACAACCGCAGAGCGGATGGGGGAGAGGCCATAGTAAAACTGAATGTGTGAACACTGGTCTGTTAAATGTGTAATGTAATCAGGCGTCATCGAAGTTCAATTGGCGTATATCGTGCTCAATCCTTAATAATTTAGAAATTGCTGACACATTCCCACTGAAGAATTGGGATAAATATTGTGGAAAACTCTTACAATTCCACAACAAGGATGAAAAAATAGGAATTCCAATTCTTCCCAGGAGCACACCTTATCTAAGTGACGCTTACCCATAATGCATAGTAGTTTTGCATTGGTCATCATAAACTCTAACTGTTAGGGTAGCGTTAGGGTGTGTTACACATAAAAATTGTGATCCAGTAATTAAATGATATGTGGTAATACGAATTTCTTTTCTAATAGCACTATTGTATTCTATGTATTGTACTAATAGTTATATTTTGTGTACTCAGTAAGTAAACCAAAATATACAGTCCACACAGTTTTAATTTACCAGAGTAGCTGGTTTTAATATTGTAATTATTAATTTAATGTCTGCTCTAGCTTTTTGTGAGAATGGTATTGGAGTGGGCATCGAGGGAGTGACAGTTCTGCGACCTACTGTAACTAAGTCCCACTTACCTCGCCCAAATTACTTGCACATAATAATTCAGGTAATATCCTGTGAACCTCAGACAGGTAATTTCTCACAGGCCTAGCTGACATCAATGACATATTACTGTATAGAAAGCCCTTTGTTATGCAGAGCATTTCGGACAAATTAGGTAAATTTTGTCCAAGGATGCGACCCACACCAGTCGACTAACACCCAGGCACCTGTTTTACTGAAAGGTGAACATGGACAGCAGGTTTCTTAAGGAAACACGTCTTAATGTTTTCACCCGTACTGGGGATCGACCCCCGGACCTCAGTGTGTGAGCTGAGTGCACTAGCAATCGAGCTACAGGACACTAAAAAGAACAAAAGAGCAACCAGTTAGACATTTCTTATGGCTAGGAGCTTCAAAAAGCTACTGGAGAAAGTAACCATAATGTGGTCTTATACCTAACAACATACATATTGTATGAAGCTGGAGTCAAATGTGGGCCATTTTTGTATTCTCACTTGGGTTGGTGTCTCGAATTCCTGTTTGTGGTGAGAACTTGCTGCAAATGCTAGCTAGGCGGAGAATGAATGATCGCGGATGGAGTTAATGTTTTTGGGAAGAGTACAGTGGAAGTACTGATGGTAGCCCTATCATGTGACATGTTTGCTGTATACTGGCTGTTTACGCAGATGGACTGGAAGCAAAAGCTTTGGGAACACCGGTTAGTTTAGTTTAATATCTTTATTATGAACACCATACCCATCCTGTGGGCGGTAGTCAAAAGATTAAAGAGGTACATAATGGGTCCAGGGACTGGACTTCAAAGTTTTGATAGCTGAACTAGTTACAAAGGTAATGAACTAGATCTGGTTACAATCATGACCAAGTTACAAAGGTAATGAACTCCAGGAAGAGCTGGTCACAATCATGACAAGTTACAAAGGTAATGAATCATAAACGTGTCCATACATGGTTACAATCATGAACAAATTACAGAGTAATGAGCAGTTAACAAGGAACACCGGTGTTTTAGAAGAATGAAAGTAACAGTACCCTGGCCGGAACAATTCAAAATAGTTATAGATGAAAATTTAGAAGTTGCGGTCCGTACTGAATCACTAACAAGTTCAGGACGGATCGAAACGTTTTGTAAAGATTTCATTCTAAATATGGGTTATTTGTGAATTTGTGTTATACTGTACATAGCTAGGAGGCTGACATCCCTCTGGTGCTAAAGTCTCGGCTGAAGTGATATGTTCAATGAGAACGAGTCATGGCACGAAATAAGTAGCCTTACGCTATCATAATACACTGTACAAAAAAAAAAAAATCTTAGAAATGATAAAGGAAAGACTTTCCACGGAAAAAAGGTGCATGCTCAACGTTTGAGAAAATTTATGCTTTTTAGTTTTGTAGCCACTATATCCTAACACACTAAGTATCATGGCAGACTTGCAAGGATCAACACGCACCGCTTCAGTCTTCACCGAGTCAAATTTTCAGTTTTTTTTTTATAGGCTGAATATTTTTTTTGTTAGAATAACCGGGAGGCAGCGCTTCAGTCTTCACCGAATCAAATTTCAGTTTTTTATAGGCTGAATAATTTTTTTTGTTGGAATATTCAGGAGGCCTGGTCGTGGAGCAGGCCGCGGGGGCGTTGATCCCCGGTAGACAATCTACTCCGCCCCAGGAGATATAGTCGCCAGCAGATATAGTCGCCAGCAGATATAGTCGCCAGCAGATATAGTCGCCAGCAGATATAGTCGCCAGCAGATATAGTCGCCAGCAGATATAGTCGCCAGCAGATATAGTCGCCAGCAGATATAGTCGCCAGCAGATACAGTCGCCAGCAGATATAGTCTTGCGGTGACTCATACCAAGTAGTATTCAAGTTCAACAAAGAAGTGTTTATAAAGATCGACTGATTCTAAAACTACATTATTGATCACAAAATAAAGTATCAAACATATGCTGATGTTCAATTTGAAATTATTTTCTCAACAATTGTCGAATAATTAAGAGCACTGATGAGATGGTCAGCAGTTACTGGACAAAGGGCGACTCTTCCCTTTGTGAAGTTGAATTATATTTGCCTCTTTCCACCGAGAGGCTATTTAAACACTGCTGTATGTAGAGATGGTAAAGATGAGTGAGAAGTGATGCTTGCCCGTCTGCATAACTATGTGGCTATCTTGGACTGATGTTTTTTTTTTTTTTTGTCCCACAACCTTTCCTGTGTCTAGTGTTGTAGGAATATAGTCTCATCGTGTTATTGTTATCTGTGACAACAATGACATGGTTTATGCCCTAGCCTTCAGCAGATGAATATGAGTAACACGAGACATGTACAAGAGAAGAGAGAAGAATACTGATGCTAGGTAGGAGAAATAGAGGATGAAGATATAGGAAAGGGGAAGCTGAAAATGAGAACCGAATCACAGATTTGCAGCAAAAACTTACTCTGGGTGATTTAAAGAAGAGTTGAAGTGATTTAATGTAACCTCCACCCTTCCCTAATGTGGAGACAGCTTCACATGTGAGGCAGGGCGAAACTTTTCTGGAAGATACCTAACTGACAGGAAGAAAGATTAAACAAAGATTTAAAAAGGAGTGGCAGAAAATTATTTTTCGTCAGAGAGTTAGTTTAATATGTTTATTATGCACCCCATACCCATCCTGTGGGTGGTAGTCAAAAGATTACAGAGGTACATAATGGGTCCAAGAACTGGGCCCCAAAGTTTTGATAGCTGAGCAAGTTACAAAGGCAATGAACTCCAGGTAGATCTGGTCACAATCATGACAGGTTACAAAGGTATTTACAGATTACAGAGATACATAATGGATCCAGGGACTGGGCCCCCAAAGTTTTGATAGCTGAACTAGGTACAAAGGTAATGAACTCTCAAGTTACAAAGGTAAAGAATCCTGTAAGTAAATTTACTTACTTACGTTTGTACATGGCTACAATCATGAACAAATTATAGAGTAATGAGCAATTCACACGTCCACACCCGGTCACAACTGGAATGAGTTATTGGTGCAAATATTAATTGTTGAGTCACACACACACACACACACACACACACACACACACACACACACACACACACACACACACACACACACACACACACACACACACACACACACACACACACATACACACACACACACAAAGACAGGATGTTCCAGGGAGGGGACACAGAAACAAGAGGCCACAATTGGAAGTTGAAGACACAAATGAGTCAGAGAGATAGTAGGAAGTATTTCTTCAGTCATAGAGTTGTAAGACAGTGGAATAGCCTAGAAAATGACGTAGTGGAGGCAGGAACCATACACAGTTTTAAGACGAGGTTTGATAAAGCTCATGGAGCGGGGAGAGAGAGGGCCTAGTAGCAACCGGTGAAGAGGCGGGGCCAGGAGCTAGGACTCGACCCCTGCAACCACAAATAGGTGAGTACAAATAGGTGAGTACACACACACACACACACACACACACACACACACCTAGTAGCGACCAGTGAAGAGGCGGGGCCAGGAGCTTGGACTCGACCCCTGCAACCTCAACTAGGTGAGTACAACTAGGTGAGTACACAGCAGGACAGAGTAGCAAGGGCAAGCACACACAGAACCATCCTCAGAACCCCACAACCTATCACACCATCCCAACACAACTACAATCCATACTCACAGCTTCCACCCAACACCCAGCTATAGAATTCCACAGTACGCTACCAGGCCTCCCACCCTCACAGGCTCTCCAAACCACAGTGTTGGAGAGGAAACTGAAGGTATGGTACACAAACGCTGATGGAATAACAAATAAGTGGGAGGAGTGGCACGAAAGAGTCAAAGAGGCATCACCGGACATCATAGCTCTCACAGGAACCAAGCTTACAGGTATGATAACATATGCGATCTTTCCAATGGGATACCAGATCCTGAGGAAAGACAGAGGGAACAGGGGGGGTTGGAGGAGTGGCACTGCTGATCAAAAACCGATGGAATTTTGATGAGCTGGAGAGAGGAGACAGCGGAGAAGCAAGCGATTACATAGCGGGAACGCTTCACTCTGGAGGTCCCAAAGTGGTAATTGCAGTGATGTATAACCCACTTCAGAACAGCAGGAGGCCAAGGCAAGAGTATGATGAGAGCAATAGAGCGATGGTCGACACACTGGCTGCAGTGGCCAGAAGAGCTCATGCATGCAGGGCAAAGCTCCTGATCATGGGCGACTTTAACCACAAGGAAATCGATTGGGAGAACTTGGACCCGCATGGGGGCCAAGATATATGGAGGGCTAAGATGATGGAGGTGGTACTGGAAAACTTCATGTACCAACACGTAAGTGACACTACAAGAGAGAGAGGAGAGGATAAACCAGCAAGACTGGACCTATTATTCACCTTGAGTAGTGCAGATATTGAGGACATCACATATGAAAGACCCCTTGGGGCCAGCAATCATGTGGTTTTAAGCTTCGAATACACAGTAGAGCTACAAGTGGAGGGGGAAGCAGGAAGGTCAGGGCGAATGAAGCCAAACTACAAGAAAGGGGGCTACATGGGAATGAGGAACTTCCTGAACGGGGTTCACTGGGACAGAGAACTGGCAGGGTAGCCAGTTAATGAGATGATGGAATATGTAACAACCATGTGCAAGGAGGCTGAGGAGAGGTTTGTACCCAAGGGTAACAGGAATAATGAAAAAGCCAGGATGAGCCCATGGTTCCCCCAAAGGTGCAGGGAGGCAAAAACCAAGTGTGCTAGGGAATGGAAGAAATAAAGAAGGCAAAGGACCCAGGAGAATAAGGAGAGCAGTCATAGAGCCAGAAATGAATATGCACAGATAAGAAGGGAGGCTCAACGACAATATGAAAACGACATAGCAGCGAAAGTCAAATCTGACCCAAAGCTGTTATACAGCCACATCAGGAGGAAAACAATAGTAAAGGACCAGGTAATCAGGCTAAGGAAGGAAGGAGGAGAGACAAATAGAAATGACCATGAAGTATGTGAGGAACTCAACAAGATATTCAAAGAAGTGTTCACAGAGGAGACAGAAGGGGCTCCAGAAAGACGGAGAGGTGGGGCACACCACCAAGTGCTGGACACAGTACACACAACCGAGGAAGAAGTGAAGAGGCTTCTGAGTGAGCTAGATACCTCAAAGGCAATGGGGTCGGATAACATCTCTCCATGGGTCCTGAGAGAGTGAGCAGAGGCACTATGTGTACCCCTAACAACAATATTCAATACATCTATTGAAACAGGGAGATTGCCTGAGGCATGGAAGACAGCAAATGTAGTCCCAATCTTTAAAAAAGGAGACAGACATGAAGCTCTAAACTACAGACCAGTGTCACTGACATGTATAGTATGCAAAGTCATGGAGAAGATTATCAGGAGAAGAGTGGTGGAACACCTAGAAAGGAATAATCTCATCAACGGCAGCCAACATGCTTTCAGGGACAGGAAATCCTGTGTCACAAACCTACTGGAGTTCTATGACATGGTGACAGCAGTAAGACAAGAGAGAGAGAGGGGTGGGTGGATTGCATTTTCTTGGACTGCAGGAAGGCGTTTGACACAGTTCCACACAAGAGATTAGTGCTAAAACTGGAGGACCAAGCAGAGATAACAGGGAAAGCACTACAATGGATCAAGGAATACTTGTCAGGAAGACAGCAGCGAGTCATGGTACGTGGCGAGGTGTCAGAGTGGGCACCTGTGACCAGCGAGGTCCTACAGGGGTCAGTCCTAGAACCAGTGCTGTTTCTGGTATTTGTGAACGACAAGACGGAAGGAATAGACTCAGAAGTGTCCCTGTTTGCAGATGACGTGAAGTTGATGAGAAGAATTCATTCGATCGAAGACCAGGCAGAACTACAAAGGGATCTGGACAGGCTGCAGGCCTGGTCCAGCAATTGGCTCCTGGAGTTCAACCCCACCAAGTGCAAAGTCATGAAGATTGGGGAAGGGCAAAGAAGACCACAGACGGAGTACAGTCTAGGGGGCCAGAGACTACAAACCTCACTCAAGGAAAAAGATTTTTAGGTGAGTATACCACCAGGCACATCTCCTGAAGCGCACATCAACCAAATAACTGCTGCAGCATATGGGCTCCTAGCAAACCTCAGAACAGCATTCCGGCATCTTAATAACGAATCGTTTAGGACCCTGTACACCGTGTACGTTAGGCCCATATTGGAGTATGCGGCACCAGTTTGGAACCCACGCCTAGCCAAGTACGTAAAGAAACTAGAGAAAGTGCAAAGGTTTGCAACAAGACTAGTCCCAGAGCTAAGAGGTATGTCTTACGAGGAGAGGTTAAGGAAAATCAACCTGACGACACTGGAGGACAGGAGAGATAGGGACGACATGACAACGACATACAGAATACTGAGAGGAATTGACAAGGTGGACAAAGACAGGATGTTCCAGAGATGGGACACAGCAACATGGGGACACAGTTGGAAGTTGAAGACACAGATGAATCACAGGGAAGTTAGGAAGTATTTCTTCAGCCACAGAGTAGTCAGGAAATGGAATAGTTTGGGAAGCGATGTAGTGGAGGCTGGATCCATACATAGCTTTAAGCAGAGGTACGATAAAGCTCACGGTTCATGGAGAGTGACCTAGTAGCGACCAGTGAAGAAGCAGGGCCAGGAGCTTGGACTCGACCCCTGCAACCTCAACTAGGTGAGTACACACACACACACACACACACACACACACACACACACACACACACACACACACACACACACACACATACACACACACACACACACAAGGTTGCCAGAGACAGGATGTTCCAGAGAGGGACACAGAAACAAGGGGTCACAGTGAAGTTGAAGACCCAGATGAGTCATAGGGATGTTAGGAAGTATTTCTTCAGTCATAGAGTAGTCAGGAAGTGGAATAGCCTAGCAAGTGAGGTAGTGGAGGCAGGAACCATACATAGCTTCAAGATGAGGTATGAAAAAGCTCATGGAGCAAGGAGAGAGGGTGAGTTCTTGCAGCGTAGGTAGAATATACGTGTTGTTAAGTTACACATCTCTTTTAACATGTGATAGTATGACTTCTAGAGTTAACAGGAGTGGAAGGGTTGCTGAAATAATATTTAGTATTGGTAAAGTATCGCTGAGAAGTGTTGAAGTGATGTTGAATTAGTGTGGAGATGGTGTCACCGTGGTGTAAAGGCGGTGTTTACCTGGAGTTTACCTGGAGAGAGTTTCGGGGGTCAACGCCCCCGCGGCCCGGTCTGTGACCAGGCCTCCTGGTGGATCAGCGCCTGATCAACCAGGCTGTTGCTGCTGGCTGCACGCAAACCAACGTACGAGCCACAGCCCGGCTGATCAGGAACTGCCTTTAGGTGCTTGTCCAGTGCCAGCTTGAAGACTGCCAGGGGTCTGTTGGTAATCCCCCTTATGTGTGCTGGGAGGCAGTTGAACAGTCTCGGTCCCCTGACACTTATTGTATGGTCTCTTAACGTGCTAGTGACACCCCTGCTTTTCATTGGGGGGATGGTGCATCGTCTGCCAAGTCTTTTGCTTTCGTAGTGAGTGATTTTCGTGTGCAAGTTCGGTACTAGTCCCTCTAGGATTTTCCAGGTGTATATAATCATGTATCTCTCCCTCCTGCGTTCCAGGGAATACAGGTTTAGAAACCTCAAGCGCTCCCAGTAATTGAGGTGTTTTATCTCCGTTATGCGCGCCGTGAAAGTTCTCTGTACATTTTCTAGGTCGGCAATTTCACCTGCCTTGAAAGGTGCTGTTAGAGTGCAGCAATATTCCAGCCTAGATAGAACAAGTGACCTGAAGAGTGTAGAGAGTGTGAAGATGTTGTGAAGATGTGTTTAGAAAGCTGGAGACAGGAACACAAATATGACTCGGGGGGGGGGGGAGGGTTACCACTGAAATATTTACTGACGTGGAACCAATGACACGATACTTGAAAAAAAAAAATCAAATAAACCAGGAACAACAACAAAAATGGCGATGCATGGTGAAAAGAAACGAAAACATAAAAAAAAAATTATGTTAAAAATAATCCAAGAAAATAATAGATAGGTTTAACATCTTTATTATTTTATTATACACCCCATGTTAGTAAGAGGTAAATATTTGAATTCTGAATTATAAGTCGATTAAGGTTCCTTGAAAACTCCATTGTAGCCAGTAAGTCGTAATGTGGCAGTAGCAACACCCACACCCCAGCACCACCACCCCCAGCACCACCACAACCCCCAAAACCACATCCCCAGCACCACCACCCCAAGTACCACCACCATCCACAGCACCGCCACCATCTACAGCACCGCCAGCATCCACAGCACCGCCACCACCCAGTACCGCCAACACTCCCAGCACCTTCACCCCTGCACCACCACCACCCGCAGCACCACCACCACAGCACCGCCACCCCAGCACCACCACCCCTGCACTGCCACCTAAATTCCACCCCAGCACTAACCTCAGGACCACCACCTCAGCACCACCACCCCAGTACTAGCACCCCAGTACCACCACCCCTACACTGCCACCCAAACACCACCCCAGCACCACCCCCAGCACCAGCACCTTAGCACCTTCACCCCAGTACTACCACCCCAACACCACCACGTTAGCATTTCCACTCCAGCACCACTATCACGCTAGCGTCAACTTCCCCAGCACCACTTCAGGTCCACCACTCCTGCACCGCCACCCCGAGCACCACAACCCCAACATCACCACCCAGCACAACCACCATCCCTAGCACCACCACCCAAGCACCATCACCCCAAGCACCGTTACCCCAGCACCACCACCCCAGCACCGCCACCCCAAGCACTGTCACCCCAGCACCACCACCGTAGCACCACTACGCTAGCACCAAGACTCCAGCACCACTATCACACCACCACCGCTACCACCCCACCAACACCAACACCCCAGCACCACTATCACCATCCCGAATCTGCACACAGAAATCACTCCCTACGAAAGTAAAAGACTGGGCAGGCGATGCAAAATACCCTCAATTAAAAGTAGGGGCGCCATTGATACACTAAGAGAAAACGCCATAAGTTCAACAGCCTCCCACCAGGCATAAGGGGAATTACCAATAGGCCCCTGGCTGCCTTCAAGAGGGAGCTGGACAGATACCTAAAGTTGGTGCCGGATTATCCGGGCTGTGGTTCGTACGTTGGACTACGTGCGGCCAGCAGTAACAGCCTAGTTGATTAGGCCCTGATCCACCGGGAGGCCTGGTCGTGGACCGGACCACGGGGGCGTTGATCCCCAGAATACCCTCCAGGTAGACTCCAGGTCGACCCCACCACCACTACCTCACCAACACCACCACCCCATCTCCACCACTACCACATCTCCACCACTACCACAGCAGCACCACCACCACCCCAGCACCATCACCCCAGCACTACCACCCCACCACCACACTAGTACCACCACTACACCATCACCATACCACCACCATCACCACCATGCCACTACCACCACTACCACCATCACATCACCATCACCACCACCACCACCACACCGCCACCCTAGCACCACTACCCCAGCACCACCATCCCAGCACCACCACAACACCCATACCGGCTCCACCACTACCCCACCACCGCCGCTACCCCATCACCACCACCACCATCCAAGCAACAACACCACCCCACCACCACCGCCCCAGCACCACCCTAGCACCATCACACCAACACCACCACACCATCACTACCAAAAGCACCACCAAACCACCACCACCACCGCCGTCACACCACCACCACCGCCGTCACACCACCACCACCGCCGTCACACCACCACCACCATCACTATCAGCACCACCACCTCCACCCCACCACACCACCCTGGCACTACCACCATCACCCCACCACCACCATACCAGCTCCACAACATCAGCACCACCACCCAGGACCGCCACCACCATCCCAGCACCACCACCGCCCCATCATCACTGCCATACCAGGTCCACCACACCAGCACCACCACCCCAGCAGCACCACCCTGGCACCACCACCCTGGCACCACCACCCTGGCACCACCACCCTGGCACCATCACCCCAGCAGCACACCTAGCACCACCACCACCCCACCACCATGCGTGCACCACCACCCCAGTACCACCACCTTAGCACCACTCCATTATTATTATTATTATTATTATTATTATTATTATTATTATTATTATTATTATTATTATCATCATAGGGAGCGCTAAACTCGTAGAGATTATACAGCACCTGGGGGGATGGAGGGTATTCAGACTCAATTCAGGGAACTGAAGCATAGATCCAATTCCCTAAATCAAGAGCCCCACACTAGGGTCAAGGAACCTCCCTTGAGGGGTACCACCACCCCAGCTCAGCGTTCCTTCCTCTAGGGTTTCTATGTGATAACTTAAGAACGCCTCTTCTAATCGGGTTGAAACTTTCAGTGCTAGTGTGTCTCAGATTCTTCTACTTTCTCATTTTTTTCAAAACTGTGTTGTATTATTTTTTTTCGCATGCGTCAGAAAATAAAACTTCCTCTGTCACAAATATAGAACACCTTTTCCAATTAGCTTCGAACCTTTTTTGCTGGTTTAGTTTTAACCTTTGGAAGGTTTGCAGTGTTACTGGGCTTTGTAAACCCAAATTTGCTAACTTACCTAAACAAACTGTGAAAAAAATAGTCTTGTTGAAGCATTAAATAAAGTTTTTAGATGCCGTGGTGTATCATGCATTCCTGCACGATGAACAACTGTTTTTACAGCAGTAGAGCAACGCTCTGTAGGTTTAACTGATACCGAGAGAGAGAGAGAGAGAGAGAGAGAGAGAGAGAGAGAGAGAGAGAGAGAGAGAGATACACCCTTCTCCTGAAAAACCATTATTATCTCTAATGTAGTGCAAAGCTTGACGGACTCACTACGGTGCCTCACTTGCACTGACTGCTCTTATTACATTTTAACAATCCTTTCTTCTTCTTCTTCCTATTCTTAATAATAGTAATTATTAATATTATTATGAGTCAGCATAGAGGGTAGATTAGTTGAGCAAGAGTGAAGGCTTCATGTGCTGACACTGTCAACAAGAACCTGACGGTGAATAATCTTCTTACCTCATAGCTTCCACGTGATTTTTTCGCAATACATTCACATGACACAGACGGACAGACAGACAGACAGACAGACACACACACACACACACACACACACACACACACACACACACACACACACACACACACACACACACACACACAGATGTGGTCGAGCTGTGTCTCGACCCCTGCAACCACAATTAGGTGAGTACACACACACACACACACACACACACACACACACACACACACACACACACACACACACACACACACACACACACACACACACACACACACACACACACACACAACCTCCCTCACAACCACCTACGGAATAACAAATAAGTGCGAGGAGGGGCATGAAAGACTCAAGGAGACATCCAAAGACATTATAGCACTCACAGAAACGAAACTCAGCAGGATAACAGATGCAATCTTTCCACCCGGATATCAAATCCTTAGGAAAGACAGAGGGAGCAGAGAAGGAGGAGTTGCACTGCTCATTAAAAACTGGCGGGGATTTGAGGAAATGGAAGGAATAGATGGAATGTGCGAAAGGGACTACTTAATAGGAACAATCCAGCCTGAGGGCCATAAGGTTGTAATTTGCAGTAATGTGTAACCTACCAAAGAACTGCAGGAGGTCAGGAGAAGAATGCAACGAGAGCAACAGAGCAATGGTTGACACACTAGCCGAGGTGGCCAGAAGAGCTCACATAGGGGGAGCAAAGTTACTAGCTATTGGTGATTTCAATCACAAGGAGATTGACTGGAGAAACCTGGAGCCCCAAGAGGTTCTCGAAACGTGGCGAGCCAAGATGATGGATGTGGTACTGAAAAACCTCATGCATCAACATGTTAGAAACACTACCAGAGAGAAAGAGAGGAAGAAAGGTGAGGATGATCCAGGAATACTGGACCTTGTATTTATCTTGAGCAATTCAGACATCGAGGATATCACATACGAAAGGCCCCTTGGAGCTAGTGATCATGTGGTCCTGTGCTTTGACTACATAGTCGAGCTACAAGTGGAGAGAGTAGCAGGAATAGGACGGGAAAACCAAACTACAAAAGGGGGGACTACACAAGCATGAGGAACTTCCTGCAAGACGTTCAGTGGGAAAGAGAATTGGCAGGAAAACCAGTAAAAGCAATGATGGACTGTGACAACAAAATGCAAGGAGGCAGAGGAGAGATTTGTTCCTAAAGGAAACAGAAATACTGGGAAGACCAGAACGAGTCCTTGGTTCACCCAAAGGTATAGGGAGGCAAAAACTAGGTGCACTAGAGAATGGAAAAAGTACAGAAGACAAAGGACCCAGGAACATAAAGAGATTAGCCGAAGAGCCAGAAACGAATATTCACAGATAAAAAGGGAGGCTCAGCGACAATAAGAAAATGACATAGCATCGAAAGTCAAGTCTGATCCGAAGCTGTTGTATAGCCACATCAGGAGGAAAACAACAGTCAAGGGCCAGGTAATCAGGCTGAGGAAGGATGATGGGGAGTTCACAAGAAACGACCAAGAGGTATGTGAGGAGCTCTTTATGAGATTTAAATAAGTATTTACAGCGGAAACAGGTAGGATTCCAGGAATTCAGAACAGGGAGGTACACCAACAAGTGCTGAATGAGGTACACATAACCGAGGAGGAGGTGAAGAAGCAGCTATGTGAACTTGATACCTCAAAGGCGGTGGGACCAGACATCTCTCCATGGGTCCTTAGAGAGGGAGCAGAGATGCTGTGTGTGCCACTAACAAAGATCTTCAACACATCCATTGAAACTGGGTAACTACCTGAGGTATGGAAGATGGCAAATGTAGTCCCAATTTTTAAAAAAAGAGACTTACACGAGGCATTAAACTACAGACCTGTGTCACTAACGTGCATAGTACGCAAATGGAGAAGATCAGCAGGAGGAGAGTGGTGGAGCACCTGGAAAGAAACAAGCATATAAACGACAGCCAGCACGGTTTCAGGGAAGGAAAATCCTGTGTCAGAAACCTAATGGAGTTTTGTGACAAGGTGACAGAAATAAGACAAGAGAGAGAGGGCTGAATAGACTGCATTTTCTTGGACTGTAAGAAGGCCTTCGACACAGTTCCTGACAAGAGGTTAATGCAAAAGCTAGAGGATCACGCACATATAACAGGAAAGGCACTGCAATGGATCAGAGAATACCTGACAGGGAGGCAACAACGAGTCATGGTACGTGATGAGGTGTCAGAGTGGGCACCTGTGACAAATGGGGTTCCACAAGGGTCAGTTCTAGGATCTGTGCTGTTTTTGGTATATGTGAATGACATAACAGAAGGGATAGACTCTGAAAAATTCTTATTTGCAGATGATGTGAAGTTAATGAGGAGAACCAAATCGGTCAATGATCAGGCAGGACTACAAAGAAACCTGGACAGGCTACAAGCCTGGTCCAGCAACTGGCTCCTTGAATTTAACCCTGCCAAATGCAAAGTCATGAAGATCGGGAAGGGCAAAGAAGACCGCAGACAGAGTATAGTCTAGGTGCCCAAAGACTGCAAACCTCACTAAAGGAAAAAGATCATGGGGCGATTATAATACCGAGCACATCTCCTGAGGCCCACATCAATCAAATAACTGCTGCAACATACGGGCATCTGGCAAACCTAAGGATAATGTTCAGATACCTCATTAACGAATCGTTCAAGACTCTGTTATCATGTGGGAGTTCGATACGTGGATTAGGGTAGAAATACTCACGTAGGCTGTTATACGTATAATTACTGATATGTGGACAGAGCCCGCAGCCGTACCTATCTCCTTGGCTACACTCGTAAAACTGCCTAGGCGGCTGGCCAGTACCCCGTAGTGGGTCTTTTGAATTAGTGTCAGCTCAGCACAATGAAAGACCGTGACTCAAGACGGTTGGTCGTTGAGTCAACGGACAGGTTACTGGTAACTGGTTACTACTACTTGGTAACTGGTTACTACTACTGAGAGCTCGGCGACGCTAACGTATGTCGTCCCGACATACAACTAATACAAACTAGAGATGGCAGGTATACGGCTTGGGCTGATTCTATACAATGTCAAAGTACACAACATGAAACATTATAGATACATAAGTAGAACATTGGAATGAAAGCTTACGTAACTGAAACTGTAATGCAATACAAGGTATACTATAGTACAACTTAAAACTCAACAAATGAACAACGAACTCAACATTGAGATTACAAGTGATAAAAACAAAAATTTTGATCGATCGATCTGTATTCGTGTGATCTACGGATTCTGAGGAAGGAATATATACAAAGAAAGAGTGTTTAACAGAAAGGCAGATTCGGTGCACGCAAATCTAGACTGTTAACTCTCAGAATGCGGAGAGAACATGAACACAAAAAAAAAAAAAAAATTCTTGAATACTGATAAGTTGATACTGTAATTATTCATCTATACAGGTTATTTACATTTAACCCCAACTCTGCTAGGGTAAGATTGGCATATGCAGAATGGGTGTCATCTCTGGGAGGATCAAACTCTGTAGCATTGGCTAACTCATGCTGTATTTGAGGCAAATCTGAATTGGAAGTTACAAATGATACTTGAGGATTTCTCAATACCTGTCGTGTACGTAGGGAATAACGACATTCAGGTTGATCATCTGACTGAGTATCAGAGGAAGAGAGTACAGGATCAGGAGGATTGTCAGAGTCTGTCACATTAGTCTGGGTTGGAACATCATTATCATCACATACTAACTTCATATGATCCAAATGCGATTCTTTATACTGACCAGTACTAATCTCTCTAACCTTATACTTATTTCCAGTGATATGTTCAACTACTCGATAAGGACCAACAAACCTTTGATCAAGCTTTGGCATTGCAGACGTTTTGTTAAAATTAGTCAGCATAACTCTCGAACCTACTTTGATTTTGGATGGCTTTACTCGAGTATTTGCGACTCTTGTAAATTCAGCTGTTGATTTATGAAGTGTTTCACGGATTCTTCTAAAAACACTTTGAGCTAAGCTGGTACGAGTTGCTACGGAATCATCAGGGTTATAATTTGGTTTCGGATTAGAATATAACAACTCATAAGGCAAACGTTTATCTACACCGTACAATGCATAATGTGGAGTGTCACCTATAGAAACATTGTAAGCAGAATTTATAGCACACTGCACATCAGGTATAACTTCATCCCAAGTTTCACTGTTGGGATTGATAGTGGCTCTCAAGACATCAAGTACTTTCTTATTGGTTCGTTCCGCTAACCCATTGCTGGCAGGATGATGAGGAACAATGGTGGATTTAGAGATCTTGTACAAGGTACACAAATTTTCAAGAATTTCATTACAGAATTCACCTCCGTTATCTGTTACTAGGGACTTAGGGGTGGTATGCCTGCAGATAATGCGTTCTTTAAACGCTTTAGCTACTGTCTCGGCAGTCTTATCTGCAATAGGAACTAACTCGCAATATCTGGTGAAATGGTCTACCATAACACACAGATGTTTGTTACCTTGGAGGGAACATTGGAAATTAGTTAACAAATCTAGCGCAACTCTTTCCCAAGGTTCGCTAGTAGTTGGATACACTTGGATTGGATTAGGACCATTAGCATTGCCTTTATGTTGCATGCAGACACTACATTTCCTAACATACTCAGAAATATCAGTTGCCATACGAGGCCAAAAGTATTTCAATCTGGCTTGTTTTACTGAACGATCCATACCAGGGTGTGCAACACCTGGTACATCGTGAACTAGCTGTAAGGCTACATTCACTAGTGACTGTGGAATTACTAACTGGTATACTCTTCTGCTAGGAGTACCCAACTCGGCTGTTCGATACAGTAATTCTTGGTTCATGAGAAAGTCACTGATGGGTGCTGGTGGCTTCACAGTCAGAATAAGATCTTCCTGGAGCAGGAATCGAATCACACCAGACCACAAGGGATCGGTTCTTTCTTACTGGAGGAATGAACAAACTCGGTGGAGTGGATGACTCCCCCCGGTTGAAAAAAATTAACGCTATAACACGCAATATGAGCAAGGGAGAACGAATCTACTATCTCAAACTGCAAGCACAGGAGAAAAGAAATGAACACGGTGAACAATGCTGATATTCTGAGTCGCACACAGTGACATGAGGTATCAACAATAAAGAAACTACACTTACAAACTTTAACAACGTGGAAGTTACTCGAGAAATAACTTCTTACAATGCACTGATTACTGTCAACTAGGATGGGATCACAATCTGAAACACAAGGGACAACAACAACACTCAAGTGAGCACACTAGCCACAGAAACGTCTTTCTGCACGGCTTGTGGCATCAGCAAGAGATGGCATAACTCGTTGCAAGTAAAGTTCTTCTCAAAGCGTCCCCTGGGAAGGAACGAATACTTGAACAAGTCGCCATCGCAAGGATAGTAGGCACTATCCTGCGTGCATGATATTGTGGCTGGAGTCCAGACAGGAGTGACAGTATTACTAGTGCCTGACCGCTCGGCTACGTTAATAAGTAATTCACGGATCTATAGGAACTTAATCTGAACTTCACATTTCGCAGCACTTTAACAAATCTCAGATACAAGCTGTGAGAACAAACACATTGCTCAAGGGCTAGGTATTGTCTTTCAGTCAGTAAGGGAATGTTGGTACTGTGGACTGATTCATATTGACTTTGACTGGCATGATACACTAAGTGAACATTCAAAAGTGACTGGGACATGATCTCAGACTATGAACTTACTCAAGGGAATCACGAGTATAACTATAATATCTCGGTGTCAGTCGGTAAGGAACTGTAAGGACTGAACAGGACCAGCAGTAGTAGCCTGAAAAATACATAATGGCAAAGTAGCACGAGAACAAATGAACAATAAAAATGATATAAAATTCTAGAATTGAAATGAAAAGATATACAACTAATTCTGCAGAATAATTTCTAAATACACTGCAAGAAGAAAGAAAACTCAATTTAAAGGACTATTGACCAAGGAAAAAAAAAAATTTACATTGAAATATACAAGTAAAAATATTACTGGAGACTGAATTAAATGCAAAATGAGCTGTCTTTACTCTTGCTAATAAAGAAATTAATTAATTAAAATTTTAAATCAATGTGAAAGTGTAAAATAAAATTATTAAATTGTTAACTGGGAAATTTAAGTATTTTCTAAGAATGCATAGACAAAATTAAATTATAAATCATAAAAATAGCAATAAAAGAAAATAATTCACTGCAGAACAGTTCAACAAAATAATTCACTTCAGAACAAGTGCAACAAAATAAAGTGTAGAAATAATCACTGCAGTAATAAAGTGTCACTGGGAAAACTCAGGTAGAATAATGAATTAAAATTATGAAGATCAAAAAAAAATAAACTGATTGAACACTTTAACTCTTAATTGTAAATTAGACAAAACAATTTACTCAAACAGAGTAAGAAAAACACTTTACGTTAAAAGTAATTGAAATTGCATCAAGAGTGAATTTGTTCAAGAATATAAAAATATGAAAAAATTAAAACACAGGTACAAAACAGGGAATATAACACTTACAGTGACGGAGCACACTTCTTAAATTAATAAAATCTTACAACAAAAAATCCTGCTGTGACTGATACAACAAAAATCTTGCTGTGACTGATACGACAAAAATTTTGCTGGCAAAAATAATGGTACACAGTCTGCGAAAAATTAGAGGAATGAGACACTGTTGGCATACGAAAAAAATGACACACATAGAAATAAATGGAAAATTTGGTATACTGGGGTAAATATCACTGCATGAAATACAATGACAATACAATAAAAAAAATTGAATCACTTCACACAGAGTGACTGACTGGTACACTACACAATAATACTTACGACAGACGAATAGCATAAAGAAAAACACAGGATAAAATAATATAAGTGAAAACACTGAAAAATATTGGAAAAATACTGAGTTAAAGAAATACTGCGTTTACACTGAAAAACACAAGGTTTAGAGTACACAAGCAATTTACTATAAATGTCTCACACTCGCAAATGTCTTTAAATGCAAGAAAAATGTCTAAGAAAATTATCACTGGAGTCTGGAGTAGTAGACTGGCGGTGAGTACTGGTGGTGGGGCGAAGATATTGTCCTGTGGGCGGGCGGTGCTTCCTCTTCCACTCGCACTGTTGTCGTGAAGAATGTGCTTTCTAGGCGAACTCACATAACTGGCTTTATCTCGTTGGCACCAGCTACAATCTCTTGACCAATTATGTGAGCCAAAACAGTACTAGGACCCGGTACAAGGGTGCAAACAACCACAGGTAGATGAGTGGATGGCTGGTGGTGGTGGTCTAGAGTGGTGGTGGGTGTGACTCTCGCTGGGGTACTGCCGCGCACCCCGGGTGGTGGGAGAGAGGTGGGGGAGAAGACTCTCTGGCGGACGCGCTCACTCCACTACCCACGAGATGGCTTAACCCACTCTATTCCACAGGAATGGTGAAAACCACTCTTAGCATCCAACAGGGAGCACAGCGATATAAACAATACCTCAGAGGAGCTTGGCTTACTTCTTACTGCGTGGCTTACTTCTCTCTCTCAGCTGGGTTAGAAGCTGGGTTGGCTGGCTGGCTTACCCCACGAGAATGGATGACTGGAAGACGTATAACGATGCACAAAGCACGGAGGAGCAGTTGGATGACAGGAGACAGGCTGGATGATAGGCTGACTGGCGTTCACTTCCACAGTCTGGCTTACTGACTGGCTTAATTGCAAAATCCGGGTCAACCCCTCGGAGATTGAAGCAATTAGCACACAAACTAAGCCAGGAAGCTTGAAACGGCTGCAACAGGCTTGCAGGCAATAGGTAGTGAGTGAGGGTATAAGCTGCTGGCTGGAGGGTGTGAGGGGAGGGCATTCACCTTTGACCCTGCCGGCCACTCACAACAGTCTTCAAACGCCTTGAATTACCCTTAAAAACGTAAATCCACGCTCCACACCGCTGTACACCATTTATCATGTGGGAGTTCGATACGTGGATTAGGGTAGAAATACTCACGTAGGCTGTTATACGTATAATTACTGATATGTGGACAGAGCCCGCAGCCGTACCTATCTCCTTGGCTACACTCGTAAAACTGACTGACTGCCTAGGCGGCTGGCCAGTACCCCGTAGTGGGTCTTTTGAATTAGTGTCAGCTCAGCACAATATGAAAGACCGTGACTCAAGACGGTTGGTCGTTGAGTCAACGGACACTGGTTACTGGTAACTGGTTACTACGTTACTACTACTGAGATTACTGGTAACTGGTTACTACGTTACTACTACTGAGACTCAAAGGGATGTTAGGAAGTATTTCTTCAGTCACAAAGTTGTCAGGCAGTGGAATAGCCTAGAAAGTGATGTAGTAGAGGCGGGAACCATGCATAGTTTTAAGGCGAGGTTGATAAAGCTCATGGGGCAGGGAGAGAGAGGACCTAGTAGCAATCAGTGAAGAGGCAGGGCCAAGAACTATGAATCGACCCCAGCAACCACAAATAGGTGAGTACAAATAGGTGAGTACACACACACACACACACACACACACAAAGGTTCAGAAGGCAGAATCAACTTGAACCATGGTTCTGTAGGAGAAAGCACAACTGAGAGACAAACAAGAGTACCAGAGTGTGTACCTCGATCCAGACAGAACACAAGAGGAAAGGTTGATACTGAAAGAGAGAGTACAAAAACGAAAGGAGGAACGAGAGGAAATGACGAAGATGAGCAGAAGAACCCAGATGCAGGTGGAAGGGCAAACACACCCTCCAGAAACACCCACAGAAGGACTCCAACAGCAACAACCCCAAGGCAACTGAGCAATCTAAACTGACACTTACACACTGATCCCTCTGCCCCCACCCCCCGCACCACAAACCCCACCCATACAGCAACCCCCTTTGGGAACTATGCCCCCACCCCCACCGCAACCCCCATAGGCACACGGCAGGGATCCCAATCCCCCAACCCCAATCTTCTCCCAGGATCACAGTATTAGAAAATAAGTTGAAGGTTTGGTACACGAACGCAGATGGAATAACGAATAAATATGAGGAGCGGCATGAAAGAATCAATGAGAAGTCCCTAGACATCATAGCAGTCACAGAAACGAAACTCACTGAGACAATAACAAACGCAGTCTTCCCACCAGGATATCAAATACTGAGGAAAGATAGAAGGAGCAGAGGGGGAGGAGGCGTTGTACTGCTCATAAAAGACCGATGGAGATTTGAGGAAATGGAAGGCATGGACAAGACTGGAGGAAGGGACTACATAGTAGGTACACTTCAGCCTGGGGAACATAAGGTAGTCATTGCAGTGATGTATAATCCACCACAGAACTGCAGGAGGCCAAGAGAGGAATATAAAGAGGGCAACAGAGCAATATTGGGCACACTGTGTTTTGAATGCATAGAATTACAAGTAGAGAGGGTAACATGAGTTGGATGGGAAAAGCCAAACTATAAAAAGGGGGACAACACAGGTATGAGGAACTTCCTGCAGAAGGTTCAGTGGAAAAGAGAATTGGCAGGAAAGTCAGTAAATGAAATGATGGAATACGTAACAACAAAATGCAGGGAGGCAGAGGAAAGGCTTGTTCCCAAGGGCAATAGAAATACTGGGAAGACCAAAGCGAGTCCTTGGTTAACCCAAAGGTGTAGGAAGGCTAAAACTAAGTGCAACAGAGAATGGATAAGATACAGAAGGCAAAGGACCCAGGAAAATAGAGCCAGAAACGAGTATGCACAGATAAGGAGAGAGGCCCAGCGACAGTACGAAAGCGACAAAGCATCGAAAGCCAAGTCTGATCCAAAAATGCTGTATAGCCACACTAGGAGGAAGACAACAGTCAAAGACCAGGTGATCAGGCTGAGGACAGAAGGTGGGGAACTCATCAGAAGCGATCAAGAGGTATGTGAGGAGCTCAACAAGAGATTTAAGGAAGTATTTACAGTGGAGACAGGAAGGCCCCTGGCTGGACAGTACAGAGAGGGGACGCCAACAGGGAATATACCAACAAGTGTTAGATGACATACACACAACCGAGGAGGAGGTGAAGAAGTTTTAAAGGGAACTTGATACCTCAAAGGCAATGGGACCAGGCAACGTCTCCCCGTAGGTCCATAGAGAGGGAGCAGAAATGCTGTGTGTGCCACGAATCACAATCTTCAACACATCCCTTGAAACTGGGTAACTATCTAAGGTATGGAAGACGGCAAATGTAGTACCCATATTTGAAAAAGGAGACAGAAAGGAGGCACTAAACTATAGACCAGTGTCACTGACGTGCAAAGTATTCAAAGTAATGGAGAAGATTATCAGGAGGAGAGTGGTGGAGCACCTGGAATGGAACAAGAGCATAAATGCCAACCAGCACGGATTTATGGAAGGCAAATCCTGTGTCACAAACCTACTGGAGTTTTATGATAAAGTAACAGAAGTAAGACACGAGAGGGGTGGGTTGATTGCATCTTCTTAGACTGCAAGAAGGCCTTCGACACAGTTCCTCACAGGAGATTGGTGCAGAAGCTAGAGGATCAGGCGCATATGACAGGAAGGGCACTACAATGAATCAGAGAATACTTGACAGAGAGGCAACAACGAGTCATGGTACATGATGAGGTATCACAGTGGGCACCTGTGACGAGCGGGGTCCCAACATCGGTCGGTCCTAGGACCAGTGCTATTTTTGGTATAAGTGAATGACATAATGGAAGGGTTAGACTCAGAGGTGTCCCTGTTCGCAGACGATGTGAAGTTAATGAGGAGAATTAAATCAGATGAGGATCAGGTAGGACTTCAAAGAGACCTGGACAGGCTGGACACCTGGTCCAGCAACTGGCTTCTCTAATTTAACCCCACCAAATGCAAAGTCATGAAGATCGGGGAAGGGCAAAGAAGACCGCAGACGGAGTATAGGTTAGGTGGCCAAAGACTGCAAACCTCGCTCAAGGAGAAAGATCTTGGGTGAGTATAACACCGTGCACGTCTCTGGAAGCACACATCAACCAGGTAACTGCTGCAGCATATGGGCGCCTGGCAAATCTGAGAATAGCGTTCCGATACCTTCATTTATTTATTTATTTAATAATAATAATAATAATAATAATAATAATATCTTTATTTACTACAAGTACATGTACAAGGTATACAGTCCTAGCTGACAACAATGACATACTACTATATAGAAACTCCCTTGTTATGCTCTGCATTTCGGGCAAATTAGGTCAGTGTCCCGGGATGCGACCCACACCAGTCGACTAACACCCAGGTACCCATTTTACTGATGGGGAACATATACAACAGGTGGAAAGAAACACGTCCAATGTTTCTACTCTGGCTGGGAATCGAACCCAGGCCCTCGCCGTGTGAAGCGAGAGCGTTAGCCACCAGGCCACCAGAGCCCCGCAAACAGTAAATTGAGATTTTGTATTTACAATAGTGGGTTGCAATGCAAAGAGAGCCACTATTATGCCTAGGCATTATGGGCCAATGCAAAGAGAGCCACTATTATGCCTAGGCATTATGGGCCAATGCAAAGAGAGCCACTATTATGCCTAGGCATTATGGGCCAATGTAACATTATTGGCTTACAGACTACTTAATACTAAGGAGTATATCATAGTTGTACAGAAGGATAGTAATTATTTCATAGTTGTACAGTAGATTATTAATTATAAGTGAATCAAATTTGTATAAGACAAAAGATATATTCATATATTTAAGACACTGTACACCGTGTACGTCAGGCCCATATTGGAGTACGCAGCACCTGTTTGGAACCCACACTTGATCAAGCACGTCAAGAAATTAGAGAAAGTGCAAAGGTTTACGACAAGGTTAGTTCCAGAGCTAAGGGGAATGTCTTATGAAGAAAGGTTAATTAAGGGAAATCGGCCTGACGACACTGGAGGACAGGAGGGTTAGGGGAGACATGATAAAAACATACAAAATACTGCGTGGAATAGACAAGGCGTAGAGAGACAGGATGTTCCAGAGATGGGACACAGAAACAAGGGGTCACAATTGGAAGTTGAAGACCCAGACGAGTCCAAGGGATGTTAGGAAATATTTCTTCAATTATAGAGTAGTCAGGAAGTGGAATAGCCTAGCAAGTGAGGTAGTGGAGGCAGGAACCATACATAGCTTTAAGATGAGGTATGATAAAGCTCATGGAGCAGGGAGAGAGAGGATCTAGTAGCACTCAGTGAAGAGGCGGGGCCAGGAGCTGAGTCTTGACCCCTGCAACCACAATTAGGTGAGTATGTACACAGATACAAGCTCTCTCAGGATCTTGAAAAGATGTAAAGCGTTTCAATTAATTTATCTGCCAACTGAGAGTAATAAAGATAAAAATAAAGTTATTTATTTTGACAAATTACATGGTTATACAGAGAAATATAATAGTTGGGTGCACATGCCAAAAGTCTCTTCATATGCAGAGTATTTCGGGCAAACTTAAAATTAACCTAAGATTAGTAAGGCTACAATACATACTTCATATGGTCATTAGATGAGTTACAGTAAGTACAGGAGAATTGAATTTTCTATCAGGTAATGCTAAATGGTTTTCATAAGTCTAGTAGAGACGTATTACACTATTAAATTAGTTAATAAATATTACAGTATTACAATATAAAAATTTAAAACAATTTATAATATGATTTATTACAGTTTAGTACTATTTAAAACAATGAACTTCAGTATTACACTGGAACGATTTACATTATGATCTACTGTATTACAATATACTGCTATTTAAAACACTGAAAAAAATAGACATCCTAAAAAAAAAATTTCAAAGAAGTAAGTGAGTGAGCATTGATCAGCACAATATGAGCAGCTTTTGAGAAACTGGTAGTGATTAAGTACGGTTTGTCTGGTTAAGTTTACGTGATGAGGTGATTTCTTATTAGGTCCTTAAACTGATTTGCAGACAGTGGTCCTTAAGTATGTTCTGGCAATGAATTCCAGATCTTTGGGCCTTTTATGTGCATAGCATTTTTTGCATAGTGAGAGATGAACACGAGGGATATCGAAAAGTGGTCTGTGTCTTGTATTATGGTTGTGTGTTCTGTTATAGTTATCAAGGAGGAGTTTGAGAGGAGGGTTTACTTTAGAATATAGTGTTCTGTGTATGTAGTAGGCACAATAATAAGTGTGGATGTTTTGCATATTTAGCAAGTTAAGACTCTTGAAAAGAGGTGAAGTGTGTTGTCTAATGCAGGAGTTAGTAATCAATCGCACCGCGGCTTTTTTCTGGGTTATTAAAGGCTTCAAGTGATTTGCTGTGGTTGAGCCCCATACACAAATACCATAGGTGAGGTAAGGGTAAATGAGAGAGTGGTGAGGAGGAACAGAGTATTCATGATTAACCACATATGCAATTTAAGGAGAAATGCGTACGGCAAATATAGATAAACTGCTTTCAAATAGTGTATGACGGGGGAAAAGAATTAAAAGCTATTTAGAAGGTATACTAAGATAAATCTGAAAGTCCCAACAACTGTGTAGTATTCATATTTAAAAAATGTGAATGAGACAGGAAAAAAAATAAGAAGTGATATGAAATGGCTCCCATAGATAAGTAAAAAGAATAAGAGGTGTAATGAAGAAGAAATAAAAGGGAAAAACAACATGATTATCATATATAAAATCATCAAAGAGTATGCGATAATAGTTTAAAAAATTTTTTTGTGTGTGGTATCTTCAACGGGGAATAGATAAGGCCATCTGTAAATAAACAGAGCTGGAGTATACCTACAGGGCATTCCGAGGGTCAACGCCCCCGCGGCCCAGTCCATGATCAGGCCTCCTGGCGGATCAGGGTCTGATCAACCAAGCTGTTACTGCCGGGCGCAAGTAAACCAACGTACGAACCACAGCTCGGCTGGTCAGGTACTGACTTCAGGTGTCTGCCCAGCTCCTTAAAGACAGCCAGGGGTGATAAATTAGACACATGTGCAACTCTTGGGTTTACCTGGAGTTTACCTGGAGAGAGTTCCGGGGGTCAACGCCCCCGCGGCCCGGTCTGAGACCAGGCCTCCTGGTGGATCAGAGCCTGATCAACCAGGCTGTTGCTGCTGGCTGCACGCAAACCAACATACGAGCCACAGCCCGGCTGATCCGGAACTGACTTTAGGTGCTTGTCCAGTGCCAGCTTGAAGACTGCCAGGGGTCTGTTGGTAATCCCCCTTATGTGTGCTGGGAGGCAGTTGAACAGTCTCGGGCCCCTGACACTTATTGTATGGTCTCTTAACGTGCTAGTGACACCCCTGCTTTTCATTGGGGGGATGGTGCATCGTCTGCCAAGTCTTTTGCTTTCGTAGTGGGTGATTTTCGTGTGCAAGTTCGGTACTAGTCCCTCTAGGATTTTCCAGGTGTATATAATCATGTATCTCTCCCTCCTGCGTTCCAGGGAATACAGGTTTAGGAACCTCAAGCGCTCCCAATAATTGAGGTGTTTTATCTCCGTTATGCGCGCCGTGAAAGTTCTCTGTACATTTTCTAGGTCGGCAATTTCACCTGCCTTGAAAGGTGCTGTTAGTGTGCAGCAATATTCCAGCCTAGATAGAACAAGTGACCTGAAGAGTGTCATCATGGGCTTGGCCTCCCTAGTTTTGAAGGTTCTCATTATCCATCCTGTCATTTTTCTAGCAGATGCGATTGATACAATGTTATGGTCCTTGAAGGTGAGATCCTCCGACATGATCACTCCCAGGTCTTTGACGTTGGTGTTTCGCTCTATTTTGTGGCCAGAATTTGTTTTGTACTCTGATGAAGATTTAATTTCCTCATGTTTACCATATCTGAGTAATTGAAATTTCTCATCGTTGAACTTCATATTGTTTTCTGCAGCCCACTGAAAGATTTGGTTGATGTCTGCCTGGAGCTTTGCAGTGTCTGCAATGGAAGACACTGTCATGCAGATTCGGGTGTCATCTGCAAAGGAAGACACGGTGCTGTGGCTGACATCCTTGTCTATGTCGGATATAAGGATGAGGAACAAGATGGGAGCGAGTACTGTGCCTTGTGGAAGAGAGCTTTTCACCGTAGCTGCCTCGGACTTTACTCTGTTGACGACTACTCTCTGTGTTCTGTTAGTGAGGAAATTATAGATCCATCGACCGACTTTTCCTGTTATTCCTTTAGCACGCATTTTGTGCGCTATTACGCCATGGTCACACTTGTCGAAGGCTTTTGCAAAGTCTGTATATATTACATCTGCATTCTTTTTGTCTTCTAGTGCATTTAGGACCTTGTCGTAGTGGTCCAATAGTTGAGACAGACAGGAGCGACCTGTTCTAAACCCATGTTGCCCTGGGTTGTGTAACTGATGGGTTTCTAGATGGGTGGTGATCTTGCTTCTTAGGACCCTTTCAAAGATTTTTATGATATGGGATGTTAGTGCTATTGGTCTGTAGTTCTTTGCTGTTGCTTTACTGCCCCCTTTGTGGAGTGGGGCTATGTCTGTTGTTTTTAGTAACTGTGGGACGACCCCCGTGTCCATGCTCCCTCTCCATAGGATGGAAAAGGCTCGTGATAGGGGCTTCTTGCAGTTCTTGATGAACACAGAGTTCCATGAGTCTGGCCCTGGGGCAGAGTGCATGGGCATGTCATTTATCGCCTGTTCGAAGTCATTTGGCGTCAGGATAACATCGGATAGGCTTGTGTTAATCAAATTTTGTGGCTCTCTCATAAAAAATTCATTTTGATCTTCGACTCTCAGTCTGGTTAGCGGCTTGCTAAAAACTGAGTCATATTGGGACTAGAGTAGCTCACTCATTTCCTTGTTGTCATCTGTGTAGGACCCATCTTGTTTAAGTAGGGGCCCAGTACTGGACGTTGTTCTCGATTTTGATTTGGCATAGGAGAAGAAATACTTTGGGTTTCTTTCGATTTCATTTATGGCTTTTAGTTCTTCCCGCGATTCCTGACTCCTAAAGGATTCTTTTAGCTTAAGTTCGATGCTTGCTATTTCTCTGACCAGTGTCTCCCTACGCATTTCAGATATATTGACCTCTTTTAGCCGCTCTGTTATTCTTTTCCGTCGCCTGTAAAGGGAGCGCCTGTCTCTTTCTGTTTTACATCTACTCCTCCTTTTTCTTAGAGGAATAAGCCTTGTGCATACATCGAGTGCTACCGAGTTAATCTGTTCTAGGCATAAGTTGGGGTCTGTGTTGCTTAGTATATCTTCCCAGCTTATATCGGTTAGGACTTGGTTTACTTGGTCCCACTTTATGTTTTTGTTATTGAAGTTGAATTTGGTGAATGCTCCCTCATGACTAATCTCATTATGTCGGTCTGGGGCTCCGCGCATACATGACTGAACCTCAATTATGTTGTGATCTGAGTATATTGTTTTTGATATGGTGATATTTCTTATCAGATCATCATTGTTAGTGAAGATGAGGTCTAGTGTATTCTCCAGTCTAGTAGGCTCTATTATTTGCTGGTTTAAATTGAATTTTGTGCAGAGATTTAAAAGCTCGCGTGAGTGTGAGTTTTCATCAGAGGTGCCTCCTGGTGTTATTACTGCAACAATATTATTTGCTATATTCCTCCATTTTAGGTGCCTTAAGTTGAAATCCCCCAGGAGCAAGATGTTGGGTGCAGGAGCTGGAAGGTTTTCCAGACAGTGGTCAATTTTTAACAGCTGTTCCTGGAATTGCTGGGATGTTGCATCCGGAGGCTTGTAGACTATCACAATGACTAGGTTTTGGTTCTCGACCTTTACTGCTAAAACTTCCACTACATCATTTGAGGCATTTAGCAGTTCTGTGCAAACAAGTGACTCTGCAATGTACAGGCCAACCCCCCCCCTTTTGCCTGTTCACTCTGTCACATCTGTATAGGTTGTAACCTGGGATCCATATTTCGTTGTCCAAGTGATCCTTTATGTGGGTCTCAGTGAAAGCCGCGAACATTGCCTTTGCCTCACCACACAGTGGCTTCATCAGTCCATACATAGGAGAAACTTGAAGAACAGGAGGAGAATGAGGTAATCAGTCCCTCAACATTGAGTCGATGTGTTCAGTCCATCAGTCTTGAGTAGATTGTGTGTCTAATTTATCAACATGTCGGTTCACTGAACCATTCATCTACAAACAGCCAGGGGTCTACTGGTAATCCCCCTTATGAAGATTGAGACACTTATGCAGCATATGGGAATCTTTATTCAGGAAACGTTTCGCCACACAGTGGCTTCATCAGTGGACTGATGAAGCCACTGTGTGGCGAAACGTTTCCTGAATAAAGATTCCCATATGCTGCATAAGTGTCTCAATCTTCAACTTGTCGGTTTTTCAAACCATTCATCACAATCCCCCTTATGCATGCTGGAGGGCAGTTGAACAGTCTTGAGCCCCTGACACTGTGTTGTCTCTTAGCGTACTCATGGCGCCCCTGTTTTCATTGGGAATTTGTTGCACCGCCTGCCAAGTGCACACAGCTGATAGGATAGTACAAAATTTTGTTTGGAAACACTGATGGAGCAAGATAATCAACTGAAAGATGAAGCAACAAGTTCTATAACCAGTAGAAAACTAAAAAAAAAAAAATACGATAAAATAATTACTGAACGTCAGGCACTCTGCCCCAGGGCCAGACTCATGGAACTCCGTGTTCATCAAGAACTGCAAGAAGCCCCTATCACGAGCCTTTTCCATCCTATGGAGAGGGAGCATGGACACGGGGGTCGTCCCACAGTTACTAAAAACAACAGACATAGCCCCACTCCACAAAGGGGGCAGTAAAGCAACAGCAAAGAACTACAGACCGATAGCACTAACATCCCATATCATAAAAATCTTTGAAAGGGTCCTAAGAAGCAAGATCACCACCCATCTAGAAACCCATCAGTTACACAACCCAGGGCAACATGGGTTTAGAACAGGTCGCTCCTGTCTGTCTCAACTATTGGATCACTACCACAAGGTCCTAAATGCACTAGAAGACAAAAAGAATGCAGATGTAATATATACAGACTTTGCAAAAGCCTTCGACAAGTGTGACCATGGCGTAATAGCGCACAAAATGCGTGCTAAAGGAATAACAGGAAAAGTCGGTCGATGGATCTATAATTTCCTCACTAACAGAACACAGAGAGTAGTCGTCAACAGAGTAAAGCCCGAGGCAGCTACGGTGAAAAGCTCTGTTCCACAAGGCACAGTACTCGCTCCCATTTTGTTCCTCATCCTTATATCCGACATAGACAAGGATGTCAGCCACAGCACCGTGTCTTCCTTTGCAGATGACACCCGAATCTGCATGACAGTGTCTTTCATTGCAGACACTGCAAGGCTCCAGGCGGACATCAACCAAATATTTCAGTGGGCTGCAGAAAACAATATGAAGTTCAACGATGAGAAATTTCAATTACTCAGATATGGTAAACACGAGGAAATTAAATCTTCATCAGAGTACAAAACAAATTCTGGCCACAAAATAGAGCGAAACACCAACGTCAAAGACCTGGGAGTGATCATGTCGGAGGATCTCACCTTCAAGGACCATAACATTGTATCAATCGCATCTGCTAGAAAAATGACAGGATGGATAATGAGGACCTTCAAAACGAGGGCTGCCAAGCCCATGATGACACTCTTCATGTCACTTGTTCTATCTAGGCTGGAAAATTGCTGCACACTAACAGCACCTTTCAAAGCAGGTGAAATTGCTGACCTAGAAAATGTACAGAGAAGCTTCACGGTGCGCATAACGAAGATAAAACACCTCAATTACTGGGAGCGCTTGAGGTTCCTGAACCTGTATTCCCTGGAACGCAGGAGGGAGAGATACATGATTATATACACCTGGAAAATCCTAGAGGGACTAGTACCGAACTTGCACACGAAAATCACTCACTACGAAAGCAAAAGACTTGGCAGACGATGCAACATCCCCCCAATGAAAAGCAGGGGTGTCACTAGCACGTTAAGAGACCATACAATAAGTGTCAGGGGCCCGAAACTGTTCAACTGCCTCCCAGCATACATAAGGGGGATTACCAACAGACCCCTGGCAGTCTTCAAGCTGGCACTGGACAAGCACCTAAAGTCGGTTCCTGATCAGCCGGGCTGTGGCTCGTACGTTGGTTTGCGTACAGCCAGCAGTAACAGCCTGGTTGATCAGGCTCTGATCCACCAGGAGGCCTGGTCACATACCGGGCCGCAGGGGCGTTGACCCCCGGAACTCTCTCCAGGTAAACTCCAGGTAAACCTCGTACGTAGTTCTGGTCTTGTAGCAACAAACTGGTAATAACATTAACGACATACGGACAGACATACTGGAAGACACAATGAGACAAGGACAGACACATGACGCAAGGCCCTACACACAGTGACATACAGACAAATAAATGACACAATAGGATATTACCGGAAATTACTGACTCAAATGAGCCAAAGGGATATCCGTAGACATTTCCTCAACGTACGATTGGTAGAGAAGTGGAATGAAGCAACAATGTCACAGTGGAAGTAGAGTCCGTAAAGGAGTTCAAAAATTAATGTGATTAGGCAGTTTGAAGTAAGAATTAGACACGTGAAACATCTGGTTATCTGTATTTGTAGACATTTGGCCACCCAGTGGCTTTATCAATACAAATTCAAGGACATAATAGGAAGACTGTAGAACTATATAGAGTTGGTGAGGAGTACCGTAGTCTACAAGACTAGGGTAGTCTACGAGACTAGGGTAGTCTTCAAGACTAGGGTAGTCTACAAGACTAGGGTAGTCTACGAGACTAGGGTAGTCTTCAAGACTAGGGTAGTCTACAAGACTAGGGTAGTCTTCAAGACTAGGGTAGTTTACAAGACTAGGGTTGTCTTCAAGACTAGGGTAGTCTACAAGACTAGGGTAGTCTACAAGACTAGGGTAGTCTTCAAGACTAGGGTAGTTTACAAGACTAGGGTAGTTTACAAGACTAGGGTAGTTTACAAAACTAGGGTAGTTTACAAGACTAGGGTAGTTTACAAGACTAGGGTAGTCTTCAAGACTAGGGTAGTTTACAAGACTAGGGTAGTTTACATGACTAGGGTAGTTTACAAGACTAGGGTAGTTTACAAAACTAGGGTAGTTTACAAGACTAGGGTAGTTTACAAGACTAGGGTAGTCTTCAAGACTAGGGTAGTTTACAAGACTAGGGTAGTTTACAAGACTAGGGTAGTTTACAAGACTAGGGTAGTTTACAAGACTAGTGTAGTTTACAAGACTAGGGTAGTTTACAAGACTAGGGTAGTCTTCAAGACTAGGGTAGTTTACAAGACTAGGGTAGTTTACAAGACTAGGGTAGTCTTCAAGACTAGGGTAGTTTACAAGACTAGGGTAGTTTACAAGACTAGGGTAGTTTACAAGACTAGGGTAGTCTTCAAGACTAGGGTAGTCTTCAAGACTAGAGTAGTTTACAAGACTAGGGTAGTCTTCAAGATTAGGGTAGTTTACAAGACTAGGGTAGTTTACAAGACTAGGGTAGTTTACAAGACTAGGGTAGTTTACAAGACTAGGGTAGTTTACAAGACTAGGGTAGTCTTCAAGACTAGGGTAGTTTACAAGACTAGGGTAGTCTTCAAGACTAGGGTAGTTTACAAGACTAGGGTAGTTTACAAGACTAGGGTAGTCTTCAAGACTAGGGTAGTTTACAAGACTAGGGTAGTCTTCAAGACTAGGGTAGTTTACAAGACTAGGGTAGTCTTCAAGATTAGGGTAGTTTACAAGACTAGGGTAGTCTTCAAGACTAGGGTAGTTTACAAGACTAGGGTAGTCTTCAAGATTAGGGTAGTTTACAAGACTAGGGTAGTCTTCAAGACTAGGGTAGTTTACAAGACTAGGGTAGTTTACAAGACTAGGGTAGTTTACAAGACTAGGGTAGTCTTCAATATTAGGGTAGTTTACAAGACTAGGGTAGTCTTCAAGACTAGGGTAGTTTACAAGACTAGGGTAGTCTTCAAGATTAGGGTAGTTTACAAGACTAGGGTAGTTTACAAGACTAGGGTAGTTTACAAGACTAGGGTAGTTTACAAGACTAGGGTAGTCTTCAAGACTAGGGTAGTCTTCAAGATTAGGGTAGTTTACAAGACTAGGGTAGTTTACAAGACTAGGGTAGTTTACAAGACTAGGGTAGTTTACAAGACTAGGGTAGTTTACAAGACTAGGGTAGTTTACAAGACTAGGGTAGTTTACAAGACTAGGGTAGTCTTCAAGACTAGGGTAGTTTACAAGACTAGGGTAGTTTACAAGACTAGGGTAGTTTACAAGACTAGGGTAGTTTACAAGACTAGGGTAGTTTACAAGACTAGGGTAGTTTACAAGACTAGGGTAGTTTACAAGACTAGGGTAGTTTATAAGACTAGGGTAGTTTACAAGACTAGGGTAGTTTACAAGACTAGGGTAGTTTACAAGACTAGGGTAGTTTACAAGACTAGGGTAGTTTACAAGACTAGGGTAGTTTACAAGACTACGGTAGTCTTCAAGACTAGGGTAGTTTACAAGACTAGGGTAGTTTACAAGACTAGGGTAGTTTACAAGACTAGGGTAGTTTACAAGACTAGGGTAGTTTACAAGACTAGGGTAGTCTTCAAGACTAGGGTAGTCTTCAACACTAGGGTAGTTTACAAGACTAGGGTAGTTTACAAGACTAGGGTAGTTTACAAGACTAGGGTAGTCTTCAAGACTAGGGTAGTCTTCAAGATTAGGGTAGTTTACAAGACTAGGGTAGTCTTCAAGATTAGGGTAGTTTACAAGACTAGGGTAGTTTTCAAGACTAGGGTAGTTTACAAGACTAGGGTAGTTTACAAGACTAGGGTAGTTTACAAGACTAGAGTAGTTTACATGACTAGGGTAGTTTACAAGACTAGGGTAGTTTACAAGACTAGGGTAGTCTTCAAGACTAGGGTAGTTTACAAGACTAGGGTAGTTTACAAGACTAGGATAGTTTACAAGACTAGGGTAGTTTTCAAGACTAGTGTAGTTTACAAGACTAGGGTAGTTTACAAGACTAGGGTAGTCTTCAAGACTAGGGTAGTTTACAAGACTAGGGTAGTCTTCAACACTAGGGTAGTCTTCAACACTAGGGTAGTCTTCAACACTAGGGTAGTCTTCAACACTAGGGTAGTCTTCAACACTAGGGTAGTCTTCAACACTAGGGTAGTCTTCAACACTAGGGTAGTCTTCAAGACTAGGGTAGTTTACAAGACTAGGGTAGTTTACAAGACTAGGGTAGTTTACAAGACTAGGGTAGTTTACAAGACTAGGGTAGTTTACAAGACTAGGGTAGTCTTCAAGACTAGGGTAGTTTACAAGACTAGGGTAGTTTACAAGACTAGGGTAGTCTTCAAGATTAGGGTAGTTTACAAGACTAGGGTAGTCTTCAAGACTAGGGTAGTCTTCAAGACTAGGGTAGTTTACAAGACTAGGGTAGTTTACAAGACTAGGGTAGTTTACAAGACTAGGGTAGTCTTCAAGACTAGGGTAGTTTACAAGACTAGGGTAGTCTTCAAGACTAGGGTAGTTTACAAGACTAGGGTAGTTTACAAGACTAGGGTAGTCTTCAAGACTAGGGTAGTTTACAAGACTAGGGTAGTCTTCAAGACTAGGGTAGTTTACAAGACTAGGGTAGTCTTCAAGATTAGGGTAGTTTACAAGACTAGGGTAGTCTTCAAGACTAGGGTAGTTTACAAGACTAGGGTAGTCTTCAAGATTAGGGTAGTTTACAAGACTAGGGTAGTCTTCAAGACTAGGGTAGTTTACAAGACTAGGGTAGTTTACAAGACTAGGGTAGTTTACAAGACTAGGGTAGTCTTCAATATTAGGGTAGTTTACAAGACTAGGGTAGTCTTCAAGACTAGGGTAGTTTACAAGACTAGGGTAGTCTTCAAGATTAGGGTAGTTTACAAGACTAGGGTAGTTTACAAGACTAGGGTAGTTTACAAGACTAGGGTAGTTTACAAGACTAGGGTAGTCTTCAAGACTAGGGTAGTCTTCAAGATTAGGGTAGTTTACAAGACTAGGGTAGTTTACAAGACTAGGGTAGTTTACAAGACTAGGGTAGTTTACAAGACTAGGGTAGTTTACAAGACTAGGGTAGTTTACAAGACTAGGGTAGTTTACAAGACTAGGGTAGTCTTCAAGACTAGGGTAGTTTACAAGACTAGGGTAGTTTACAAGACTAGGGTAGTTTACAAGACTAGGGTAGTTTACAAGACTAGGGTAGTTTACAAGACTAGAGTAGTTTACAAGACTAGGGTAGTTTATAAGACTAGGGTAGTTTACAAGACTAGGGTAGTTTACAAGACTAGGGTAGTTTACAAGACTAGGGTAGTTTACAAGACTAGGGTAGTTTACAAGACTAGGGTAGTTTACAAGACTACGGTAGTCTTCAAGACTAGGGTAGTTTACAAGACTAGGGTAGTTTACAAGACTAGGGTAGTTTACAAGACTAGGGTAGTTTACAAGACTAGGGTAGTTTACAAGACTAGGGTAGTCTTCAAGACTAGGGTAGTCTTCAACACTAGGGTAGTTTACAAGACTAGGGTAGTTTACAAGACTAGGGTAGTTTACAAGACTAGGGTAGTCTTCAAGACTAGGGTAGTCTTCAAGATTAGGGTAGTTTACAAGACTAGGGTAGTCTTCAAGATTAGGGTAGTTTACAAGACTAGGGTAGTTTTCAAGACTAGGGTAGTTTACAAGACTAGGGTAGTTTACAAGACTAGGGTAGTTTACAAGACTAGAGTAGTTTACATGACTAGGGTAGTTTACAAGACTAGGGTAGTTTACAAGACTAGGGTAGTCTTCAAGACTAGGGTAGTTTACAAGACTAGGGTAGTTTACAAGACTAGGATAGTTTACAAGACTAGGGTAGTTTTCAAGACTAGGGTAGTTTACAAGACTAGGGTAGTTTACAAGACTAGGGTAGTCTTCAAGACTAGGGTAGTTTACAAGACTAGGGTAGTCTTCAACACTAGGGTAGTCTTCAACACTAGGGTAGTCTTCAACACTAGGGTAGTCTTCAACACTAGGGTAGTCTTCAACACTAGGGTAGTCTTCAACACTAGGGTAGTCTTCAACACTAGGGTAGTTTACAATACTAGGGTAGTTTACAAGACTAGGGTAGTTTACAAGACTAGGGTAGTTTACAAGACTAGGGTAGTTTACAAGACTAGGGTAGTCTTCAAGACTAGGGTAGTTTACAAGACTAGGGTAGTTTACAAGACTAGGGTAGTCTTCAAGATTAGGGTAGTTTACAAGACTAGGGTAGTCTTCAAGACTAGGGTAGTCTTCAAGACTAGGGTAGTTTACAAGACTAGGGTAGTTTACAAGACTAGGGTAGTCTTCAAGACTAGGGTAGTTTACAAGACTAGGGTAGTCTTCAAGATTAGGGTAGTTTACAAGACTAGGGTAGTCTTCAAGACTAGGGTAGTTTACAAGACTAGGGTAGTTTACAAGACTAGGGTAGTTTACAAGACTAGGGTAGTCTTCAAGATTAGGGTAGTCTTCAAGACTAGGGTAGTCTTCAAGACTAGGGTAGTTTACAAGACTAGGGTAGTTTACAAGACTAGGGTAGTTTACAAGACTAGGGTAGTTTACAAGACTAGGATAGTTTACAAGACTAGGGTAGTTTACAAGACTAGGGTAGTTTACAAGACTAGGGTAGTTTACAAGACTAGGGTAGTTTACAAGACTAGGGTAGTCTTCAAGACTAGGGTAGTTTACAAGACTAGGGTAGTTTACAAGACTAGGGTAGTTTACAAGACTAGGGTAGTTTACAAGACTAGGGTAGTTTACAAGACTAGGGTAGTTTACAAGACTAGGGTAGTCTTCAAGATTAGGGTAGTTTACAAGACTAGGGTAGTTTACAAGACTAGGGTAGTTTACAAGACTAGGGTAGTTTACAAGACTAGGGTAGTCTTCAAGACTAGGGTAGTCTTCAAGACTAGGGTAGTCTTCAAGACTAGGGTAGTCTTCAAGACTAGGGTAGTCTTGAAGACTAGGGTAGTCTTGAAGACTAGGGTAGTCTTCAAGACTAGGGTAGTCTTCAAGACTAGGGTAGTCTTCAAGACTAGGGTAGTCTTCAAGACTAGGGTAGTCTTCAAGACTAGGGTAGTCTTCAAGACTAGGGTTGTCTTGAAGACTAGGGTAGTCTTCAAGACTAGGGTAGTCTTCAAGACTAGGGTAGTCTTGAAGGCTAGGGTAGTCTTGAAGACTAGGGTAGTCTTGAAGACTAGGGTAGTCTTGAAGACTAGAGTAGTCTTGAAGACTAGGGTAGTCTTGAAGGCTAGGGTAGTCTTGAAGGCTAGGGTAGTCTTGAAGGCTAGGGTAGTCTTCAAGACTAGGGTAGTCTTGAAGGCTAGGGTAGTCTTGAAGGCTAGGGTAGTCTTCAAGACTAGGGTAGTCTTGAAGGCTAGGGTAGTCTTCAAGACTAGGGTAGTCTTCACACTGAGAAATTCACACCTGTCGGTATCACAGGATATATACACGGAGTGGTGTATTTCCCTCAGAATATACAGGCTGAGAGCTTACTTTAATTCACGGTTTAGGTATTAAAGTATTCACGTTTGGTAGTGAGAAGTTTACTGTGTAGCGTTAGTGATCCTAGTGTAGTTGATAGGCGTTAAACCACATTAATGAACCAATCACCTCTCAACTACTCAAAGGGTCATTAATGCTACACGTCACCTGTTCACCACCAGTCAAGGATATTTTATTATTATTATAATCAAGGGGGAAGCGCTAAACCCGGAGGATTGTACAGCGCCTGGGGGGGGGGGATGTGGAAGGCATTCAGGCTTAATTCGGGGAACTGGAGCACAGATCCAATTCCCTAAATCAAGAGCCTCTCACCAACATCAAGGAACCTTCCTTGATGGGTCAAGGATATTTTATTCTCTATTAAAATAAGGCCTAACGTAAACTTGCATATTTACACTTAAGAGATTTACTTAAACCTGTCGGCATGTTTTTTCTCTTCAAGATTGATCGCTAAGGCACTCAGCTCACACACTGAGGTCCATGGTTCGATCCCCGGTACGAATGGAAGCATTAGGTCGTGTTTCCTGAAGACACCGGCTGTCCCTGTTCACCTATCAGTAAAACAGATACCTGGGTGTTAGTCGATTGTTGTGGGTCGCATCCTGGGGAGAAAATTGACCTAATTTGCCAGAAATGCTCTGCATAACAAACGGATTTCTATATAGTAGTATGTCATTGATGTCAGCTATGACTGTATACCTTGTACATATACTTGTAGAAATTAAGATTATTATTATTATTCAGAGATTTTTTCACCTGTCGGTAATCTTTTCCTCTTCAAAGGAGTTATAACAATAACGTAGTGAGTATCATCGTATATTGTTATATAAATACTGAGACGCCACAACAATCCTTCCCCCTCACACTCTACATTAACTTGTGACAAGCTGCAGTTTTAGCGACGAGAAGGACACCAATGTCAGAATGAAAACCTATATTGAAACAAACTTTTCGAATATTTCATAAATTTAAAAAAGCGAGTACATGAAATCGTCAGTGGAGAGTAAGATGGTGTAATGAAATGTGTCAACGCGTGAGGGTGGCTACAGTGGTGGGCACAGTGGTGGGTAGATAGTGGCGGACACAGTGGTGGGCAGATAATGGTGGACACAGTGGTGGGCAGACACAGTAAAGTGCAGCAACACCTGACTGATAATGGTGTACTGCCCATAATGCTCTGCATACAAGGGGCTTTGGCATGCTGCACTTTAAAAATTGTATTCCTTGTACTTCTCTGTATCATGTTCAAATAAATAAATAAATAAATAAATAAATAAATAAATAAACTGACACTGGTGGGGAGACACAGTGGTGTGCTGACACTGTGGTAGGAACTGAGCAGACACGGTAGCGAACACAGTGGCAGGCAGACACAGTGAGCTGCACAACGCACACAACTCTGCTTCTCTGTAAGTAACCTTTCAAATACTGTATACTACACCTTTTATTATTATTATTATTATTATTATTATTATTATTATTATTATTATTTTCTTCATGGAAAAGTGCTAAATCCCTAGGGGTCATGGATCAACTGGGGGATGGTGTAAACGAAAGGTATCACCTCCAATCCCTTGGATCAACAACCCGTCACAAGCATCAAGGCATTCCATAGGTAGGGGTACAGGGTGTGTAAGAAATTATTATTAGGGTTATTAATCCCAAATTATTATTATCCAAAGAAAACCCAATAAAATCACCCCGTTGGGTGTTTCCGGTCATCTAGGCTGACCAGAAACTAACAACAACAGAAACTAACTCTCTCTCAAAACCGCTAAGCCGTTAACTTCCATCCTAGCGTCAAACTCGTTGGGCTGGCCTCTAGACAGAGTTGTGCTTAATAAGGCAGGCAGCGGGACACATAAGTCTTGTGAAGAGACTGATACAGGAGCGGTGTGGAGCCTGCTGGTGGGTCTTCATACTGGCGACCTGCCAGGGTGACACTCACTACCCCGACTAATAGAACGAGAGAGAGAGAGAGAGAGGAGTAAGTTTGAAGAGAAATATAAGTAGAATAGGGAACAACGAGTTATGGCAGAGAACGAAGTATGAACCATGAAGAAACATGTAAAGAATTGTAGTGATACAGAAAGCGAGGCAAACACTAAGAAATAAAACAAGGGAAAGGAGAAGGCAAGAAAGACGGGTGGGAGAGGTGAGTGACCAAAATCTTGGCTGGAGTGAGCACCACCTTGAACCAGCTGCTCAGAGGTCAACAGGGACCACCCCACATCCAGTCTGCCTGGCTGTACCCACCTAGTTGTGGTGGCGAGGATCGAAGCCTTGCAACTTGCCTTGCCCACCTTTCTATAACTGGGTCAGTTGGGCATGACTTGTAGGTTCGTGGCCTAGTGGAAACGCTGAGGCATGTTTCCTCACACTTGACCCCCCTTCCTGTATACCTAGCAGTAGGCCAACTGGTTTGGGTCGCATCCTGGAGAGAGGATTAAAGGACTCCAGTGGAAGTAACCAGTCTGATTACAATGGTTTTATCAAGTAATTCTGGATTACTAACCCTCCAGGTTAATAATCCAAAGTCCTTCAGGCTATTGGATGAGTCTTAGGAGAGGCACGGTGTGTATACACTTAGAGATGTATATTTGTGTGTATATACACTGAGGTGAATATTTCTGTGTATAAATGCTGAGATGTGCATCTCTCTGAAGGTGTATTTGTCTGTGCATCCTCTCAGTGTATGTACACTAAAAGGATGCCCTCCTCTCGGCATATATAACCTTGTGTCACGTGTTCATTTATCTATAATATATACCATGTCTTAGACAAGTATGAGTTGATCAGAGCCACTGTGCAAATTATAATAATATCTGTAAACTGAAAACAAGAAAATTTATTTTGCCATTTTATATAAATTTAGGTTAACTGACGTTGTTGAAGTAACTTAGTGAAACCTAACCTAAATTAGCGGAGAATGTTATTCAGAAACAGATGAACTGAAAGGTATTAGAAAAGGATGGATGTATTGCTAGAATGGGACGGAGAAAGATGGAAGAGTGTACCACACTTTGTCCTGGCTACCAGGGAGGGTGGTGACCACCATGACAACACTGACCGTTCTTAGTACCTGAGTACGTGACCACCATGACAACATTCACTGTTCTCAGTACCTGAGTATGTGTCCACCATGACAACACTCAGTGTCCTCAGTACCTGAGTATGTGACCACCATGACAACACTCAGTGTCCTCAGTACCTGAGTATGTGTCCACCATGACAACACTCAGTGTCCTCAGTACCTGAGTATGTGACCACCATGACAACACTCAGTGTCCTCAGTACCTGAGTATGTGACCACCATGACAACACTCAGTGTCCTCAGTACCTGAGTATGTGTCCACCATGACAACACTCAGTGTCTTCAGTACCTGAGTATGTGACCACCATGACAACACTCAGTGTCCTCAGTACCTGAGTATGTGTCCACCATGACAACACTCAGTGTCCTCAGTACCTGAGTATGTGTCCACCATGACAACATTCACTGTTCTCAGTACCTGAGTATGTGACCACCATGATGTAACAACACAGTTACTTGGGAGTGTAGTAATCACCATAACAAGTGTCACATACTAACAACACACCTGACAGGCACTTTCTTCACATAATGACACAGCTACCAGATATGTATATTCACTCACAGTCCCTCTTCCTGCAAGGTTACCGAGAGATAATTACGAGAGCCACCTGGTCCCAGTCAACTAGGGTATTTTGCAATGTCTGCCGATCCTCTTCCATATATCTTCCTCGTAGCCTACGTTTTAAGGAGTACTGTTCATGGGACTTCGATAAATTTTTAGTTTCTTCATTCTGTTGACGTTTCATGGGCAAATGAACAATCTATTGGTATAAATATTTGTTCTAACGCAAAGATATAATGCAACGTGATAATTTCCATCATTGTTTAAGCTTTCCTCTCCAGCTCAATACTTTCTTCAGTACTTTCAGATAAAAAATCGAACAGTTAAGCAATCACTGTACAATGCTTCCTTCATGTGTAACTGGCATCTCTAGCTTAAAACCTGTCCGGCTTCTTCACTTGTATTTAGTTATAAAATTTTCCTACTCTCTACCAAGTGCTTTATGAGATCTTCCATTTTCTTCGTAAGGACGATGTATATATATATATATATATATATATATATATATATATATATATATATATATATATATATATATATATATATATATATATATATATATATATATATATATATATATATATATATATATATGTCGTGCCGAATATGTAAAACTGGTCAATTAGCAAGAACTCATTTAAAATTACGTCCTTTCTAAAATTTTCTCTTATACGTTTAAAGATACATTTTTTTCATTAATGTTGACATAAAAGTTTATAATTTTGCACCAAAAGGAACTTAGAAAACTTACCTAACCTTATTATAACAAGCGCAATTTATTTTAGCCTAACCCAACCAAATATATTTTAGATTTGTTTATAGTAATTTAATACAAAACAAACACAGTGAAACATATTTTTTTTCGTTAGGTTCAGAATGATTTTGGCGAAATTATTGCATACACAAATTTTCACTTGTCCTATATGGCAAGATGAGCGTTGCTATTTAAGCCAAGATCGCAAGTTCTGCCTATTCGGCACGACATATATATATATATATATATATATATATATATATATATATATATATATATATATATATATATATATATATATATATATATATATATATTTCAACAAGTCCGCCGTCTCCCATCGAGGCAGGGTGACCCATAGAGAAAGAAAATCCCCAAAAAGAAAATAATTTCATCATTCAACACTTTCACCTCACTCATACATAATCACTGTTTTTGCAGAGGTGCTCAGATACTACAGTTTAGAAGTAAATATATAGATACACAACATATCCCTCCAAACTGCCAATATCCCAAACCCCTCCTTTAAAGTGCAGGCATTGTACTTCCCATTTCCAGGACTCAAGTCCGGCTATATAAAAATAATCGGTTTCCCTAAATCCCTTCACTAAATATTACCCTGCTCACACTCCAACAGCTCGTCAGGTCCCAAAAACCATTCGTCTCCATTCACTCCTATCTAACACGCTCAAGCACGCTTCCTGGAACTCCGAGCAACTCGCCTACGAAACCTCATTTACCCCCTCCCTCCAACCTTTTCGAGGACGACCCCTACCCCACCTTCCTTCCCCTACAGATTTATACGCTCTCCAAGTCATTCTACTTTGATTTTTTCTCTCTAAACGACCAAACCACCTCAACAGCCCCTCTTCAGCCCTCTGACTAATACTTTTATTAACTCCACACCTCCTGATTTCCACACTCTGAATTTTCTGCATAATATTTACACCACACATTGCCATTAGACAGGACATCTCCACTGCCTCCAATCACCTCCTCGCTGCAGCATTTACAACCCAAGCTTCACACCCACATAAGAGTGTTGGTACCACTATACACTTTCATACATTACCTTCTTTGCCTCCATGAATAGCGTTTTTTTTTTTGTCTCCTCAGATACCTCAACGCACCACTCACCTTTTTTCCTTCATCAATTCTGTGGTTAAACTCATCCTTCTTAAGTCCATCCGCTGACACATCAACTCCCAAATATCTGAAAACATTCACTTCTTTCATACTTCCTCTCTCCAATGTGATATCCAATTTTTCTTTATCTAAATCATTTGATACTCTCATCACCTTACTCTTATCTATGTTCACTTGCAACTTTCTACCTTTACGCACACTCCCAAACTCATCCACTAAACCTTTGCAACTTTTCTTTAGAATCTCCCATAAGCACAGTATCATCAGCAAAAAGTAACTGTGTCAACTCCCATTTTGTATTTGATTCCCCATAATTTAATCCCACCCCTCTCCTGAACACCCTAGCATTTACTTCTTTTACAACCCCATCTATAAATATATTAAACAACCATGGTGACATTACACATCCCTGTCTAAGACCTACTTTTACCGGGAAGTAGTCTCCCTCTCTTCTACACACCCTAACCTGAGCCTCACTATCCTCATAAAAACTCTGTACAGCATTTAGTAACTTACTACCTATTCCATATACTTGCAACATCTGCCACATTGCTCCCCTATCCACTCTATCATATGCTTTTTCTAAATCCATAAATGCAATGAAAACTTCCCTACCTTTATCTAAATACTGTTCACATATATGCTTCAATGTTACATTGAAGCATATATGTGAACAGTATTTAGATAAAGGTAGGGAAGTTTTCATTGCATTTATGGATTTAGAAAAAGCATATGATCTACACATCCCCTACCCACTCTGAAACCTGCTTGCTCATCCGCAATCCTACATTCTGTCTTACCTCTGTATCTTTCAATAATACCCCTACTGTACACTTTTCCTTGTATACTCAGTAAACTTATTCCCCCATAATATTTATAATCACTTTTGTCCCCCTTCCCTTTATATAAAGGGACTATACATGCTCTCTGCCAATCCCTAGGTACCTTCCTCCCTTTCATACATTTATTAAACAAAAATACCAACCACTCCAATACTATATCTCCCCCTGCTTTTAACATTTCTGTCATGATCCCGTCAGTTCCAGCTGCTTTACCCCCTTTCATTCTACATAATGCCTCACGCACCTCCCCCAAACTCACATCCTGCTTTTCTTCACTTCTAAAATATGTTATATCTCCCTGGCCAATTCATGAAATTACCGCCTCCTATTCTTCATCGACATTTAAAAGTTCCTCAAAATATCCCTGCCATCTACCCAGTACCTCCAGCTCCCCATCTATTAACTCCGTTACTGTTTTTAACTAGGCTTTCTTAACTTGCTTATCTCACTCCAAATTATTTCTCTCTCTCTCTCTCTCTCTCTCTCTCTCTCTATATATATATATATATATATATATATATATATATATATATATATATATATATATATATATATATATATATATATATATATATTTATATAGATTGGTAAAGGGAGATTGGTAAAGATTAGATTGGTAATGGGTAGATTGGTAAAGCACTGCGTACCTTGTTCCAAGGTTCGTAAGTTCGAGTCTCCTTCAGCCAGAGATCAGTGTTTGTGTATATTTCGTCTGCTCTTGCGAATTCCTTGTATATATCTATATCTATATATATATATATATATATATATATATATATATATATATATATATATATATATATATATATATATATATATATAAAGAATCAGAGACAGGCGATCTCAACTATGCAAGACAAGCCACGGGGGTGGAAATCTTTAGCTCAAGTACTTTCACACTTCTCAGTGCGTCATCATGAGCTATGCAATGTTGCAAGGCAGCAACAGAAGGAGGGGAAGTTTTCTCTGAGTAATGCAGTGCGGCCGGTGCAACATTTCATGGCTTCTGATGACGCACTGAGAAGGGTGAAAGTGCCATATATCAGGCCATATATATGGCCTGATGATAAAAGCTCTTTCTTCGCGCAGTGAGGTGTCCAGGTTCGATTCCCGGCGAAGTGGTGGAAACATTGGGTGTGTTTCCTAACACCGGTTGTCTATCTTAATTCATCAGTAAAGTGGGTACCTGGGTGTTAGTCGACTGGTGTGGGTCGCATCCTGGGACGAAATTAACCTAATTTGCCAGAAATACTCTGCATAACAAACGGCTTTCTATACAGTAGTATGTCGTTGATGTCAGCTATGTTCTGTATACCTTGTACATATAGAAATAGACATTATATTATTATTATTATATTATATTATAAATGTGTAATGAACACTTGTCGATGTTGAAGTGTATCCCACTTGTAGACAAGACAACAGCAGTGCAAAGAAAACTATATTTTGACTACGTCTGGAGTCGTCATCAGCAGTATGTACACGAGAGGAAGGAGGGCACTATATATAGTGGCCTGTATATAAGCTGCCGCCCTTCTTCCTCTAGTGTACATACTACAACATACAACACCTGGGGAATAAGGGCGTACAACACCTGGGGAATAAGGGCGTACAACACCTGGGGAATAAGGGCGTACAACACCTGGGAATAAGGGCGTACAACACCTGGGAATAAGGGCGTACAACACCTGGGAATAAGGGCGTACAACACCTGGGAACAAGGGCGTACAACACCTGGGAATAAGGGCGTACAACACCTGGGAACAAGGGCGTACAACACCTGGAAACAAGGGCGTACAACACCTGGGAATAAAAATAACTTGACTCATTTAAAAAAAATCACTAATGCTCACTTAAATTTTGTTAAAAAGAAAGTAACTGATTTGAAAATTTTATTATGGTGCTCCTAGATCCATAACCATCAGTCAAGAGATTACAGTGGCACTTAATGGCTCCAGGAACTGAATTCCATTAATAAAAGTAAGTAGAGGGAAATTGTGTGCATGGCTGGAAGCTCCTCTTATTGAACACTTTCTCTAGTTATTTATTCTTTAATAAGCTCCATATATTGGTAAATTTCAAGAGGTGTGTTCACATTTTTGAATCTGTTATCGTTTTGAAGTTTAAAATTAGAATGAGTGAAAATAAAAACTTAGGAAACACGTTTATAAAAGATAAAGATCAATTATATTGTTATACATGTATATTATTATTACAGTCCGTGTATGTAGTACTTTGACTTTTGAAATTTACCTTCATTGCTCTCCCATGAGCTAAAATACTATAAACATTATTCGAAACGATATGCAAACACCAGAGAGTCATTGAACCCGGAGTGAATTTTAATTTTGTCTTTGTTGACATACGTATCATGAGCCACTGAGCCACGTAATGGGAAAAATTCCCTCCACAAAAACTAGTCCCACAACCTGTACTAACCTAGTTGTGTCTGTGGGGGGATGGGGGGGTACGAGCCTCCAGGGGCGGCCTCATAACTGCACTGCTGGACACATGGGCTTCTCCACCCCCCCCTCTCCCCGAGAAGTCCATAATCTTCACTAATTTTAATGTATAAGAGGCAAGAAACTTACGGGTCTGCCGCCCAGAGAACCCAGGATTAATTTTCCTCGTTGGTTATAAGGGAAAACTTTCCTCTGTGCTTGTAGTGGTAAGTCAGTTTAATGGTGACTGATTGTAGTGATGCTAGACCAGGGTTCACATACCAGCCAGAGCGTCGGAATTGTCAAGTACAATTTGCTGAAATGGACGAAATTCGAATTTGCAGTCTGAGATTATCAGCCCCATTGTCTTACAACCATTGAACCATAGTCAACTTTCATGCATACATACAAACAAACACACACACACACACATACAGTAGAGTGATGGGAAGACGTATGATGAAAGACAACAGAAAGAAAAACAAGAGATTGAAACTATCATCAATCTAACAGGAGAGGAGGACATGTCAGACTAATAAATTTTCAGGGAATAGGGGGTACTCGAAGGAGAGAAATCGGCCAGTCAAACTGATTTTCAAGACAGAAAGGATGCAGGACAGGATCTTGCAAGAGAAACCACTACTAAAAAAATTAACAACATAACGGAGGGTATTCCTAGACTGTGACAGAATGACAACAGCTGAGAAAGAGGACACAGAGACGAAAGGGGCAAGAGAAAAGCTAGAGTCAGTAAAGAACAGCCGGAGTCTAGTGGAGCAGAGTGCACAAACCCTCATAGATCCACCCTCAGAACCCTGCAGTCAAACACACACCCCACATTCACAACCCCCACCCCACAATACAGAGTCCAATAACACCTTGCCAGGACCCCCACAACCCCCCTCTCCAAAATACAGTGTTGGAGAGGAAACTGAAGGTAAGTTACACCAACACTGATGGTATAACGAATAAGTAGGAGGATGACACGAAGGAATCACAAAGGCATCACTACACATCATAGCCCTCACAGAAATCAAGCTCTCAGGAATGGTAACAAATGCCATCTTTCCAACTGGATGTTAAATCCTGAGGAAAGACAGAGGGAACAGGGGGGTGGAGAAGTGGCACTGGTCATCAAAAGCCAATGAGATATTGAGGAGTTGGAGAGAGGGGACAGAGGAGAAGTAAGGGACTACATAATAGAAACATTTCTGACTGGAGATCCCAAGGTGGTGATTGCAGTGATGTATAACCCACCACAGAATAGTAGGAGGCCAAGACAAGAATATGATGAGAGTAACAGAGATGGTTGATACACTGGCTGAAGTGGCCAGAAGGTCCAGTGTGGGTAGGACAAAGTTACTGGTCGTGGGTGACTTCAGTCACAAAGAAATGGACAGGGAAAACCTGGAGCCACATGGGGGCTCAGAAATGTGGAGGGCTAAGATGTTGGAGGTGGTACTGGAAAACGTCGTGCATCAACATGTTAGGGACACTACCAGAGAGAGGGGAGAGGATGAACCAGTAAGACTGGACATAGTATTCACCTTGAGCAGTACAGATATTGAGGACATCACGTATGAAAGGCCCCTTGGAGCTAGTAACCATGTGGTTCTAAGCTTCGAATACATAGTAGAGTTACGAGTGGAGAGGGAGGCACGAAGAATGAAGCCAAACTACAAGAGAGGGGACTATACAGGCATGAGGTATTTCCTTTGTGATGTCTAGTGGGACAGAGAACTAGCAGGGAAAACAGTAAATGAGGTGATGGAATATGTGGCAACATATGCAAAGAAGTTAGTTAATTTAATATCTTTATTATGCACCTCATACCTATCCTGTGGGCGGTACTCAAAAAATTACAGAGGTACATAATGGGTCCAGGGACTGGGCCCCAAAGTTGCAAAGAAGCAGAGGAGAGGTTTGTATCCAAGGGGAACAGACACAATGAGAAGGCCAGGACGAGCCCTTGGTTCACCCAAAGGTGTAGAATGGCAAAAACCAAGTGTGCTAGAGAATGGAAAAAGCATAGAAGGCAAAGGACCCAGGAGAACAAGGAGAGTAGTTTAAGAGCAAGAAATGAATATTTACAGCTACAATGTAAAAATGACATAGCAGCGAAAGCCAAGTCTGACCCGAAGCTGTTGTGCAGTCACATCAGGAAGAAAACAACCATCAAAGACCAGGTAATCAGGCTGAGGAAGGAAGGAAGGAAGGAGGAGAGTTCGCAAGAAATGACCTTGAAGTATGTGAGGAGCTAAACACGAGATTCAGAGAAGTATTCACGGTGGATACAGAAAGGACTCCAGAAAGACATAGAGGTGGGATACACCAACAAATGCTGGACATGGTACATACAACTGAGGAGGAGGTGAAGAGGCTGCTAAGCGAACTAGATACCTCAAAAGCGATGGGGCCAGATAACATCTCTCTGTGGGTCCTGAGAGAGGAAGAAGAGGCGCTCTGTGTACCACTAACAATCTTCAACACATCTATCGAAACAGGGCAACTACCCAAGGTATGGAAGACAGCAAATGTAGTCCCAATTTTTTAAAAAGGAGACAGATATGCAGCATTAAACTACAGACCAGTGTCAATGACATGTATGAAAAGTCGTGGAGAAGATTATCAGAACAGTGGTGGACCACCTAGCAAGGAATGAGCTTATAAACGACAATCGTTATGGATTCAGAGATATGAAATCCTGTCTCACGAACCTACTGGAGTTCTTTGACAAGATGACAGCAGTAAGACAAGAGAGGGAGAGAGCGAGAGAGAGGGAGGTGGGTAAATTGCATTTTCTTGGACTGCAAGAAGGCTCTTGACACAGTTCCACACAAGAGATTAGTGCAAAAGCTGAAGAACCAAGCAGGTATAAAAGGAAGGCACTACAATGGATCAGAGAATACCTGATGGGAAGGCATCAGCCAGTCATGGTACGTGATGAGGTGTCAGAGTGGGCGCCTGTGACGAGCGGGGTTCCACAGGGGTCAATCTTAGGACCAGTGCTGTTTCTGTATATGTGAACGACATGATGGAAGGAATAGACTTAGAAGTGCCCCTGTTTGCAGGCGATGTGAAGTTCATGAGGAGAATTCAATTGAAGGAGGACAAGACAGAACTACAGAGGCATCTGGACAGGCTGCAGGCCTGGTCCAGAAACTGGCTCCTGGAATTCAACCCCACCAAGTGCAAAGTCATGAAGATTGGGGAAGGACAAAGAAGACCGCAAACAGAGTACAGTTTAGGGGGCCAAAGACTGCAAACCTCACTCAAGGAAAGGGATCTTGGAGTGTGTATCATACCGAACACATCTCCTGAGATTCACATCAACCAAATAACTCCTGCAGTATATGGGCGACTAGCGAATCTAAGAATAGCATTCCGGCATCTTAGTAAGGAGTCGTTCCGGACTCTGTACACCGTGTACGTTAGGCCCATATTGGAGTATGCAACTCCAGTTTGGAACCCACATCTAGCCAATCTCGTCAAGAAACTAGAGAAAATGCAAAGGTTTGCAAAAAGACTAGTCCCAGAGTTAAGGGGCATGTCCTACAAAGAAAGGTTAAGGGAAATCGACCTGACGACACTGGAGGACAGGAGGGATAGGGGGAGGGGACATGACAGCAACATATAAAATACCGTGAGGAATTGACAAGGTGGACAAAGACAGGATGTTGCAGAGATGGGACACAGTAACAAGGGGTCACAATTGAAAGTTGAAGACTCAGATGGGTCAGAGGGATGTAAAGAAGTATTTCAACAGATATAGAGTTGTCAGGAAGTGGAATAGTCTGGAAAGTGATGTAGTGGAGGCAGGATCCATGCATAGCTTTAAGAAGAGGTATGATAAAGTTCATGGATCATGGAGAGAATGGACCTAGTAGCGACCAGTGAAGAGGCAAGGCCAGGAGCTGTGATTCGACCCCTGCAATCACAATTAGGTGAATACAATTAGGTGAGCGTACACACACACACACACACACACACACACACACACACACACACACACACACACACACACACACACACACACACACAGGGGAGAATAAGGGGGGAGGAACGGTTTTGAATTTTTTTTTTCTCTAATTTTATTGAAATTTTTCTTGTTAATTAAGCAGCATTAGTAAACCTAGACAACGTATTTGTTTTCACTTTTTACCTTAAGGTTAGAGAGAAAAAAATAAAATTGTTATATTCTACAGGTGTTACAACATTCCTTTTTGTACAAATTTGTTAAAGATGTACAATGTTGTAGTGGACATCAGACGAAACATAAAGATCTAGATAAACATCGGATAGAAGGGGATGAGCGAAATGTCAATAGACTGCATTATGCAGTGTCGATGACCTCAGTAACAAAAAAAAATCTAAAAAGATACTTAGAAATATGGTAGAAACAAGCTGATTACATCAAAATTATACCAGAATTCTGCACTATTGTTTGGTAAGAAAACCTTTTTTTTTTTCAACTTTTTCGGTTTTTTTTCAAAGATATTCTGGCAGAGCGTTCCTCTAAACTTCTCATGTTGCCAGTGCTTCTTGAGGAGTGACTCATGGAAAGTAGCAGAAACCTGAGTGAAGACACAGGTGTGTGTCCAGGGACGCTGTGTCTTTTTCCATGTGACTGTTCCTGGACGCACGCCTGTGTCTTCACGGAGATTTTCACTATTTTCCATACTTTGTTCCTGAAGAAGCGTTTCAAACGCAAAAAGCTGACAGAAGTTTCATTCAGCCGCACCCCCACCCCTTCCTGTACTTATTGAGCTTTGGTGCTTGCTTATTTTGCTATTAGTTACAATACATCCATCTGTTTATCTCTCTAAAATGCCGGGAGCAAGGGGCTAGTAACCCCTTCTCCTGTATACATTACTAAATTTTAAAAAGATAAACTTTCGTTTTTGTTTTTAGGTCACCCTGCCTCGGTGGGATATAGCCAGTTTCATGACAGATATATATATATATATATATATATATATATATATATATATATATATATATATATATATATATATGCTTAACAATTCGCAAACACGCGAAATTATTTACAAACATTGTCTCTACGTCCACAGCAGGACTCGAACCTGCTAACTCTGTATCAGAGTCCACAGTACTTTACCACGGAGCTAGGCCCAAGATAAGTATGGGCGCTTAGCCGAAGCTAAGCGATGTTACCCCATACCCCTGGGCACCATACCCCCGGGCACCAAGCTCGTTTTGAAAGTTATTTCATTGAATCCTGCCACATGCAGTGGACAACGAAAGAGATTTGCAATGCTTAACAATTCGCAAACAGGCGAAATTATTTACAAACATTGTCTCTACGTCTACAGCAGGACTCGATGAAATAACTTTCAAAACGAGCCTGGTGCCCGGGGGTATGGGGTAACATCGTTTAGCTTCGGCTAAGCGCCCATACTTATCTTCGGTCTGGCTCCGTGGTAAAGTACTGTGGACTCATACAGAGTTAGCAGGTTTGAGTCCTGCTGTGGACGTAGAGACAATGTTTATATATATATATATATATATATATATATATATATATATATATATATATATATATATATATATATATATATATATATAAATGCGAGGGTCTTGGCAAGAGGCGTGGAGTTAAAAGATAAAGAATCACACACAAAGTGGGAGTTGTCACAGCTGCTCTTTGCTGATGACACTGTGCTCTTGGGAGATTCTGAAGAGAAGTTGCAGAGATTGGTGGATGAATTTGGTAGGGTGAGCAAAAGAAGAAAATTAAAGGTGAATACAGGAAAGAGTAAGGTTATGAGGATAACAAAAAGATTAGGTGATGAAAGATTGAATATCAGATTGGAGGGAGAGAGTATGGAGGAGGTGAACGTATTCAGATATTTGGGAGTGGACGTGTCAGCAGATGGGTCTATGAAAGATGAGGTGAATCATAGAATTGATGAGGGAAAAAGAGTGAGTGGTGCACTTAGGAGTCTGTAGAGACAAAGAACTTTGTCCTTGGAGGCAAAGAGGGGAATGTATGAGAGTATAGTTTTACCAACGGTCTTATATGGGTGTGAAGCATGGGTGATGAATGTTGCAGCGAGGAGAAGGCTGGAGGCAGTGGAGATGTCATGCGTGAGGGCAATGTGTGGTGTGAAAATAATGCAGAAAATTCGTAGTTTGGAAGTTAGGAGGAGGTGCGGGATTACCAAAACTGTTGTCCAGAGGGCTGAGGAAGGGTTGTTGAGGTGGTTCGGACATGTAGAGAGAATGGAGCGAAACAGAATGACTTCAAGAGTGTATCAGTCTGTAGTGGAAGGAAGGCGGGGTAGGGGTCGGCCTAGGAAAGGTTGGAGGGAGGGGGTAAAGGAGGTTTTGTGTGCGAGGGGCTTGGACTTCCAGCAGGCATGCGTGAGCGTGATTGATAGGAGTGAATGGAGACAAATGGTTTTTAATACTTAACGTGCTGTTGGAGTGTGAGCAAAGTAACATTTATGAAGGGATTCAGGGAAACCGGCAGGCCGGACTTGAGTCCTGGAGATGGGAAGTACAGTGCCTGCACTCTGAAGGCGGGGTGTTAATGTTGCAGTTTAAAAACTGTAGTGTAAAGCACCCTTCTGGCGAGACAGTGATGGAGTGAATGATGGTGAAAGTTTTTCTTTTTCGGGCCACCCTGCCTTGGTGGGAATCGGCCAGTGTGATAATAAAAATAATATATATATATATATATATATATATATATATATATATATATATATATATATATATATATATATATATATATATATATATATATATATATATATATAGGCTTCAGAGTGTGTCAGGGAAGGATAGAGCCAGCCTCCTGGCAGTGAGAGCCCCTCATGCTGGGGACTTTCTGTTGGCTGTTCCCAACTCCAGCCTTGGCACACGCCTCTACCCACAGACCATCCGCATCGGTGTTGCCCTTCGACTTGCCGCCCCTATTCTCACCGAACACAGGTGTATTTGTGGCATTGAAGCAGCAGACCGATTCGGGTACCATGGTCTTGTGTGCCGTAAATCCGAGGGAAAGATTGCAAGACATGAGGAGGTTAATAACATTATCAAGAGGAGCCTCACAACAGCTGGATGCCCAGCAGTAAGGGAGCCACCCCAACTATGCAGATCTGATGGGAGCCAGAAGCATCCAGATGGTATCACCCTTCAAACCTGGACAGATGGGAAGCAGGTGGTGTGGGACTATACATGTGCATCTACCTTGGCTGATACCTATCTCCAATACACCAGGGAGGAAGGAGGGGCAGCTGCCAGCTTCAGGGAGTCCCAAAAGTCTAGAAAATATGGAGAACTTGCCCAACATTACATGTTTGTTCCCATAGGCTCAGAGACCCTTGGCTCATGGGGAAAGAGTGCATCTAAATTCCTTAAGGAGCTGGGAAAAAGACTCATCAGGGTAACTAGGGATCCCAGGGGAGCTAGTTTTCTGTTCCAGCGGCTCAGTGCGGCTGTTCAAAGGGGTAATGCCTGCTGTATTTTGGGCACACGCCCCAGCTCTGAGGAGCTGGATGAGATTTTCGCCTTATAATCGGTGATACACACGTAACAACATGTACCTTATATGCCACCTTTATATCAACAATGTATCTCTTAAATCTTCTGTACCACATTATGTAATAAAATATTCCTATTGATAAAAAAAAATATTAAAAGATGGGGTGGTAGGGGAAGTGGAATATTCAAACGGCTTCAGGAAGAAATCCAAATATTCTTCCTTGAAGCCTTTTTATCCACTTCTCCGAGGCTATGGGTCCCACAATATATATATATATATATATATATATATATATATATATATATATATATATATATATATATATATATATATATATATATATATACAACACTGCACTAGCCAAGGACTCGAACCCATGCTGCTTTGGCCTGCCTCATGGTGGGCGAAAACTCATGACGCCTTAATCGACTGGACTACACAATCCACACAGTGGATTAAGGCATCATGAGTTTTTGCCCACCATGAGGCAGGCCAAAGCAATATGGGTTTGAGTCCTTGGCTAGTGCAGTGTTGTATATATTATGAAGCTCTGTGTAGTCTGCAGTCAATCAAACAAACGGGCTTCCACATGGATAAATTGTCATTTTTGTGGAAATTGGTGTCACGCCCCTTGTGCAGATATCCAAGAACTAGCTACAAGTAGTATTAAAACAGGGAAGTGTTTTTGGGTATGCACAAATGAGATAAATCTGTGGACTAAAATCACAAGGGTATTAAAAGAGGATAACATCAAAGCTGCTTTCATAGACAACCTGGAACCTTTCTACAACAGATGGGAACATAAAAAGTCTGGGCTGAATGGTACTGCCCTTGATACTGGCCATGTAGTCAGAAACTGTAAGGCTGGAGGTGATGTCCTGGTAGTCAGTAAATGTGGGGCTGATAGTGCTGTCCTGGGAGACAGTAATGGTGAAGCTGGAGGTGCTGTCCTGGGAGACAGTAATGGTGAAGCTGGAGATTTTGTCCAGGTAGTCGGAAATTATACGCAGGAAGGAATACATATAAATGACCTCATAGGGGACAGGAGCCGTAGTGGGGAAACAAGTGTAGTCAAAGATAAGATAAAACCAATATTGCAAACTAGAAATACCACAGGAAATAGCAAACAAGAGGACTCCACTAGCAATAGTGAGGATATATTACCAAAAACAACTGGTGGGAGCTCCATTGTTGGTGCTAGGGAGGATAGGAATAAGACAGGGAAACATGCACCAACCGAGAATACATTCACAGAAACCCAAGGCAAACGGAAACCAAGCCTGTGCACATACTATGCATTTGGTATCTGCAGACATGGGAAATCTGGAAAAACAGACGGGACGTGCAACTATGACCACCCTAGAAAATGCCGTGCCCATATGACAACAGGAAAATGCAAACTTCTTTCCTGTAAGCTTTTTCACCCTGAAATGTGTACCTCTTCAGGACAGGAAAGACTGTGCTATAACTTAAATTGCCAGGCACACCATCTAAAGGGTACAAAAAGATACAAAACATCAAGGCCATGGGAAAACCTGGGTAGCCACAGCCACTCAAGAGGGAGAGGTTTTTTAGTGCCAGGAAGGAAAAAAAAACTGGCAAGAAATAGCAGAAATCGTACACCAAATCCAGTCATTTCTGGAGTGGAACCACAGTCGATGGCCTCCACTCCAAACCAACAGATACAGATACTAATGCCGGAAAAAAAATCCCCCCCAGTACCAACAATACCACCAGTCCGATAACATTCTTCTTGGCAAATATACAGGGTCTAAAGCCAGCAACAAACAACAAAATACCTTTCATCCGTGGACTGCTTGCAGAGGCAAAGGCAATGTTCGTGCCTTTCACTGAGACCCACATAAAGGATCACTTGGACAACGAAATATGGATCCCAGGTTACAACCTATACAGATGTGACAGAGTGAACAGGCAAAAGGGAGGGGGTTGGCCTGTACATTGCAGAGTCACTTTTTTGCACAGAACTGCTTAATGCCTCAAATGATGTAGTGGAAGTTTTAGCAGTAAAGGTCGAGAACCAAAACGTAGTCATTGTGGTAGTCTACAAGCCTCCGGATGCAACATCCCAGCAATTCCAGGAACAGCTGTTAAAAATTGACCACTGTCTGGAAAATCTTCCAGCTCCTGCCCCCAACATCTTGCTCCTGGGGGATTTCAACT